>NC_141000.1:118626920-119049420 GCF_052327205.1 Somniosus microcephalus | reverse complement strand
CACACACACACTCACACACTCACATAGTCACACACTCACACATACTTACACAGACACTCACACACTCACACACACACACACACACTCACACATACTTACACAGACACTCACACTCTCACACACACACACACACACACACCCCCATCTGTGTGAAAACATTTCTCCTTATTTCCCTCTTCATTCCTCCAGTGATAATCCTGAGTCTGGCCCAGCTTCATTCCAGCACTCTGTGTGTGGATCTATGTGTGTTTATGTGTGTGCGTGTGCGTGTGCGTGTGCGTGTGAGTGTGAATGTGAGCGTGGGCGTATGTGTGTTTGCGTGTGTGCATGTTTTTTTCATTCATTTATGGGATGTGGGCATCACTGGCAAGGCCAGCATTTATTACCCATCCCTAATTGCCCTTGAGAAGGTGGTGGTGAGCCGCCTTCTTGAAGACCTAGCGCTGGCACAGGTTCGATGGGCCGAATGGCCTTTGTGTGCGCTGCAATTTCTACAATTTCATGGTTGGCTGACACCTGCCACTCGCAGGTCCTTTGCCCAAGTGGCCGATCTTCCTATGCCATTCTACACAGTGAGTGTAAGAAAGATATTCGACTGTGAAGAGCATCACAGCCACACCCAAACTTGTCCTCACCTGTTGTCACATGTCCTTCGAAGCAGGAACCACTGGAACAGGAGCAGGAATCCTGACCAGTTTTGTTGCCCTTTTCTAACCCAGGGCCACGGAGGCCATTGTAGTAATGTCAACAACATCAACAATAACAACTTGTATTTATATAGCGCCTTTAACGTAGTAAAGTGTCCCAAGGCACTTCACAGGAGCGTAATCAAACAAAATTTGACACTGAGCCACAGGAGAAGTTAGGGCAGGGAGGTAGGTTTTAAGGAGCGTCTTAAAG
The DNA here is from genome assembly GCF_052327205.1 of Somniosus microcephalus. Taxonomy (NCBI): domain Eukaryota; kingdom Metazoa; phylum Chordata; class Chondrichthyes; order Squaliformes; family Somniosidae; genus Somniosus; species Somniosus microcephalus. Next base: position 119,048,520 of record NC_141000.1, on the reverse strand, counting down.
GAGAAAAGGGGGATAGAGAGACGGAGAGGTTTAGGGAGGGATTTCCAGAGCTAGGACCCAGGCAGCTGAAAGCACAGCCACCAATGGTTGAGCGATTAAACTCGGGGATGCTCAAGAGGCCAGAATTAGAGGAGCGCAGCTATCTCGGGGGGTTGTAGGGCTGGAGGAGATTACAGAGATAGGGAGGGTGGGGGGGTGCGGGCGAAGCCATGGCAGGATTTGAAAACAAGGATGAGAATTTTAAAATTGAGGCGTTACATAACCAGGAACCAATGTAGGCCAGCGAGCACAGGGGTGATGGGTGAAGGGGACATGGTGCGAGTTAGGACACGGGCAGCTGAGTTTTGAATGACCACAAATTTAGGGTACAACGTGATAGGCCGGCCAGGAGTGCGATGGAATAGTCAAGTCTAGAGGTAATAAATGAATGGATGAGGATTTCAGCAGTGGAGGGACTGAGGCAGGGGCGGAGACGGGCGATGTTACGGAAGTGGAAATAGGCGGTCGTAGTTATGGCGTGGATAGGTGATCGGAAGCTCATTTCAGGGTCAAATTTGACACCAAGTTTGCGAACAGTCTGGTTCAGTCTCAGGCAGATGCTAGGGAGAGGGATGGAGTCAGTGGCTAGGGAACGGAGTTTGTGGCAGGGACCGAAGACAATGCCTTCGGTCTTCCCAATATTTAGTGGAGAAAATTGATGCTCATCCAGAACTGGATGTCGGACAAGCAGTCTGACAATCAATGCAGCTCTGGCCAAACTCAGGACAAACCAGGGTTGGGATCGGGGAGATTCTCGTCACTTCCAAAAATGGAGGGTACAATTAACAACTGAACCAGTGGGGGAGCTAGAGGTACAATCAGATCGTCCTACATGAATTACCCAGCACGATATGCTGAGGTGGAGCAGTGAGCAATTAGATTGACCTGCACGATACTCATAAGGAACAAGTTAATATGTCTGTTAGAGATTCCTCCATCTGTTTTTTTTAAGTAAGCCATTAAACCATTTATAATAGGTTAATGTCTCCATTAAAATAGTGGACAATGCAATTCCTTACGAATGCACTAATGCGTTTTGTAATAATATCACCCAGCATGATTTCAGAATCATGTCTAAAATGTGTTCTTCACATTCAACGAGGGCCAGAGATTTTCATTATCAGTTAGTAATGGTTATCATTCAGTTAATGACCGCTTTCTGATTCCCCTGGAAAGAACACGGTGCCTGTTTTTCACTCAGAGCCACAATACCTCGGCCCACAATTACCCATTCTAAGTGCAATGCATTTCAAAAAGACTGACTGAGATCCGCCACAAGAAATGAACAACAAATTGAATTTTGTGTTGCTTAAGGTGAGGGAGATTCGTGCTGGGGAAATGGAACATTATCCCATTTCAGGCGCCCTAGCGACAGCATCAAGCACTCCCCTGGTCAGAAGCAGAAGAACATAAGAACTCGGAGCAGGAGGCAGCCATTCGGCCACTCGAGCCTGCTCCGCCATTCAATGAGATCATGGCTGATCCTCTAGCTCATCTCCACTTTCCTGCACTATCCCCATATCCCTTGATTCCCTTAATATTCAAAAATCTATCGATCTGTGTCTTGAATATACTCAATGACTGAGCCTCCACAGCCCTCTGGGGTAGAGAATTCCAAAGATTCACAACCTTCAGAGTGAAGAAATTTCTCCTCATCTCAGTCCTAAATGGCCGACCCCTTATTCTGAGACAGTGACCCCTGGTTCTAGACTCCCCAGCCAGGGGAAACATTCACCCTGCATCTACCCTGTCAAGCCCTGTAAGAAATTTGTATGTTTCAATGAGATCACCTCTCATTCTTCTAAACTCTAGAGAATATAGGCCTAGTGTACTGGCCACGCTAGACGTGCTCCTATCTAGCTATCCAGCAAGTTAAACACTTATTCAAAATAATTCTTCTGAAGCGGTTGCTGTTTTGAAGCTTTAATTGAACGAATTTGTGAAACTGTAAACAAAGACAAAGTATGTTTTGTACATAAACTGAGTACTACACATTCGATATTACACAAGATATAAACATATTTACAACAGTAGAATAGACTAATTGTATAACTAACTAATATTTGAACTAACTTCTGTAACTATTAAATATTAACCTTTTATAAACATAGTATTATCAAAATATTACTCTGACAACATTGCTATTATGCTAAGAACTAAAGATACTCACAGATATTGCGCTTGGCCTAACATATGAAGTCAGATTACACTGGATTGTAAATGGAACCTCTCATAGCAAATTCTCCATTACTCAAGTCAGGTTCTTCCTGGCAAAACTGCTTCCTGGGGTCAACAGGAAGAAAGGTAAGAAGGTCAAATGACCTCACACAGGAAGAAAGGAACAGATGACCTTTCCAGCTTACAAACTGTTAACACAATAACCGCCACCAGAGGGTGCTATTGCATGTAAAAATGTCCAGAATGTCACATAATGTCCATCGGTCCAGAACACTCCCCGTCTGGGGTCATTAACGACTCCACATAGTCCGAACTCTACTTGTCACTGGAGTCCTCTGGCGACAAAAGAAGAACCACCTCAGAGACGGTCCGTTGGTGTCGATGATAGGATGCAGCTTCCATAGACTGCTGTGAGGGGGTAGGTTGCGTTCTGCTATGCACAGTTCCAACCTTGGTATGGTGAGGTCTGGCTGGGGCGCCAACTTGCCTCTATCAAAGACAAAGCTGATGTTGCTTTGTCCTTCTTGAGTGGTGACCTTCAGATAAGCCACACTTGCAATGGCCTTAGCGGATGCGTCTGCAAAGACACAAAGCTCTTTGAATTGGGCATTTAAGGGAGAGAAAGACGAATAGCAGCAAGGTATTCGGATCTCCTGTAAGTCTTGGAGTGAGTCTCTCCATCTGTCCCACTCTGCTTCCATCTCTTCAGGGAGAGGTGAATCCCACACTTCAGCGCGTGTGGAGAGTTCCCTGAGGAGCAGCCTGCCTTGTATGGCGACAGGGGCTAAGAAGCCGAGAGGGTCGTATAGGCTGTTGACTGTAGAGAGCACTCCTCTACGTGTGAAGGGTTTCTTGGCGTCTAGGACTTGGAACGTGAACGTGTCTGTTGCTATGTTCCACGACACCCCTAGGCTACGCTGTAGGGGGAGGTCATCAGTGAAGAGGTCTAGGTCCTTGACGTCCTTAGCACGATCTTCACGGGGGAATGCCTCCATTACTGCTGGTATGTTAGAGGCTATCTTATGCAGCCTGAGGCTGGATAGTGCAAGTAGTTCCTGGGCTCGTCCAAGGGTACTGATGGCCTCTGCTTCGGTCGGGAATGACTTCAGTGCGTCATCGACGTAGAACTCTCGTTCGATGAACCCTCTCACATCACTGCCAAAGTCGTCGTCTTCTTCCTTGGCAGCCCTCCTTAGTCCGTATATGGCGACAGCAGGGGATGGGCTATTCCCAAAGACATGGACACGCATTCTGTAGTCCACAATGTCTCTATTAGGGTCATTGTCCCGATACCACAGGAAGCGGAGGAAGTCTCTGTGGTCTTCTCTCACCACGAAGCAATGAAACATGTGCTGGATATCGGCAGTGATGGCGACGGGCTCTTTCCTGAATCTCATGAGCACTCCCAAGAGGCTGTTGTTAAGATCGGGCCCTGTGAGGAGTACGTCGTTGAGAGAGATGCCCTGATATGGTGCACTGGAGTCAAACACCACGCGGATCTGTCCACTGCATGGGGTAAGGTAGCTTGGACGACCATTCTCCAAGATGGAAGTCTTGAGTGTGCTCACCTGAGATGGCTTGTTCTCTAGTGTGCGACGTCCTACAGGGTATACATTAACGAGGCATCTCTTGGAGCATGCTCTTGCACTCACTCCTTCTCCACACACCTCGGTGCACCTGGATGTAATCTCCGTACCAGCAGCTCCCTCTCTCTCCCCGCCGTGCTCTGAAGCGGGAGGAGGTGACTCTGACTCCCAAGGAGCTGGGCCTGGGTGTAGTGCTGAAACGTGCCGATCACTTTCACATTCGGTGCATTTTGCATCCACCTTGCAGTTCTTGGCGAGATGGCTCGTGGACGAGCAGCACCTGAAACATATAGAGTTCTCTTTAAGATATTGTTTCCGATCTTCCAGGGACATCTCCCTGCAGCCTCTGCACTTCTTTAAAGGATGGGGCTTGTTGTGAATAGGGCATTGTTTGCTCATATCCTCAGGTTTCTTCTGAATCTTTGTGTGCTCAGTTGAGGACACTTGCATTCTGTGGACAGATATTGGTGTCTTTCCATGTCTGTCGAACTTGTCTCTTCTGGCAAGTGCTGGTTGGGAGGAGAAGAAGTTGAAGCTGGGGTCGTTCCTGGCTTTGGCTTCTTTGATAAGGAGGCCGAGCTCTTCTCCTGCCGACAGGTCTAAGCCCGATGTGGCATCGTGGAAGCAGAACTTCCAAGCCCGATAATTCTTTGGCCTGTCATCGAACTTGGTTAACCCCGAAGTCACCAGCTGGGTGCGTGCAAGGTATTTGGCGAGGTCGTAGGTGCTGGGACCTGTGCCAGGGTTGCCTTGGCTGGGGGCTCTGTTGGGGGTCTCAAGCAACCGAGAGGGGATTTGCCTCTGACTTTCTCTATTCGGCGTCCTGTTCCTTTGCACCGTGTCTTCCGTTCTGCTGGCGGAGACTCTGCGGCTTGAGGCACGCCGTCTGCTTTGACCTTGGTTGGCAACTTGTGGCATGTTATACGAAGTGTTTGCGTCTGTAGAGATGTGCGGGCCTCCATCCCTTTCTCCTGTAAACTGTATGTCGGCATGGTCGCTCACGTAATCTATGGTGCGCTGTCGTGGACTCTGCCACGGAACGGGAATTAAAGGTTTGTAAGCTGTCTCGGGATCAGCTCCCTCCAAAATTGCCTCGAATACTTGTGTCTCGGCTAATGCAGCATCTATCCCTTTTTGTTGCTGCAGAGCCTCTAATGTGGCTTGGAGACGGGCCTGTTCAGCCTGGCGTTCCACTTGGTGTCGGGCCTGTTCCGCTTGGAATTCAGCTTGGAGTCGGGCCTGTTCCGCTTGGAGCCGGGCCTGTTCTGCTTGGGATTCAGCTTGGAGACGGGCCTGACTTACTTTTGTTTCTATTTCACTGTCCGTATGCGCAGCTCTGGCTTGAGCTGCTACTAGTTTAGCCCGTGCTTTGGCGAGGGCTATGCTTACTCTAGAACCACCCGATGACCGTGAACCACCTTTCGATCTGTAGTAACCGGTGCTTATAGACCGATTGTCACGTTCTACAGTTTTGTCTGCCTGTTTAAGGTCTTCTACTTGCTGCAAAGCATTTTCGCTATTATCTTCTGACATGTTGATGTGAGGTAGATGTGCTCTACGAGGTTAAGGCTTACTCTGGGTTCCTCCTGCTCCGCTCTTCACAGCTAGCCGTATTGCTATCTTTTCACTGTACTGGCCGCGCTAGATGTGCTCCTATCTAGCTATCCAGCAAGTTAAACACTTATTCAAAATAATTCTTCTGAAGCGGTTGCTGTTTTGAAGCTTTAATTGAATGAATTTGTGAAACTGTAAACAAAGACAAAGTATGTTTTGTACATAAACTGAGTACTACACATTCGATATTACACAAGATATAAACATATTTACAACAGTAGAATAGACTAATTGTATAACTAACTAACATTTGAACTAACTTCTGTAACTATTAAATATTAACCTTTTATAAACAGAGTATTATCAAAATATTACTCTGACAACATTGCTATTATGCTAAGAACTAAAGATACTCACAGATATTGCGCTTGGCCTAAAATATGAAGTCAGATTACACTGGATTGTAAATGGAACCTCTCATAGCAAATTCTCCATTACTCAAGTCAGGTTCTTCCTGGCAAAACTGCTTCCTGGGGTCAACAGGAAGAAAGGTAAGAAGGTCAAATGACCTCACACAGGAAGAAAGGAACAGAGGTCAAATGACCTCACACAGGAAGAAAGGAACAGATGACCTTTCCAGCTTACAAACTGTTAACACAATAACCGCCACCAGAGGGTGCTATTGCATGTAAAAATGTCCAGAATGTCACATAATGTCCATCGGTCCAGAACACCTAGTCTACTCAATCTCTCCTCACAGGACAACAGAGGGGTACAGCTCCTTCTAACCGTCCCAATCTGCCTCACCTCCAGCCTCAGAAAAGCCATGTTGTGCCTTCAGCCATCTAGGCCCTAAGGTTAGATGGATGCCATGGGTTCAAGTCCCACTCTAGGGACTTGTGCACAAAATCCAGGCTGACACTCCCAGTACCAGTACTGAGGGAGTACTGCACTGTCGGAGGTGCCGTCTTTCAGATGAGACGTTAAACCGAGGCCCCGTCTGCTCTCTCGGGCGGACGTAAAAGATCCCATGGCACTATTTTGAAGAATAGCAGGAAAATTCTCCCAGGTGTCCCACAACCAGCATCACTAAAAAACAGATTATCTGGTCATTGTCACATTGCTGTTTGTGGGAGCTAGCCGTGCGCAAAAAATTGGCTGCCGCGTTTCCCACATTACAACAGTGACTACACTTCAAAAATACTTCATTGGCTGTAAAGCGCTTTGGGATGTCCTGAGATCATGACAGCCGCAATATAAATGCAAGTCTTTCTTTAAGCTCTGGAATTCCCTCCCTAAACCTCTCCGTCTCTCCACCTCTCTCTCCTCTTTTAAGGTGCTGCTTAAAACCGACCATTTTTGCCCAAGTGTTTGGTCACCTGTCCTAATGTCTCCTTCTTATGCCTTGGTGTCAGATTTTGCCTGATTACGCTCTTGTGACGCACCTTGCGGTGTTTTACTACGCTGAAAGCGCTACAGAAATGTAAGTTGTTACTGTGACACTTTTTCCACGTCCCACATCCACCATCTTGTAGCCTCTCGGAGTTCAACTTGCCAGTTTAGTGCCTAACTCTGGGTAGTTTTGGACTGTGGGTCCGCACCCACTAGGAACCCATTTCAGTTGGTAACCTTAACCCACAATTTCTGCCGATTTCGTGCAAGAATAATTTTGAGCTGCACCCAATCTCACAATTAATTCAGAATAGGACCCCTTCATCGTGTATGTTTTGTGTGTTGTTGGGCACTGCAGGATAAGTTCTGCATTGCTTGTCCTAGAAACATAGAAACATAGAAAAATAGGAGCAGGAGACGGCCATTCCGCCCTTTGAGCCTGCTCCACCATTCAATATGATCATGGCTGATCCTCTATCTCAATACCATATTCCCGCTCTCTCCTGCGGTTATTGTAGTGTCCGAGTATAAATAATACACGGACTGCAGGAGAACAATAATAACAGGTATTTACTGAACAGAGGGTAACTTAAGACTGACGTACAGAAGCCTGCTATGACTTTATATACAGGGGTGGTCACTGCCGGTACTGCAGTATAGAATCAGTTCTTCTCTTAAAGGTACGTACACAACAATTCCTCCCCTTTTAGATAAACAGTACATAACATTCATTTAACAACTAAATAATAACTAATAACAATTACAATTTTCTCTGTACTATATACATCAACTGAAATAATCATTTATAAGTTCAGTCTTTGAGGAGGCTTCCTGTTCCTGACTGGATAGCGCCTTTCTCGAGTATCCTGTTCTTGCGGCGGAGTTGATTCTGGCTCATTGTCATTGGTTGGTTCGTCAGCTTCCAATACCACTGCTTCTGAGGTAGACGCAATCTGTACTTCGGGTTGATTACCAGGTGCATCTGCTCGTGTTATGGGTTTGGCTTGTTCCTGGTTGGCTTCTCATTTATGTGCTGGAATTGCTTATCCTCAACATCTCGTCTTATGTTTGGTTTGAGCAAATCCAGGTGACATCTTAGCCTTCGGTTGAAGAAAATTACGGCTGGAGCTTGGTTGGTGACTGCATGTGTCGCATTCCGGTAAGCAAACAAGAAATTATCCACCTTGTGTTGTAGTGGTATGTCGCCATTATACATTGCCTTTATGGCCTTTTTAAAGGTCTGAACAAACCTCTCAGCCAATCCATTTGTGGCTGGATGATATGGGGCAGATGTGTAATGTTTCATCCCATTATTCCTCAGAAGCCTCCGGAAATCCTCGGACACAAACTGTGGTCCATTGTCGGAGCAAATCTGTTCTGGCAAGCCATTCCTGGCGAAGATGATCCGTAGGACTGTAATAGTTTTCTCCGTGGTGGTGGAGGACATTTTGATGACCTCTGGCCATTTCGAATGGGCGTCCACAGCGATTAGGAACATTGAGTCCATAAATGGACCAGCAAAATCAATGTGTACCCGTTGCCATGGAGATGAGGGCCACTCCCATGGATGTAGCGGGGCCTGTGGTGGAGCGTTTTGGACCTTCTGGCATCCTGTGCATCTCTTGGTCATTTCTCGATTTCTTGATCGATTCCCGGCCACCACACAAACGCCCTGGCTAGGCTCTTCATTTTTACCCCTCCCAGATGACCCTCATGAAGCTCATTGAGCACTCTATCTCTCAACTTGGGTGGAATTACCACTCAGGATCCACACATCAAGGTGCCCCGGCACACTGACAGCTGTTCTCTCCTTGGCGAGAATGCTGGCAACAGTGAGTCACCATGTGCTGGCCATCCCTTCACCGTCAAATCATAGACCCGAGAGAGTGTCGGGTCATTTCGGGTTTCCTTCTCTATACTTGAGTTTGTAACAGGTAGACATTCGACTATGGTCACATGGAATATCTCAACAGGGTCCACTGCAGGTGCTTCCTCTACCGTAGGCAACGGTAGGCGCGACAGCCCATCAGCGTTTCCATGCTGTTTCGTACCCTTGTACTCTATGTCGTACTGATGTGCCCCTAGAAAAAGTGACCATCTTTGCAGCCGTTGCGCCGTCATCACCGGAACGCCCTTCTTTGGGTTAAAAATGGAGACCAGGGGCTGATGATCAGTCAGTAGGGTGAATTTCTGCCCGTGCAGATAGTGATTGAACTTCTTCACCCCCCACACCAGGCTGAGGGCCTCCCTGTCAATCTGGGCATAGTTACGCTCGGCTGAAGTTAACAAGCGCGACGCAAAGTCTATTGGCCTCTCTGAACCATCAAGGAATTTGTGTGACAGCACCGCTCCGATGCCATAGGGAGACGCATCACATCGGTAGTGTTGGATTGTAGTGGGCCAATACTTCTTTTGAAGTGATTAGGCATTTACATTTCTGAAAGGCACGCTTACACTCATCACTCCATTTCCATGTTACTCCAGTTTGCAGTAGGGCGTTCAGTGGGTGCAGAATTGTAGATAAATTCAGCAAGAACTTATGGTAGTAGTTCACCAACCCGAGGAACGACCTCAGTTGCGACACATTTTCCGGTGCTGGAGCCTTGACTACAGCCTCAATCTTGTCCGGCGACTTATGCAACCCTTCCTCATCAATCATGTGGCCACAATACGAGATTTGTCTCCTGAAGAACTCGCATTTGGGGCTGTTGGCTTGTAGCCCATATTCCTGTAATCTCGTGAGCACCTGCTCCAGGTTGGCAAGGTGTTCACTGTCATTTTCGCCCGTAACCAGGATGTCATCCAAATAACACTGGGTCCCCGGGATCCCTTGCAGGACTTGTTCCATCGCCCTCTGCCAAATAGCCGGGGTTGATGCTACCCCGAATACCAGTCGATTGTACTGGTAAAGGCCCTTGTGAGTGTTTATCGTGAGGTATTTCCTAGATGCTTCTTCCACCTCCATTTGTAGATACGCTTGGGCCAGATCAATCTTTGTAAAGCGTTTCCCTCCAGATAGTGAGGTGAAAATATCTTCTATCCATGGAAGTGGATATTGTACTGTGTGCAGGACTGGGTTCACAGTTACCTTGAGGTCCCCACAGATGCGAACCTTCTTTGGTTCCCCAGGCGTGCTGCTCAATGATTTCTTCATTACAGGAACGATGGGTGTGGCCCACTCGCTCCAGTCCACCTTGGACAGCACACCCGAATGCTCCAGACTCTCCAGCTCTGCTTCAACGGCTGGGCGGATCGCGTAAGGTACCAGTCTGGCCTTAAAAAATTTTGGGTTTGCGTTATCTTCGATTTTTATCGTTGCCGTTACGCCTTTTAGAGTCCCAAGTCCTTGTCGGAACACCTCTTTCGCGTCAGTTAGAATCTTTGACAGTCGGCCAGGTGTGACATCATCATCCTTTTTATCAGTCACAGTTAGCGCCTGAATGGAATGCCAATCCAATTGTATTTTTTGGATCCATTCACGTCCCAATAATGGCGGTCCTCCATCTGGTAGTATATATAGATACAGTTTCTGTGTTTCCTTGCCGTTGTATTCAACTGGCACCCTTATTTTTCCTCTGGGGTAGACTTTTTGCCCCGTGTATGTCTTCAATACAATGGACGTGTCCTTCAAGGGTATGTGTGAGAATAGCCGCTCATAGTCTCGTCGATTCATGACAGTTAGGGCTGATCCTGTGTCCAATTCCATCTTTACTGGGGACCCTGCTATCATGAGGGTGACCCAAATGTTTCGGTGATCCTCCTTTGCGATCATGTTGTGTAACTTTAGACAACTTAGTCTCCTGCCCCCGGAGTCCTTATCACTCTCCTGATCTTCCGAAATACTGTCTGTCAATTTCTTTACTTTCTTGTACTTTTCCTTAATAGTTCTTGTAGTGTTGGTTTTCTTTCCCGACCTGCAGACTCTTGCTATGTGTCCCATTTTCCCACATTGCCTGCATACTTTGTCCTTAAACCAGCAGTCCTTCTGATCATGGGTTGTTCTGCCGCAGCGATAGCACTTTTCTGCTCCATACGCCATTTCATTAGTGCTGTATTCCTGTGGTTTCTGTTGTATTTCCGCAGCTCCCCATGCTGCTGCTTCGTAGGATACTGCCACGCTGAAAGCCTGTTCTAGCGTCAGGTCCTTTTCCGAAAGTAGTCATTTCTGGGTTCCTTCACTCTGGAGCCCGCAGACAAACTTATCCCGTAAGGTGTCTGCCAGTCCTGCTCCGAACTGGCAGTGCTTCGATAACTTGCGTAGTTCCGTAAGATAGTCAGCATTGCTCTCATCTCTGTGCTGGTTTCTTTTATGGAACTTGAATCTTTCTGCTATCAGCAGCGGTGTAGGGTTTAGGTGTTCCTGTAAGATATTAACAATCTCCTCAAAACTTTTCTCCATTGGTTTAGCTGGGGTAATTAAATTCCGCAATAGGCCGTACGTTCTCGCGCCCATCAAATTTAATAATACCGACGAAACAACAACAGAAAATGCTGGAAATACTCAGCAGGTCAGGCAACATCCGTGGACAGAAATTTGAGTTGACGTTTCGGGTCGAACCCTTCTTCAAAACTGGAAAGAAAGGATACATCGGAGGCAGGGCTGCAATCGGACAAAAGAATAAAAGAAACAAAAGAAGTAAAAAAGAGACAATGAAAGGTGTTAGAAGCTAGATGAGATGGTAATAGGCTGAGATTAGGTGTAAAGTGTACTGGCAGGGCAAGAGATAACTGCCAGGTGTGAGAGAGAAACAAAAGGAAAGGTGGGGGGGGTGGGGGAAAAGGAGTGGAAAAATTACAAGAAAAAATGAAATAGGGGCCAAGGTTATGATCTGAAATTGTTGAACTCGATATTGAGTCCGACGCCTTCTTTCCATCGGCCACCTCATTTGCCTTGCAGTACACTTCAATTCTTTCCACATACATGGTCCAGTCTTCTACCTCGTTGTCGAAAGCAGTGATACTGCCACTTTTTGGCATCTTGGGTGATTTAAAATGGCGCCTCCCGCGCTTTTTTTCTTCTTCACCAATGGATTAAAATGGCGCCTCCCGCGCTTTTCCTTCTTCCCCAATGGAATAAAATGGCACCTCCCGTGCTTTTCCTTCTTCCCCTTGCTGCCACGCTGCTCCTAGCGTTCTGCAGGGTAATGGCGGCGACCCGCGGCTTCGGCGCGTCTCACTTTTCCTTCCCCTTGTTTTATTTTTGCTACGCTGCTCGGTTCTTGAGCACTGACCGTGCCCTGTGTGCTCCACCCTCTCTCTCTCTCTTTTCCTCCCGACGACGCTGCACGGCCCCTTTGCAGAGCCGCTCGATCGAGCTCGAGCCCGCCGCAGTCTGGAAGGGTCAACGCACTACCTGCTACCAGCACGATTTGCTGGAACACCTTGACTGGGGAGCCAAGCCCAGCTCTCCACAGCCTCTCCTGCAACTCTCCGAACTCCGATGGATCCTTGGGCGGTTGCCCGCGGTCGACGCCTGTTGTTCTGACTTCGACCTCCAAAAGCTTCTTCTCAGGGAAAGATCCCCGTGAGGTGATGCAGTACTGCAGGTGAGTTCGAACCTGTTCATCGCCAATGTAGTGTCCGAGTATAAATAATACACGGACTGCAGGAGAACAATAATAACAGGTATTTACTGAACAGAGGGTAACTTAAGACTGACGTACAGAAGCCTGCTATGGCTTTATATGCAGGGGTGGTCACTGCCGGTACTGCAGTATAGAATCAGTTCTTCTCTTAAAGGTACATACACAACAGTTATCATAGAATGATGCAGCACAGAAGGTGGCCATTCGGCCCATCGTGCCTATGCTGGCTCTTTGAAAGAGCGATCCAAATAGTCCCACTGCCCTGCTCTTTCCCCACAGCCCTGCAAATTTACCCTTTCCAATTCCCTTTTGAAAGTTACTATTGAATCTGCTTCCACCGCCCTTTCAGGCAGCACATTTCATAACAACTCGCTGCGTAAAAAAAATTCTCCTCTGCTTCCCTCCGGTGCTAACTATCTTAAATCTGTGTCCTCTGGCTAGCGACCCTTGTGCCTGTGGAAACAATTTCTCGCTACGTATCTATCAAAAACCCCCAATAATCTTGAACACCCCTATTAAATCTTAACTTAGCCTTCTCTGCTCTAAGGAGAACAATCCCAGCTTCTCCAGTCTCTCCACATAACTGAAGGCCCTCATCCCTGATACCATTCTAGTAAATCTTATCTACACTCGGTCCAAGGTCTTGACAGCCTTCCTAAAATGTGGTGTAAGAATTTGACACAGTACTCCAGCTGGGGCCTAACCAGTGTTTCATAAAGGTTTAACATGACTTCCTTGCTTTTGTATTCCAAGCCTCTAGTTATAAAGCCAGGGATCCCGTATGCTTTTTTTTAACACCTTTACTTGTTAAACAGACTTTTACTTGTTTTAATGTAATTTGCATCATTTTGTTCCTTTCATCTCGGATTGACCTACCCCTCCTTGAATTATTAATAGTTCTCCATTACCGGAGCATCCCAATTACAAATCTCTGTAAGTAAAGCTTCTGCATCCATAAAGCTCCAAAACATATTTATACAGCCATCAATGTATTTTCTTACTCATTTCCTCGAGGAATCTAGGGTGTTTGCCATCTGGTCAAGGTGCTTTGTGGGCCTAACTCCAATAGAAGTCTTTAATTTTCAATCCATTTTTCATATGGGTATGGGGAGAAAGCAGGGACTGGGTACTGAATTTGGATGATCAGCATGATCGCATTGAATGGCGGAGCAGGCTCGAGGGGCCGAATGGCCTACTCCTGCTCCTATCTTCTATGTTTCTATATTTCCTCTTACAATTTCATATTTCTTCTTAGGCAGTCCCTCGGAACCGAGGATGACTTGCTTCCACATTAAAAATGAGTTCTCAGGTGACTGATGAGTCCAATGCAGGACCTACAGTCTCTGTCACAGGTGGGGCAGACGGTGGTTGAAGGGACGGGTGGGTGGGGTGCTTGGGTTGACGTGCGCTCCTTGCGCTGCCTGCGCTTGGCTTCCGCTTGCTCCCGGCGAAGAGACTCAAGGTGATCGGCGCCTTCCCAGATGCTTCTCCTCCACTTTGTGCGGTCTTGGGCCAGGGATTCCCAGGTGTCAGTGGGGATGTTACACTTTTTCAAGGAGGCTTTGAGGGTGTCCTTGAAGTGTTTCCTCTGCCCACCTGGGGCTCTCTTGCCGTGCCGGAGCTCCAAGTAGAGCGCTTGTTTTGGGAGTCTCGTATCGGGCATGCGGACAATGTGACCCGTCCATCGGAGCTGATTGAGCGTGGTCGGAGCTTCGATGCTGGGGATGTTGGCCTGGGCAAGGACACTGACGTTGGTGCGCCTATCCTGCCAATGGATTTGCAGGATCTTGCGGAGGCAGCATTGGTGGTACCTCTCCAGTGCTTTGAGATGCCTGCTGTACACGGTCCATGTCTCTGAGGCATACAGCAGGACGAGTATCACTGCTGCCCTGTAGACCATGAGCTTAGTGCCGGGTTTGAGGTCCTGGTCTTCAAACACTCTCTTCCTCAGGCAACCAAAGGCTGCACTGGCACACTGAAGGCAGTGTTGGACTTCGTCATCGACGTCTGCCCTTGTTGACAGTAGGCTCCCAAGGTATGGTCCACGTTGTCCAAGGCCTTGTCGTGGATTTTGATAATTGGGAGGGGGGGGCAGTACTGTGTGGCGGGGGCAGGTTGGTAGAGGACCTTTGTCTTACGGATGTTTAGTGTAAGGCCCATGCTCTTGTACGCTTCGGTGAAGGTGTTGACGATGGTTTCGAGTTCGACCTCCAAGTGAGCGCAGACGCAAGCATCGTCTGCATACTGTAATTCGACGACAGAGGATGGGACGACCTTGGATCTGGACTGGAGGCGACAGAGATTGAACAGTTTCCTATTTGTTCTGTAAATTGGCTCCACTCCAGTGGGGAGCTTACTGAGGGTGAGATGGAGCATTGCAGCAAGGAAGATCGAGAAGAGCATTGGTGCGATGACACAGCCTTACTTGACCCCAGTTCGTACGTGAATTGGGTCTGTGGTGGAACCATTGATCAGGATCATGGCTTGCATGTCGTCGTGAAGCAGGCGGAGGATAGTGACAAACTTTTGAGGGCAGCCGAATTTGAGGAGGACACTCCATAATCCCTCACGGTTGACAGTGTCAAAGGCCTTTATGAGCTCAAAGAAGGCCATGTACAGTGGTTGGTGCTGTTCCCTGCATTTCTCTTGTAATTGGCGTGCGGTGAAGATCATGTCCATTGTGCCCCTTAGTGGGCGGAATCCGCATTGCGACTCTGGGAGGAGCTCTTCGGCCACTGGGAGAAGGCGATTGAGGAGGATTCTTGCGATGACTTTCCCTGTGGCAGATAGCAGGGAAACTCCTCTGTAATTACCGCAATCGGACTTGTCACCTTTCTTGAAGATGGTCACAATTACGGCATCTCTGAGATCCCTGGTATGCTCTCCTCCTTCCAGATAAGAGAAATGAGTTCATGAATTCGCGCCAGTAGTGCTTCTCTGCCATGCTTTAGTGCCTCGGCGGGTATTCCATCTGCTCCTGAGGCCTTGTTGTTCTTCAGTTGTCGGATGGCCTTTTCAGCCTCGTGCCGGGCTGGGGTTGTGCTGAGGTGGTGGCGGGTAGCATGCTGCGGGATGGAGTTGAGGACACTCGCGTCGAAGACAGAGTCGTGGTTAAGGAGATCTTCGAAGTGCTCCTTCCAGCGGGCACTGACTGCTTCCCTGTCCTTGATGAGTACCTCTCCGTTCTTGGCCCGTAATGGGGAAGGGCCTTGGGTGCTTGGGCCATATATGGTCTTGACTGCGCTAAAGAATCCATGCACGTTGTGGTTGTCGGCTAGCTGCTGGATCTCCTGCGCTTTTTCCACCCACCACCTGTTCTTTAGGTTCGCGAGTTTTTTGTTGGACCTCGGCCTTCAGGCTTCTGTAGAGCTGCTTTCTTGCTCTCGAGTACTGTTGCTGTTTCCAGATCAGGAATGCCTTGTGCTTGTGGCTTATTAGCTCCTGGATCTCCTGGTCATTCTCGTCGAACCAGTCTTGGTGTTTCCTGGTTGAGTGACCGAGCATCTCTTCACAGGTGCTGATTATGGAGGCCTTGATTATGGAGGCCAATGCACATTAGCTCAAAGTCAGTCACATTAGAATCCATCCTCCGTGCCTTAGCCCATGACTGTCTGACGTAAGAAAACTACTAGGCACTTGGTCTAAGCATTAAACAAAGCTTTAGTCAACTGTTTTACAACATGGAGGTCTAGTTGTGTCCTTCACTAGTTCCTGTTAAGAATGTCCTGCACAAGCTGGCCCCATGCCCGAGTATTAATACTCTCCCTGGACAGCGCCACCCGCAGGCCGCTCAGTATTATTTCATAAGTCTTTCATGAATGACTGATTCATGTCACCGTCCACTGGTTTTATCTTTGTAGGCTTCTTAGGTGCGTATGACAAGGTTTAAGTGAATATTCACATTAGTCTGCATATATCTCGTGCTGCCAACAAATATTTGGTATTCAGATTAACTATCTGTTTACCAGTGAGGCAACAGTGCTGAGAATAAGATCTTTTCAGACACACAGGCCAATAAAGCTCAACCAGAACGAACCAATGAATCGGAAACACGAGGACGAATAAAAGCAGAGTTGCTTGGTCACCATGGACCAGATTGCCAGGGCTTGTGAGGTCCACCTGGCCCACGGTCATGGTTTGGACACCCCAGCGTTGACTCACTGGGGGCTATTTTGACTTTGTGCGAGAGTGTAGAACGGGGGATAGCGAGTCACCAGCCTGTTTTACATCTCTCCCATTATTGTTTCCATTGAAGTCAGTGGAAATGAAAGTCAGGAAAGATGTATAACAGGTCTCTCTCTGATTTGCTACCACGTGTTTTACACTATCACAAAATTACCACCATTGTATTTATGGTCTTGATCTCTTTATCTCTATCAATATCAAATCCATCTCCAACCACGTGGCATAGTATTGTCAGTAAATCTTTAACATTGCAGGATGTATCCTCTTCCATATTATGAATAGTATGACCTGCCTGAGACCCAGGATTGACTGACACCTGTGGTCACTGCCTCCTCTCTGTGCTCCACCTGGTCGATGCTTAACTCCCAGGCGGTAAAGACCATAATCTCACCTACATCACAATAGTGACTACACTTCAAAAGTACCTCATTGGCTGTAAAGGGCTTTTGGATGTCTTGAGGCCATAAAAGGCGCTATATAAATGCAAGGGTCTATGAGGTATCTCGAAATGTTATGGGAAGATTCGAAGCGCCACAAAGGGCCTGAGGTCTTCATGACCCAGCAGAAGGCTATACCCAATGAAGGAAGCTGCAGGTGTGGAGACTGTGAAATGGCTCATGTTAGTCTCCTCTCTGCCGCAGTTGAAGAATAACATTCTAAACTTTTTACACTTGTTTCTTTGTAGGAGTGTTTCAAAAACAATGGAGTGACTGGGTCCACTTCCACTATTATTTGAATGAGCATAGAACATTCTGTAGTGCAATGCTACGCAATCATCTGCTATCAGATTGAAGGAAAGGGAGAAGAAAGACTTTGCACTTTAGGTAATGCCTGAACAAGTCTCTCAGAAGTATCTCCGAGCGCTTCACATACAATGAATTACTTTTCAAGTTCAGTGACTGTTATGTAGGCAAGTCTGGCTGTCATTTTTCACACAGCAAGATCCCACACACCGCCAGGAGATAAATGATTATTTAATACTATTCTTTCAACTGGTTGAGGGAGGAATGTTGGGCAGAACTTCCTGGTTTTTTTGATCTAATGCCAGGGATCTTTAAATGACATCTGGCTCATCGAAACATTCAGACTGTAATGCAGCACTCCCTCAGTACTATACTGAGGCGGCCTGGTGTATCTGCTCAAGTTCCGGAGTGGGACTTGAACCCACAACCTCCTGACTCAGAGGTGAAAGTTGGAGCCAAAATATTTGTATTCCCTCCTCCGCCTCACCTCAAATGAATCCCAGATTTCAAAACCGATTCAGGCTGCCATATCTGGATGAGCTTGTATTTCAGTTTGCAGATTACAATCAATTTGTGATCATCACTTTCCGAGAATATAATAAAATCTGAAGGATGAATCCATCCTCGGACAGCACCACAAGCTGATTTACATACACACGCTTGACAGTTGCATTGTTTTCAGGAGGGCAGCGGACTTATCACTTTGGAGACAGGTTCTGGGAAGCTCAGGTACTTGACATCCCGTGGGTGATCGATAGCCCGACACAGACAAAGAGATACATAGCTAGTCTCTTTTGTTCGCAAGTTATACTTAGAAGGAATTAGTAAGTCCACCTCAGCTGATTTCTCCCAATTCAGCAGTCCTTCTGACTCCATCAGGGATGGAGGGAGGCAAGTGGATGGTTAATAATGAGCTCAGACAGCTGGTTCCGGCGAGGGACCATAGGTCAGGGGGTAATTTTGACTTTGTGCAATAGCGTAAAACAGGTGATAGCGAATCGGCAGCCTGTTTTACATCTCAATGGTCTTTATTTCTATTGGACGTCCCAAAGCGCTTTACAGTCAATAAAGTCCTTTTGAAGTGTAGTCACTGTTGTAATGTAGGAAACGCAGCAGCCAATGTGCTCCCCCAAAACAGCAATTTAAAAAATGACCAAATAATCTGTTTTAGTGATGTTTGTTGAGGGATAAATATTGACCAGGGCACCGGGGAGAATTCTACTGCCGTTTTTCGCAACAGTGGTGTGGGATCGTTTACGTCCACCTGAGAGGGCAGTCGGGGCCTTGGTTTAACGTCTCATCCGAAAGACGGCACCTCAAAAAGCACTGCACTGGAGTGCCGGCCTAGAATATGCGCTCAAGTCTCTGGTGTACAACCTGAACCCACGACCTTCCGACTCAGAGGCGAGAGTGCTACTGACTGGGTCACGGCCGACACCGGTGAGAGCTTGGCCTGGGCTTGCAGGCTACAGGTTGACAGGCAGCACTGTGTGGCATGCATGCGTGTGCAATGTACGTGGTAAACGCTATCATTGGGTAATTCTTATCTCGGCCATGCCCTTCGAGTGTGAAACCGTCTTGCCAGTTTTGTGAGCGGTTTTGTGCGCCCAACTTTAAGCTTGGCTGCCACCTTCTGCCGGACAGTGCTGCCCTCTGGGTGGAGGTACCCTGGAGTGTGGAAAGAGGGTAACCCTCCTCGTACCCACCTCATGCAGCAGCTCCATGTTACACATCAACTAGAGCCTTTGTACTGGATGAAAACTGTTTTGCCCCAGTGCATGTAGCCACTCATCTCTAAATGGTCACATCCCTTTATGTAGAATTGCATAGAATCTACAACTTGCATTTTTATAGCGCCTTTATCATAGTAAAACGTCCCAAGGTGCTTCACAGGAGTGATTATGATACACAGCTTGACACCAAAGAAGGAGATATTTGGACAGGTGACCAAAAGCTTGGTTAAAGGTTTTAAGGAGTGTCTTAAAGGAGGAGAGGGAGGCGGAGAGATTTAGGGAGGGAATTCCAGAGTTTAGGTCCTGGATAGCTGAAGGCACAGCCGCCACTGGTGGGGTAAAGGAAGTGGGGGCTGGACAAGAGGCCAGAGTTGGAGGAACATGGAGATCTTGGAGGGTTATTGGGCTGGAGGAGGTTACAGAGATCAGGATGGGTGCGGCCATGAGGGATTTGGTCACCAGGATGAGAATTTTAACACTGAGGCATTGCCGGACCAGGAGCCAATGTAGGTCAGCGAGCGCAGGCGTGATGGGTGAATGGGACTTGGTGCGAGTTAGGATATGGGCAGCAGAGTTTTGGATGAGCTCAGTGTGGTGTATGTAACCTGTTCCACCTTAAGAGAACTTAAGCCTGTTCCACCTTAAGAGATGTACTACTTTCTCTGGCTGCTGTATACGTAATACCGGTGGTGTGGTGTATGTGTCTTTAAGAGCAATTATGGTGTATGTGCCTTTAAGAGCCCCAGGTGTGCGTAATGCCGGTAATTGCCACTTGGGCTATATAAGCCTGTGTATTGTGTATATCCTTTAGAAACCCCCCCCAGACTTGCTTAGTAAATACCTATGAACCAACTCCTGTCTTCAGTGTCTTTATCTACACACGGACACTACAGTGGCGACGAAGTGGAAACGGACTTACCTGCAATTCGGCAGCACCTCAAGGACATCGATTCCTCCAGCGTCCAGAAGACTCAAGGAAGTAATAGAAACTGTGGTTTCACCAGCTGGCCAAGCTGGTGACAGGTACTGCGCTAATCCTTCCTGGGCGTCAGGCTGGAGCTCCAGCGGCGGGCTCTACAGCTGAGACAGGCAGCGAAATCGGAGGCAAGCAATAACGGACTGGGAGGGTGCACTCGAGAGACGGCCGGCGCGGCAAGCAGGTCAGTGTTTAGACCTCCGTCGGGAACGAGTCTCCAACAGTGAATAAACAGCGTTGTTATCGGTAGCAGCGGCGGGAAAGCACGGGAAGCGCCATATTGTTGCTACAGAGAGAAAAAAAAAAAGCGCGGGAAGTGCCATATCTTTTCTGAAATGCCTAAATCTGGTAATATTGAGGCTTTTGATGGCGAAATAGAAGATTGGACCACATACGTGGAAAGAGTAGAGGCTTATTGCACTGCAAATGGAATAACAGATGAAAAAAAAGCTTCAGTACTTCTGAACTTAATGGGCGCGAAGACATACGGGCTGTTACGAAATTTAATCACTCCAGCCAAACCAAAGGACAAGACTTTTAAAGAAACTGTTGATACCCTGCAGGAGCATTTAAACCCAACACCGCTGCTGATAGCGGAACGATTCAAGTTCTTCAAGAGAAATCAACACAAGAATGAAAGTAACGCTGATTACCTAACCGAATTAAGAAAGCTATCAAAGTACTGCCAATTCGGAGCAGGACTATCGGATTATCTTCGAGACAAATTTGTTTGCGGTCTCTTAAGTGAAGGAACACAAAAAAGACTGCTTTCTGAAAAAGATTTAACATTGGACAAAGCTTTCAGTATGGCTGTATCATACGAAGCAGCAGCAAAAGGAGCTGCAGAGATACAACAAGAGACACAGGACTTCGGCACCCATAAAATGACACAGGAGTTCGGAAGATGTTATTGCTGCGGCAGATCCACCCATAACCAGAGGGACTGCTGGTTCAAGGGCAAAGCATGCAGGCAATGTGGTAAGATTGGACACATTGCACGGGTATGCCAATCTGGACAAAATAAATCCACTGACAGAAAACAAAGAATCAATAAAGAAAAGTACAGGAAGGTACAAATGATGGCGGACAGTAGCTCCGAAGACCAGAATAGCGATAGCGACTCCGGAAACAAGAGACTAAGCTGTCTCAAATTACATAATGTACTTGCCAAAGAGGATTACCAAACCATTTGGGTTACCCTCACAATAGCAGGGTCCCCAGTTAAAATGGAGCTAGATACAGGATCAGCTCTAACCGTAATAAATCGACGAGATTACGAGAGGCTATTTTCGCATATACCTCTAAAAGACACATCCATTATCTTAAAAACATATACGGGGCAGAAAGTCTACCCCAAAGGAAAAATAAGGGTGCCTGTGGTATACAATGGCAAAGAAATACAAAAGTTGTATTTATACATTCTACAAGATGGTGGTCCACCGTTGTTGGGACGTGAATGGATAAGGAAGATACGTTTAGACTGGCACTCCATTCAGGCACTGACGGTGACCAGTAAGGAAAAAAACAATGATGACATCATACCTGAACGATTAAAAGACATCTTGGCCAACACCAAAGAAGTGTTTCAAGAGAAACTAGGAACCTTGAAAGGCATCACCGCCTTAATAAAAGTGGAAGATACAGCAATTCCAAATTTTTTTAAGGCAAGACCGGTGCCATACGCAATACGTCCGGCAGTCGAGGCAGAGCTGAAGAATTTGGAAAAGGCAGGCGTATTATCCAAAATAGATTGGAGCGAATGGGCAACACCCATCGTTCCAGTCATGAAAAAAACATTGAAAAATAACTCTGAGGAACAGAAAAAAATTCGCATCTGTGGGGACTTTAAGGTGACTGTAAACCCGGTCCTTCACACGGTACAGTATCCTCTTCCGAGGATAGAAGATATTTTCGCCTCACTATCCGGAGGGAAACGTTTCACAAAAATTGACTTGGCACAGGCATATCTACAGATGGAGGTTGAGGAGACCTCTAAAAAGTATCTCACAATAAACACACACAAAGGCCTGTACCAGTACAATCGACTGGTTTTTGGAATAGCATCAGCTCCAGCTATCTGGCAAAGAGCTATGGAGCAAGTCCTGCAAGGGATTCCGGGGACTCAATGCTACCTAGACGACATCCTTATAACAGGAGAAAACGACAACGAGCACCTTGCCAATTTGGAGCAGGTGCTCACTAGGCTGAAAGAACGGGGCCTACGAGCAAATCGCCCCGAGTGCGAATTTTTCCAAAATCAGATATCATATTGTGGCCACATAATTAATAAGGAAGGGTTGCATAAGTCACCTGAAAAAATTGAAGCAGTTATAAAAGCCCCAGCACCTGAAAGTGTTTCACAATTAAGGTCATTCCTGGGATTAATAAATTACTATCATAAATTTTTACCGAACTTATCAACTATTCTACACCCTCTTAATGATCTTCTACAGACAGGAGTGATTTGGAAATGGAACGAAGACTGTAAACGTGCCTTCCATAAATGTAAAGACTTAATCACATCCGAGAAAATTTTGGCTCATTACAACCCATCACTACCAATCAGACTGGCGTGCGATGCATCCCCTTACAGCATAGGAGCGGTATTGTCCCATAGATTCCCTGATGGCTCGGAACGGCCGATAGCTTTTGTGTCACGCTCATTGAACTCAGCTGAGCGTAACTATGCCCAGATAGACAGGGAAGCACTCAGCCTGGTATGGGGAGTGAAGAAATTCAACCATTACCTACACGGACAAAAATTTACCTTGCTGACTGACCATCAACCCCTCATCTCCATATTCAACCCTAAAAAAGGTGTCCCCATTCTGACGGCACAAAGACTACAGAGGTGGTCCCTTTTTCTAGGGGCACATCAATACAACATTGAATACAAAGGGTCAAAACAGCATGGGAATGCTGACGGTTTATCACGCCTACCGTTGCCAACGATAGAAGAGGCACCTACAGTAGACCCAGTAGAGATATTCCACTCTACCATAGTGGAATGTCTACCGGTGACAAATTCTGCCATTGAAAGGGAGACAAGAAATGACCCTACTCTCTCACGGGTCTACGATTTAACAGTGAAGGGATGGCCAGCACATGGCGAACCACTGTTGCCAGCATTCTCGCAAAGAAGAGAACAGCTGTCAGTGTGCCGAGGAACCTTGATGTGTGGATCCAGAGTGGTGATTCCACCCAAACTCCAGGATAAATTGCTAAAGGAGCTTCACGAGGGGCATCTGGGTGGAGTGAAAATGAAGAACCTAGCTAGGGCGTTTGTATGGTGGCCAGGTATCGATGGAGACATCGAAGACATGACCAAGAGCTGCCTAGGATGCCAGAAGGTCCAAAATGCTCCCCCACAGGCCCCTCTACATCCATGGGAGTGGCCCTCATCTCCCTGGACTTTGCTGGTCCATTTATGGACTCAATGTTCTTAATCGCAGTTGATGCACACTCCAAGTGGCCGGAGGTAATAAAGATGTCCTCCACCACCACGGAAAAAACCATCACAGTATTAAGGACCATATTTGCCAGGAATGGGCTGCCGGAGCAGATATGTTCTGATAATGGACCGCAATTTGTGTCCGAAGAACTCAGAAAGTTCTTAAAGAACAATGGGGTAAAGCACTACACGTCCGCCCCATACCATCCCGCCACCAATGGATTGGCTGAAAGGTTTGTCCAGACCTTCAAGAAGGCCATCAAGGCCATGGGTAATGAAGACATAAAACTTCAGCACAAGGTGGATAACTTCTTATTTGCATATAGGAATGCAACGCATATGGTTACTAACCAAACTCCCGCCATGATGTTCTACAATAGAAACCTAAGATGCCGGCTGGATTTGGTCAAGCCCAACATCCGAAGGGACGTGGAGAACCGGCAGTTTCAGGGCATGAATGAAAGGCCAACTAGGGCCTTCCAGATAGGCCAACCGGTTTTGGCCCGGGACTACCGTACCGAGAAATGGCAGCCTGGAACTATCTGCACACGATTAGGACCACTGATGTATACCGTGGACATCGGAGACAGCATAATAAGGCGCCATGCTGACCAAATCATCAAGTCATCCGAAAAGGGACAACCTACACCACCACTCTATACATCTAACGATGAAGTAGAGATACCCATATCTACCTCCGATCCGGTGATACTGGAGCCCGATGAACCCGACACTGGCCTTCAAGCCAAATCAGCCTTGCCAGAAGAACCTACTACACCACCAGAAACTACTACACCCCCGAGGCGTTATCCGGACCGAGTCAGGAAGCCTCCTGAGAGACTAACTTATAATTAATTAATACAGCAATGTATATTATTTTGCATATAACATGTAATTAATAATTACTTAAAATATGATGTACTAGTTAGCTAGAAGGGGAGGAATTGTGGTGTATGTGCCTTTAAGAGCAATTATGGTGTATGTGCCTTTAAGAGCCCCAGGTGTGCGTAATGCCGGTAATTGCCACTTGGGCTATATAAGCCTGTGTATTGTGTATATCCTTTAGAAACCCCCCCCAGACTTGCTTAGTAAATACCGATGAACCAACTCCTGTCTTCAGTGTCTTTATCTACACACGGACACTACAGGTGGTGACCACCGGTATATAAGCACTGTGTAGTAAGATGTATTGCAGATCGTCCTGACCTCCAACCAGTAAAGACCTGTTGAACTTTAAGCTTGTAGCCTGTGTGTTATTAATTACAACTAGAACACACAGACTTTACAGTGGCGACGAGTCAGATTCTTACCCTGCGGCAGTTATATCCACGGCGGCTTCGTCCACTAAATGGACGTCGAAGAGAGGTTTCCACCCTCATCACCCTGCTGGAAGACACGTCGCGCGGCAGACATCGAGAAACCAGAGTGCAGAAGACACCCTGAACTCGAAGCCTCCATCAGCGGCTGTCAGCTATCTTCTTTCTACCTCGGTAGTGGGTAAGCCGGGCAGCGACGCGACCAGAAAATCGGCCACGTTGGCTGTACAGACGGGGAGGGAAGACTGAGGAATAAGGGCGGTGAGATCGATCGTGACCGGAGATAAGGGCCGGGCTGCATTCGGGCCGAAAGGCGCAGCGCGGGGACATCGATCGCGGCTGGTGATAAGGGCCGGGCCGCATTCGGGCTAAAAAGGCGCAGCGTCTGGGGGCAACTGAAGGCGCGAGAGCCGCGGTGAAGCGGAGACAGCTTCGGGGGAAGGGTGAAGACCGCCAAGCGTGGGAAAACCGCCATTTTGTAGGCGGAGGACGAAGAAAAGAGCGCAGAAGCCGCCATCTTGGATAAAAATTAAAAGAAATTAAATTGCAACGATGCCTAAACATGGGAACATTAATACCTTTGATAGCGACATCGAAGATTGGGCTATGTATGTAGAACGCATACAAAATTATTGTAAAGCAAATAAAATCCCAGATGCAGAGAAAGCATTAACATTATTAAACTTAATGGGTGCGAAGACATACGGGCAATTGAAACACCTTGTATCACCAGATGAACCGGCGGATAAGACGTTCGAGGAGATTGTTACTGTCCTGAAAAATCACCTAAACCCCACGCCGCTGATGCTAGCGGAACGATTTAAATTTTACAGCAGAAGGCAGCTGAAGGATGAAAGCAATGCTGAATATTTAATGGAATTGCGTAAGCTAGCAAAGTACTGTCAATTCGGAATGAGATTGACAGAGGCGCTACGAGATAAATTTGTGTGTGGTTTATTAAAAGAAGATACACAAAAGCGATTGCTCAAGGAGAATGAGCTGACGCTTGAGAAAGCAGTCACTATGGCAGCAGCACACGGAGCCGCAGCGAGAGGCACGGCAGTAATGCAGCTATGGTCACCGGAACTCAATACAAATAAATTGGGTTTGAGTACTGTAAAATGTTATCGTTGCGGAAAGACAACGCACGATCAGAACCAGTGTTGGTTTAAAAACCAAGAATGCAGAACGTGTGGCAGGCTTGGCCACATAGCTAAAGTATGCCGGTCAGGAAAGAAGACCAGCAACAAAAAGTCACCGCAAGGACAATACATAAAGGTACACAAGGTGACAAAGAACAGATCTGTTCAGACAACGGACCACAGTTCGTGTCGGAAGAATTCCAAAAATTCTTAAAGAAGAATGGGGTGAAACATTATACCTCTGCCCCATATCACCCGGCGACAAACGGGTTGGCCGAGAGATTTGTCCAAACATTCAAAAAGGCAATAAAGGCCATGAACGATGATCAGATTCCGGTACAGCACAAGGTGGACAATTTCCTAATGGCGTATCGAAACGCCCCTCATGCAGTGACTAACCAAAGTCCTGCCATGATGTTTTATAACAGGAGGTTGCGGTCCAGGTTGGACTTGTTAAAACCAAATGTGCGGAGGGAAGTGGAAAACAAACAGTTCCGGCATATTAATAACAAGTCCACTCGAAGTTTCGAAGTAGGACAACCAGTGTTGGCAAGGGGCTATGGAAACGAAAAATGGCAGCCCGGAACAATTCGGGCCAGACAAGGACCTCTGATGTACACAGTAGATATTGGTAACAATGTGATAAGGCGTCATGCGGATCAATTGGTAGAATCAAGAGCAAGAGTCGAACCCATGGTTGCGACAGAGACAACTGTGGAAGACGTTAATGAACCTGAAGCATCTACCTCGGCAGGGACTGTACCTGATGATGACGTCCAATACATAGGGAACCAACAAGCAGAGTCACCTCAGCAACAAGAATCAGAGACCACTGAAAGGCGTTATCCAGACCGAATCAGAAGGCCTCCTGAGAGACTGAACCTTTGAACTGTTTATACCTGAAGTTATATATGTATATATGTTATGATGTTATGTTAAATGGGGATATGACTATTAAGCTAAAAAGGGAGGATTGTGGTGTATGTAACCTGTTCCACCTTAAGAGAACTTAAGCCTGTTCCACCTTAAGAGATGTACTACTTTCTCTGGCTGCTGTATACGTAATACCGGTGGTGACCACCGGTATATAAGCACTGTGTAGTGATATTGTATTTAGTATAGTCCTGACCTCCAACCAGTAAAGACCTGTTGAACTTTAAGCTTGTAGCCTGTGTGTTATTAATTACAACTAGAACACACAGACTTTACACTCAGGTTTACGGAGACCATCAGGAGAGCATCACAGCATAGAGGCAGCCCATTCGGCCCAACTCGAGAAGGTCAGTGTTTATACTCCACCTGTATGACCTCTTCCCACCTGCCACCGCCCCACCCCCATC
This sequence comes from Somniosus microcephalus, assembly GCF_052327205.1. NCBI lineage: Eukaryota > Metazoa > Chordata > Chondrichthyes > Squaliformes > Somniosidae > Somniosus > Somniosus microcephalus. The sequence continues at coordinate 119,021,300 of NC_141000.1, read as the reverse complement.
CCGCTATTCGCTTCTCCCTCATGTATGCATCAAGGCGTCCCTTAAATGCATCAAAGCCACAACCACTCCATTTAACATCTGCCGACAAATCCCATGTCCCATTCGAGACTCCCAGGGCCTGCCCTGATACGGATTGGAAGCTTGTTATAAATATTTCAGGAGGCCGATCCAGGTAGATTCCAACAGGAACAAACCCTGCTACACTCTCTGCTGCTTTGCCAGAATCACGAAGATTTCGTCCCCAGATTACTAACGCAATCTCGGGGAGCTTCCAGCATTTTGTTAGCCTTGGAAACTGTCTGATCTTCACTTCCTTTTTGTTCTAGATGACTGGAATTAAGAAAATAACATAAGAAAAGCCTATTGAAGCAAGGGACAGGAGATTTAATAAGTTTATCACTTCAGTCACGTCTGGCAGTGAATAACTCAGCATTAGTTCCTGTAAATGTACATCGCACACCAAGTGCTGAGGGAGCGCTGCACTGTCGGAGGTGCCGTCTTTTGAATGAGACGGTAAACCCAGGCCTCGTCTGCCCTCTCAGATGTCCTTAAACGATCCCAAGACAGTATTTTGAGGAAGAACAGGGGGGGTTCGCCCCAGTGTCCTGGCCAATATTTATCCTTCAACCAACATCACTAAGAATGGGATCCCAAAGCTATTTTTAGGGATCATAGAAGGACACAGTTTTCAACTTTCGAGCGTAAAAGTTTATGGTGAATTTGTGATGCCTCAACTGAATTTTTTTGTGATATTTTATTGTTAATGCTGATGCAGAATCGTCTGTGCTTCGCCTTTGTGTGTATATGTAAACACAGCAACAGCAGCGTTGATTCTCACAGGTACACAGGTAGCGTGCTGACCCACTGTTCAACGGGATCGGGACAATCATGGCTGCGCCTATGGGATTCATCGGAAGCCTCGGCCTGTATGACCGAGCTCGTGAACCATTCAGTTCTTACGTTGGGCGGATGGAGATGTTTTTTAAGGCCAATAACATTATTGAGACCGAAGGTGCAGATGAGAATGTTCAAGCTCAAAATAAAGTAATTCGTGAACATAATAAAGCAATTTTTCTAACGAAGATCGGGCCAGATATCTACAGAACATTGACAAATTTACTTGCGCCAGGGAAAGCGAAGGATGTGTCATTTGAAGACATTGTGGAGAAACTCAAGGACCATTTCGATCCAAAGCCATTAGAAATAGCAGCGAGCTATAGGTTTGGTACCAGAAACCATTCCATAACCGTCATACTGAATTGTCTTGTGAGCAAGGTTGTATCAAATGGGGAAACAGAGTGGTGGTACCTACTTCTTTGAGAGATAGAATTCTGGCCGAACTTCATACTGAACACCCAGGGTTCGTCAGGATGAAATCAATTGCAAGAAGTTTTGTTTACTGGCCTGGATTGGACAGTGATCTTGAATCACTTGTCAGCAAATGCAGCGTTTGCCAAAATTGCAGAAACAAACCACCCAAAACACCACTACAACCCTGGTCATGGCCAAGTAGACCTTTTCAGAGAGTACATGTAGACTTCCGTTAGAAAGAAAATGATTATTTCCTGGTGTAGTGTATGTGCCTTTAAGAGCCCCATGTGTGCTGTAATGCCGGTAATGGCCACTCAGGCTATATAAGCCTGTATATTGTGTTATATCCGTTAGTACCCCTCCAGACTTTGCTTAGTAAACACCTATGAACCAACCCTTGTCTTCAGTGTCTCTATCAACACACAGACACAACAGTGGCGACGAAGTGGAAACGGACTTACCTGCAATTCGGCAGCACCTCAAGGACATCGATTCCTCTGGCGTCCAGGAGAATCAAGAAAGTGAAAAAAAGCTGTGGTTTCACCAGCTGGCCAAGCTGGTGGCAGGTACTGCGCTAATCCTTCCTGGGCATCAGGCTGGGGCTCCAGCGGCTGGTTTTACAGCTGGGCCAAGCAGCGAAAGCGGAGGCAAGCAGTAACAGACGGGGAGGGAGCACTCGGGAGACGGCCGGCGCTGCAAAAAGGTCGGCGTTCAGACCTAGAGAGAAAGTCCAGCGGGAACGAGTCTCCAACTGCAAATAAATAAATAAAAAAAGAACGGAAACCGCGGGAAACAGCGTTGTCATCGGCAGCAGCGGCGGGAAAGCGCGGGAAGCGCCATATCTTTTCTAAGATGCCTAAGTCTGGCAATATTGATGCTTTTGATAGCGAGATAGAGGATTGGACCACATATGTGGAAAGAGTGGAGGTATATTGCATTGGATATGGAATAGAAGATGAAAAAAAAGCTTCAGTACTGCTGAATCTAATGGGCGCAAAGACATACGGGCTGTTACGAAATTTAATCACTCCAGCCAAACCAAAGGACAAGGATTTTAAAGAAATTGTTGATACCCTACAGGAGCACTTAAACCCAACACCGCTGCTAATAGCGGAACGATTCAAATTCTTCAAGAGAAATCAACACAAGAATGAAAGTAACGCTGATTACCTCACCGAATTAAGAAAGCTATCAAAACACTGCCAATTCGGGGCAGGACTAGCAGATTATCTTCGAGACAAATTCGTCTGCGGTCTCTTAAGTGAAGGAACACAGAAAAGGCTGCTTTCTGAAAAAGATTTAACACTGGACAAGGCTTTCAGTATGGCTGTATCATACGAGCAGCCGCAAGAGGAGCTGCAGAAATACAACAAAAAACACAGGACTTCGGCACCCATGAAATGACACAGGGTTTCAAGAGATGTTATCGCTGCGGCAGATCCACCCATGACCAGAGGGACTGCTGGTTCAAGGACAAAGCATGCAGGCAATGCGGAAAGATTGGACACATTGCACAGGTATGCCGATCTGGACAAAATAAATCCACAGACAGGAAAATAAAAATCAATAAAGAGAAGTACATGGCGGACAGTAGCTACGAAGACCAGAAGAGCGATAGCGACTCCGAAAACAAGAGACTAAGCTGTCTCAAATTACATAATGTACTTGCCAAAGATGATTACCAGACCATTTGGGTTACCCTCACGATAGCAGGGTCCCCAGTTAAAATGGAGCTAGATACAGGATCAGCTCTGACCGTAATAAATCGACGGGATTACGAGAGGCTATTTCCGCATATACCTTTAAAAGACACATCCATTATCTTAAAAACATATACGGGGCAGAAAGTATACCCCAAAGGAAAAATAAGGGTGCCTGTTGTATACAACGGCAAGGAAATACAAAAGTTGTATTTATACATTCTACAATATGGTGGCCCACCGCTGTTAGGACGTGAATGGATCAGGAAAATACGTTTAGACTGGCACTCCATTCAGGCGCTGACAGCGACCAGTAAGAAAAAAAACGATGATGACGTCATACCTGAACGATTAAAAGACATCTTGGCCAACGCCAAAGAAGTGTTTCAAGAGAAACTAGGAACCTTGAAAGGCATCACCGCCTCAATAAAAGTGGAAGATGCAGCAATTCCCAAGTTTTTTAAAGCAAGACCAGTGCCATACGCAATTCGTCCAGCAGTCGAGGCAGAGCTGGAGAATTTGGAAAATGCAGGCGTATTATCCAAAATAGATTGGAGCGAGTGGGCAACACCCATCGTTCCAGTCATGAAGAAAGCATTGAATAATAATAAATGTGAAGAACAGAGAAAAATTTGCATCTGTGGAGACTTCAAGGTGACGGTAAACCCGGTCCTTCACACGGTACAGTATCCTCTTCCGAGGATAGAAGATATTTTCGCCTCACTATCCGGAGGGAAACGTTTCACCAAAATTGACTTGGCACAGGCATATCTACAGATGGAGGTTGAAGAGGCCTCTAAAAAATATCTCACGATAAATACACACAAAGGTCTTTACCAGTACAATCGACTGGTTTTCGGAGTAGCATCCACTCCAGCTATCTGGCAAAGAGCTATGGAGCAAGTCCTCCAAGGGATTCCGGGTACTCAATGCTACCTAGACGACATCCTTGTAACAGGAGAAAACGACAACGAGCACCTTGCAAATTTGGAGCAGGTGCTCACTAGGCTGAGAGAACGGGGCCTACGAGCAAATCACCCCAAGTGCGAATTTTTCCGAAATCAAATATCATATTGTGGCCACATAATAAATAAGGAAGGGTTGCATAAGTCACCTGAAAAAATTGAAGCGGTCATAAAAGCCCCAGCACCTGAAAATGTTTCACAATTAAGGTCGTTCCTGGGATTAATAAATTACTATCATAAATTTTTACTGAACTTATCAACTCTTCTACACCCTCTTAATGAACTGCTACAAACAGGAGTAATTTGGAAATGGAGCGAAGACTGTAAACATGCCTTCCATAAATGCAAAGACTTAATCACATCCAAAGAAGTTTTGGCTCATTACAACCCATCACTGCCAATCAGACTGGCGTGCGATGCATCCTCTTATGGCATAGGAGCAGTATTATCGCATAAATTCCCTGATGGCTCGGAACGGCCGATAGCTTTTGCGTCACGCTCATTGAACTCAGCTGAGCGTAACTATGCCCAAATCGACAGGGAAGCACTCAGCCTGGTATGGGGAGTGAAGAAATTCAACCATTACCTACACGGACAAAAATTTACCTTGTTGACTGACCATCAACCCCTCATCTCCATATTCAACCCTAAAAAGGGTGTTCCCATTATGACAGCGCAAAGGCTACAGAGGTGGTCCCTTTTTCTAGGGGCACACCAAAACAACACAGAATACAAAGGATCAAAACAGCATGGGAATGCTGACGGTTTATCGCGCCTACCGTTGCCAACGGTAGAAGAGGCACCTACAGTAGACCCAGTGAAGATGTTCCACTCAACCATAGCGGAATGTCTACCAGTAACAAATTCTGCCATTGAAAAGGAAACGAGAAATGACCCGACTCTCTCACGAGTCTACGACTTAATGGTGAAGGGATGGCCAGCACATGGCGAACCACTGTTGCCAGCATTCTCGCAAAGAAGAGAACAGCTGTCAGTATGCCGAGGAACCTTGATGTGTGGATCCAGAGTGGTGATTCCACCCAAACTCCAGGATAAAGTGCTAAAGGAGCTTCACGAGGGGCATCTGGGTGGAGTGAAAATGAAGAACCTAGCCAGAGCGTTTGTGTGGTGGCCAGGTATCGATGGAGACATCGAAGAAATGACCAAGAGCTGTCTAGGATGCCAGAAGGTCCAAAACGCCCCACCACAAGCCCCTCTACATCCATGGGAGTGGCCCTCATCTCCATGGCAAAGGGTACATATCGACTTTGCTGGTCCATTTATGGACTCAATGTTCTTAATCGCGGTTGATGCACACTCCAAGTGGCCAGAGGTAATAAAGATGTCCTCCACCACCACGGAAAAAACCATCACAGTATTAAGGACCATATTTGCCAGGAATGGGCTGCCTGAACAGATCTGTTCTGATAATGGACCGCAATTTGTGTCCGAAGAATTCAGGAAGTTCTTAAAAAACAATGGGGTTAAGCACTACACATCCGCCCCATACCATCCCGCCACCAATGGATTGTCTGAAAGGTTTGTCCAGACCTTCAAGAAGGCCATAAAGGCCATGGGTAATGAAGACATAAAACTTCAGCACAAGGTGGATAACTTCTTGTTCGCATACAGGAATGCAACACATATGGTTACCAATCAAACTCCCGCCATGATGTTCTTCAATAGAAACCTAAGATGCCGGCTGGATTTGATCAAGCCCAACATCAGAAGGGACGTGGAGAACCGGCAATTTCAAGGCATGAATGAAAGGCCAACTAGAACCTTCCAGATAGGTCAACAAGTTTTGGCCCGGGACTACTGTACCGAGAAATGGCAGCCTGGAACTATCTGCACACGACTAGGACCACTGATGTATACCGTGGACATTGGAGAAAGCATAATAAGGTGCCATGCTGACCAAATCATAGCGTCATCCGAAAAGGGACAACCTACACCACAACTCTATACGCCTAACGATGAAGTAGAGATACCCATATCTACCTCTGATCCGGTGATACTGGAACCCGATGAACCCGACACTGGCATTCAAGCCGAATCAGCCTTGCCAACAGAACCTATTACACCACCAGAAACTACTACACCACTGAGGCGTTATCCGGACCAAGTCAGGAAGTCTCCAGAGAGACTGACTTATAATTAATTAACTGCAGCAATGTGTATATTATTTTTCTTATAACATGTAATTAATAATTACTTAAAATATTATGTACTGGTTGGCTAAAAGGGGAGGAATTGTAGTGTATGTGCCTTTAAGAGCCCCATGTGTGCTGTAATGCCGGTAATGGCCACTCGGGCTATATAAGCCTGTATATTGTGTTATATCCGTTAGTACCCCTCCAGACTTTGCTTAGTAAACACCTATGAACCAACTCTTGTCTTCAGTGTCTCTATCAACACCCAGACACAACACCTGGTACTTGTAGGTAGTCACTCAAAGTGGATTGAAATGAAACACATGGGTTCAAACACTACAACTAAACGTACCATAGATGAGTTGAGGTCTATCTTTGCATGTCATGGCTCACCTGAAGAGCTTGTTTCTGACAATGACCTCAATTCCGTTCTGCTCTATTCCAAGAGTTCATGAAATGGAAAGGTATCAAACACATTCTCGTTTCACCATATCATCTAGCTTCAAACAGAGCAGCCAAAAGGCCGGTCAGAATAGTGAAAGAAGCTCTCAAAAAGCAAGTGTTGCCGGGTTGTTCGTTTGGCAAATTTCTTGCTGAAGTACAGAACTACTCCGCACACCACAACTGGATATACCCCAGCAGTACTCTTGATGAAGAGGAGATTGAGAACACAATTGAGTCTTGTTCAACTGAATTTAGCCTCAAGAGTTGAACAGAAACAGTTGCGTCAGAAAGGTTATTATGACAGTAATCAGAAAGAATGCAGTTTCAGACAGAACGGGTGTGTTCATGTTCTCAGTCCCCCTGGCAAGTCAAGTTCACACAAGTGGGATGTAGGAACCATAGTAGAGGTTGGTGGAACCAAGAGATATTTGGTTGAAATTGGTGACAAAATCCAAAATGTTCATGTAGATTAAATGATCTCTGCTGGAGATGAACCAAGACGTGATCTTGAACCACTTGATCATGAACACATACATGAGTTTGACTCCGTTCAGACTTCAGAAACTGAAGTACCAGGTTCAAACAAATCTGAGATAGGGTAGGAATCAACGGATTCCTATCTAAATCACTGAGGTCGAGTCAGTTCAGTAAATTAACTGAATTTAATTAAACTGGTGAACAAAACAAAAACATGCAGGAGCAACAGCAAACAGCTCGATACAGTAGCTGGTTCCACGAGGTCTGAACCCAGAACCTCCCACCTCTGACGTCATCACGTCAGCACGTTTCCTGCCACTCAGGGCACCACGTGACCAATGTGATGACGTCATCGCGTTGTTTCAGGGTTTTTACAGAAAGCTTGTTTACACTCAGCAAACGGACATAGGTGCTGTAACATTGCTTTAAAGACAGTTATTCATTTGTACAGGAGTTCATTGGTGGTTTTACCACATGCGCCCCCCCAGAAGTGTCTTTAATCATCAAAGTCAATCGCAGAGGAGGTCGGACAATCCTGTCGGAGCGACTCCGATATTCCCGGAGAGGAATGGATGGTGCAGGAGAGGAGCTGGGCCACGGGGCCGATGGGCCAGGCATAGCGGCTGCGGGCGGTCGCCCACGACGCGGCGGCTGCGCTGTTTCGACTGGCTGGCTGAGGTCCAGGTGTGCAGCCTTGAGGCGGTCCACGGAAATGTAGTCGGGCGTCCCGCCGATGTCTACCAGAAAACTCTTGGTGCCCGCCTTCAGTACCTGGAAGGGGCCTGTGTATGGAGGCATGAGGGGACTACGGTGGGCATCGTGCCGTACAAAAACAAATTTAGCCCTCATGAGCGTTGGCGGAACATGTGACGCAGGCAGTCCATGCTGTGAAGTCGGAATGGGCCAGAAAGCGTGCGCCGCGGCTCGGTGAGCCTCCAGTTGTTCAGTGGCGGACCATGGACGCGTCGGCGACAGGAGGAACTCGCCGGGGCCCCTGAGCGGCTGGCCGTAGACCAGTTTGGTGGCCGACGCCTGCAGGTCCTCTTTAGGCGCCGTGCGCAACCCGAGCATTACCCATGGCAACTTATCCATCCACGCGGTCCATTGGAGGGTAGCCCGCAGCAATGCCTTCAGAGAATGATGGAAGCGTTCGCATAACCCATTGGCCTGCGGGTGGTAAGCCATGGTGCGATGGAGCTTGGCACCCAATTCTGAAGCCACGGCGTTCCACAAAGCAGAGGAGAACTGTGAAATGTCCGACGGCACGCCAAAACGGGCAACCCAGGACGAAAGAAAAGCCCGGGCGACGTCCGCGGAGGTGGTGGACGTCAATGGAATGGCCTCTGGCCATCTGGTGGTACGGTCGATGATCATCAGCAGATGTGTGAACCCCTGTGATGGTGGTAATGGGCCCACGAGGTCGATATGAACATGATCGAATTGCTGCTCCGGTACCTCAAAAACGGCGACAGGAGCTTTATCGTGGCGCTGCACTTTCGCTCTCTGACACATGACACAGGTGTTGGCCCAGTTGCGCACATCTTTTCGCATTCCACTCCAGACAAACTTGGATGCTAACAACTTCTGTGAAGCCCGCACACCCGGGTGGACGAGGTTGTGCATGATATTGAAGACTTTCCTGCGCCAGGATGATGGAACGATCGGGCGTGGGTCTCCCAGGGAGACATTGCAGAGCAAGGATGTGCTGTCTGAGTGGAAAAGTACGTCCACTGGCCGCAAGCCGGACGAATCGGAACGGAAAGCGTGCGTCTCCGGGTCAGCCGCTTGGTCGACCGCCATTAGTGAATAGTCGAGACCCAGTTGGACGGCCTGAACGGCCGCATGCGAAAGGCAGTCGGCAACCACGTCGTCCTTGCCAGCCACATGACGGATGTCGGTGGTAAACTCGGAGATGAAAGTGAGTTGCCGTTGCTGTCGGGCCGACCACGGCTCAGTCGTCTTGGTCATGGCAAACGTCAGGGGCTTGTGATCCACGAAAGCGACGAACTGGCGTCCTTCCAATAAAAAATGAAAGTGGCGGATGGCCAGGAACAACGCCAACAGCTCTCGGTCAAATGTGCTATAGCTACGTTCGTTACTACGTAACTGTCGGCTAAAAAACGCCAGCGGTTGCCATGCCCCGTCGACCCATTGCTCTTGCACGGTGCCGACGGCGTAATCTGACGCATCTGTCGTGAGCGCGATGGTGGCACCGGGCAGCGGGTGCGCTAACATCGTCGCATTGGCGAGGGCCTCCTTCGTGTCCCCAAATGCGTGGTCCATGACCGACGACCAGATCACCGGTTCTTTCCCCGGTTTCCCTCGGAGTGCCTCGTAGAGCGGCCGCATGAGCTGGGCAGCCCGGGGGACAAAGCGATGGTAAAAGTTTACCATGCCGAGGAATTCTTGGAGCGCCTTGACGGATTGCGGCCGTGGGAACGCATCGACGGCTACCACTTTCGCCCTAAGTGGCAGTGTCCCTTCCGCGGTGATGCAGTGGCCCAGAAAATCGATCTGCCTCAGTCCAAATTGGCACTTGTTTGGGTTAACTATAAGGCCATGCTCCTGGAGACGGCGGAAAAGGACGCGCAGGTGACGTAGGTGTTCTTCCTTTGACGCGCCGGCGACGAGGATGTCATCGAGGTACACGAAAAGGAATTTGAGATCCCGAAGCACCGAATCCATGAGGCGTTGGAACACCTGTGCCGCATTTTTAAGCCCGAAAAGGCATCCGTAAAAATTCAAAAAGGCCAAATGGGGTAATGTCCGCCGTTTTCTGGACATCCTGAGGGTGGACGGGCACCTGGTGGTACCCGCGGACGAGGTCGATCTTGGAGAACCATGACATGCCGGCCAAATGGGCGGAAAAGTCTTGAATATACGGTATCGGGTACCGGTCTGGAGTTGTGACCTCGTTGAGGCGCCGATAATCACCACAGGGCCACCACCCACCGCCGGGCTTTGGCACGATGTGTAGCGGAGACGGCCAGGGACTATCAGATCGGCGAACGAAGCCCAACCGCTCCATAGTGGCGAATTCCGCCTTCGCGGCCTCGAGTTTACTGGCCTCTAATCGCCGAGCCCGGGCGTAAACCGGGGGGCCGGTCGTCGCGATGTGGTGTTCAACACCGTGTTTGGCGGTCGCCGCAGTGAAAGTGAGTTGAGCGAGCTCCGGAAATTCCTTGAGCAGGCGGGCGAACTCATCGGGCGGCGACTCAGTGCGGGCAACCACGCGCGTCGTGCCGGAGCCCCGAAAACAGGGGATGGGGGCTTGTGAGGCAGCATGGATCAGGCGGCGATTACGTACGTTGACCAGTAGGTCATGCGTGCAGAAAAAATCGGCACCGAGGATTGCAAGTGGTATCGTGGCGGTGATAAACTCCCAGTGGAAGAGTTGGCCGCCGAGACACAATCGGATACACCGCTTCCCGTACGTATGGATGGCACTGCCATTGGCGACCTGTAGTAGAGAACCACGCCGCCCAGATCGGACGTCGAGAACCGAAGCGGGGAGGATGCTGCACTGAGCGCCCGTGTCGCATAAGAAACGCCGGCCCGAAATGGAGTCGGTGATGTACAACAATTTCCCGGAATCACCAACTGTCATTGTGGAGGCGAAACCGACCTCGGGGCTTCCCTTCCGGTCGCGCAATCGGTGTTGCTGCTTTCTCGGTGCCGGCGGCACGAATTTACATGGGGGTCGGCAGCATCTGGCTTTCTGACCGAAACGGGCGTGGTAGTAGCAAAGGCCGGTCTGTGGAGGTGCCGAGGCGGGGTTCTTGGAGGCGGGGCGCGTCGAGGTGGCACAATACTGTTGCATCACCGCGTAAATGGTGTCGGCTTCGGCCGCGAGCGCCACACCGTCCGTAACCGTCGACCTGGCCAGGGCTGCTTGTACCTGCTCAGGGAGCTGGCTCAGGAACAGTTCACGAAATATAAAACACTGCGGCTCAGACCCGAGGAGGGTGAGCATGTGGCTCATCAGCTCGGAAGGCTTAGCATCGCCTAACCCGGGGAGTGCGAGCAAGCGTCGTGCGCGCTCTGCCTTTGTGACACTGAATACTTGCATGAGGCGTGCCTTGAGCGTTTCGTACTTGTTCTCCATGGGCGGGGTCTCCAGCAGGCTGATAATGCGGGAAGCCGTCGAGCTGTCCAGTGCGGAGACCACATACAGGTAACGGGTCTGATCCAGCACTATGTTTCACAGTTGGAACTGAGCCTCCGCTTGAACGAACCAGGAGGCTGCCTGTTGTTCCCAAAATTGAGGGAGCTTCAAACTCGCTGCATTTACATCCATCTTGTTCTCGAGCTTGCCTCCGCGAAAATCGTCCGCGAAGCTTCGGGGTCACCAATGTAGGAATTAACGGATTCCTATCTAAATCACTGAGGTCGAGGCAGTTCAGTAAATTAACCGAATTTAATTAAACTGGTGAACAAAACAAAAACATGCAGGAGCAACAGCAAACAGCTCTATACAGTAGCTTGTTCCACGAGGTCGGACCCCAGAACCTCCCACCTCTGACGTCATCACGTCATCACGTTTCCCGCCACTCGGGGCACCACGTGACCAACGTGATGACGTCATCGCGTTGTTTCAGGGTTTTTACAGAAAGCTTGTTTACACTCAGCAAACGGACATAGGTGCTGTAACATTGCTTTAAAGACAGTTATTCATGTGTACAGGAGTTCATTGGTGGTTTTACCACAATAGAAACAGGATTATCTTTGAGTTCGGAGCCAGAACAAAACAGCCCGAAAATTGGTTCAACACCAAAACCTTCTGTAAGGAGATCAGGAAGGCTTCGCAAACCTGTTATTAAACTGGATTTGTAGTTCATTTGAAAGAAAAAAAGCCAGTTTTTTTTTATGTGGTCCATGTAATGCTGCGGAAAGTGGAACCATAGTTTTGTTGTATTTGAGAGGGGAATATGTACATTTGTTTTAAGGGGAAGCAGTGTAATGTGTTATCACATGGTTTGTCACATGGTTTAGTATGAGCATGCTCAGTTCGCTCTGGTCTATAAAGCAAGTTCATGAACTAACAACTCGTGTCTCTGTCCTTCATTTGTTCTACCCACATATATTACAATGATCACATTGCTGTTTGTGAGAGCTTGCTGTATGTAAATTGGCCACCGCACTTCCCATATTACAACAGTAACTTCAAAAGTATTTCATTGGCTGTAAAGAGCTTTGGAACATCCTGAGGTTGTGAATGCGAGTTATATAAATGTAAGTCTTTCTTTCTTTTCTTTTTTAAAAGGAAATAATTCTTATCATGCCTGGGACCAGTTATCTCTCTTGGGCCAGTATTAAATCATTTGCCAGAGGTTTATTTGGTCCTTACATCAACAAAGATGGCGGATGTGAGAGAGGAAGGATTCTAACTGGTGTAGGAGTAGATGCTATTCTGAGGCTTATTGTCTGGCCAGAGTAGAGGGAGCGGGACTTGGCAATTAGTTGTTTTTGGACCTGGAAGTGTATGACCATAATCTCAGTGAGCTGAAATCACACTGTGTGATATTAGTAATGGGTTTGTTGATGTCTTCATATGCAATTCCCTTCCTCTGCTATCTTAATGACACCACTCACTTGTTTATTTTGAACACCTTTGTTAAAATAAGTAGACTGGGAATTTCTTATGAATGTTCAAATTCGTAAAGTAAATATCTTGCTGCCTCCCCTTGCCTTGGTGAGCACCAACATAGAAAATGGTCCGATGGATGGGCCACATCGTCCGCATGCCCGATACGAGATTCCCAAAGCAAGCGCTATACTCGGAGCTCCGACACGGCAAGAGAGCCCCAGGTGGGCAGAGGAAACACTTCAAGGCAATTGTCCTTGAAAAAGTGCAACATCCCCACCGAAACCTGGGAATCCCTGGCCCAAGACCGCACAAAGTGGAGGAGAAGCATCCGGGAAGGCGCCAAACACCTCGAGTCCCTTTGCCGGGAGCAAGCGGAAACCAAGCGCAGGCAGCGCAAGGAGCGCACGTCAACCCAAGCACCCCACCCACCCGCCCCTTCAACCGCCATCTGCCCCACCTGTGACAGAGACTGTAGGTCCCGCATTGGACTCATCAGTCACCTGAGAACTCATTTTTAATGTGGAAGCAAATCATCCTCGGTTCCGAGGGACTGCCTAAGAAGAAGAGGAAAATGGTCAGTTATCTGCTTGTGAAAGGTCGATAGAGATATGGACAGATGTTAGGGATGATCCCATAATTCCGCATTCCCAGCAGGGAGCTGTGCTGATAGGACCGTGGGTTGGAAAATCCAGGCTACATTTTTGCTAACTTTTCTTTCACCTGCATTCCCTTTGAGCGCGGGCTTCCACCTGGAAGCATGGGGCCATCCTTATTAATTCAGTCGGCTCAAGTCCTGCTCTGGCCAGAAGAGCATCCTGAGTGGAACGCAACGGCTCAGGATTATGTAATCTTGCTTAAGATTAAAGAGGAAATTCACTGAGTGTTCTCTGCTCGGCGGTTTTCTAGGCCGCGACTCTCCTCCTTTAGGAGATTAAATGGATCAGGGAGAGTCCTTGACTTGGAAACTGAATGGCCGACTCCCGTTCCTATGTTCCTCTTCTAAAAATTCATTCTTGGGATATGTGTGTCGCTGGCAAGGCCGGCATTTACTGTCCATTCCTAGTTGCCCTTGAAAAGGTTGTGGTGGACAATCTTCTTAAACCGCTGCAGTCCTTGCGGTGAAGGTGATCCCACAGTGCTGTTGGTAGGGAGTTCCAATGGTTCCTCCTATGTAAGTGGTGAGGACTTGATCACCCAAATGGCCATTTCTCATTCCATACTTATTTTCTATGTGTAAATGAAAGAACGAAAGACTTATATTTATACGGTGCCTTACATGACCTCAGGACGTCCCAAAGCGCTTTACAGTCAATGAATTACTTTTGAAGTGTAGTCACTGTTGTAATGTATCTCAATAGGACAGCCAAGAACTAGTTTCCACCTCCAAAATTTCAAATGTTGTACTTGTACTATATGACCTCCTCTGCCCTCCAATTAGGAATTCAGCACTGCATCACTAACTCCTTGACCCGCCATCACCAAAGAATGGAAATCCAAAGCACTACTGCTGCATCTGGCTGGGCTAATGGCCTGTTTCTGTGCTGTATATTCTGCGTAAATCTACTAGTCCTACAGTCTCCTGTGTTTAACTATTTTTTTGTTGACTGAAATAAGTGTTATTGTACAGAAGGAATGCTAATAGCAACTAATGTTTCAATGGGATTGGATTTCTTTTCTTTTTATTATCTATATCTTATACCCCTTTATGTCTGTTTTTGAAACAAGTAATTGAAGCACCTTCATGCCCAGGTACAACAGTGAGCCAGCCAGTCCCTAGATAGACAAATATATCGATAGATAGATAGTCTACTCCTGCTCCTATTTTTTTCTATAGAGAGATAGATAGCAACTTTCACAACCTCAGGACATCCCAAAGCACTTTACAACTAATGAAGCAATTTTGAAGTGGAGTCACTGTTGTAATGTATGAAACGCGGCAGCCAATTTGTGCACAGCAAGCTCCCACAAACAGCAATGCAATAATGACCAGATAATCTGTTTTTTAGTGATGTTGGTTGAGGGATCAATATTTGCCAGGACACCGGGTAGAACTCCCCTGCTCTTCTTTGAAATAGTGCCGGGGGATCTTTTATGTCCACCTGAGAGAGCAGACGGGGCCTTGGTTTAATGCCTCATCTGAAAGACGGCACCTCCAACAGTGCAGCGCTCCCTCAGTATTGCACTGGAGTGTCAGCCTAGATTTTTGTCCTCAAGTCTCTGGAGTGGGACTTGAACCCCGAACCTTCTGACTCAGAGACGAGTGTGCTACTGACAGAGAAAGAGACAGACAGGCAGACAGACAGACAAACGAGTTTGTGAATGGATATTTCAAAAGCTCCCTTTAAATGGTTAAGGCATCCTACGTGTTATCCTTCCAATATGGTAGACCTGGGTCTGAAGAATGAGTTGACACTGTCACACTGTCACTACACGCAACACACAGAGGGAAACTTCCCCAAGGTACTAAAAGTATAAAACTGCAGATAAGGTTAGATGAAGAGGGGTGGGAGAAGGCTCGTGTGGAGCATAAACGCCGCATGGACCAGTTGGGCCAAATGGCCAGTTCCTGTGCTGTAATTGTATGTAATTCTTGTAAAGTCCACGCCTCAATAATACACGGACCTCGGGAGAACAGTTTAACAGGTACTTTACTGAACAGGAGGCAGCGTCAGACTGAAAATACAGAAGCCTGCTAGGGCCTTTTATACAGGGGTGGTCACTGCCGGTACTGCAGTCTAAGACCAGTTATTTCCTTAAAGGTACATACACAACAATTCCTCCCCTTTTAGATAAACAGTACATAACATTCATTTAACAACTAAATGATAACTAATTACAATTACAATTTTCTCAGTAATATATACATCAACTGAAATAGTCATTTATAAGTTCAGTCTTTGAGGAGGCTTCCTGATCCTGACTGGATAGCGCCTTTCTCGAGTATCCTGTTCTGGCGGTGGAGTCAATTCTGGCTCATTGTCATTGGTTGGTTTGTCAGCTTCCAATACCCCTGCTTCTGAGGTAGACGCAATCTGTACTTCAGGCTCATTACCAGGTGCACATGCTTGTGGTATAGGTTTGGCTTGTTCCTGTGACTCTAGAATCTGGTCAGCATGGCGTCTCACGATGCTCTCTCCAACGTCCACTGTGTACATTAGTGGTCCCTGCTGTGTGCATATCATTCCTGGCTGCCATTTTTCTGTTCGGTAGTCGCGGGCCAAGACTGGTTGCCCTATCTTGAAGCTCCGGGTTGGCTTCTCATTTATGTGCTGGAACTGCTTATCCTCAATATCTCGTCTTATGTTTGGTTTGAGCAAATCCAAGCGACATCTTAGTCTCCGGTTGAAAAACAGTACGGCTGGAGTTTGGTTGGTTACTGCATGTGTCGCATTCCGGTAAGCAAACAAGAAGTTATCCACCTTGTGTTGCAGTGGTATGTCGTCATTATACATTGCCTTTATGGCCTTTTTAAAGGTCTGAACAAACCTCTCAGCCAATCCATTTGTGGCTGGATGATATGGGGCAGATGTGTAATGTTTCACCCCATTATTCTTCAGGAACCTCCGGAAATCCTCAGACACAAACTGTGGGCCATTGTCGGAACAAATCTGTTCTGGCAACCCATTCCTGATGAAGATGGTCCTCAGGACTGCAATAGTTTTCTCCGTGGTGGTGGAGGACATTTTAATGACCTCTGGCCATTTCGAATGGGCGTCCACAGCGATTAGAAACATTGAGTCCATAAATGGACCAGCAAAATCAATGTGTACCCGTTGCCATGGAGTTGAGGGCCACTCCCATGGATGTAGCGGGGCCTGTGGTGGAGCGTTTTGGACCTTCTGGCATCCTGTGCATCTCTTGGTCATATCCTCCATTCCTTTATCGATTCCCGGCCACCACACAAATGCCCTGGCTAGGCTCTTCATTTTTACCCCTCCCAGATGACCCTCGTGAAGCTCATTGAGCACTCTATCTCTCAACTTGGGTGGAATTACCACTCGGGATCCACACATCAAGGTTCCCCGGCACACTGACAGCTGTTCTCTCCTTGGCGAGAATGCTGGCAACAGTGAGTCGCCATATGCTGGCCATCCCTTCACTGTCAAATCATAGACCCGAGAGAGTGTCGGGTCATTTCGTGTTTCCTTCTCAATACTTGTGTTTGTAACAGGCAAACATTCGACTATGGTCGCATGGAATATCTCCACAGGGTCCACTGCAGGTGCTTCTTCCGCCGTAGGCAACGGTAGGTGCGACAGCCCATCAGCGTTTCCATGTTGCTTCGTACCTTTGTACTCTATGTCATACTGATGTGCCCCTAGAAAAAGTGACCATCTTTGCAGCCGTTGCACCGTCATCACCGGAACGCCCTTCTTTGGGTTAAAAATTGAGACCAGGGGTTGATGATCAGTCAGTAGGGTGAATTTCCACCCGTGCAGATAGTGATTGAACTTCTTCACCCCCCACACCAGGCTGAGGGCCTCCCTGTCAATCTGGGCATAGTTACGCTTGGCTGAGGTTAGCGAGCACGATGCAAACGCTATTGGCCTCTCTGAACCGTCACGGAATTTGTGTGACAGCACCGCTCCAATGCCGTAAGGTGACGCATCACATGCCAACCAAATCGGCAGTGTTGGGTTGTAGTGGGCCAATACTTCTTTTGAAGTGATTAGGCATTTACATTCCTGAAAGGCACGCTTACACTCATCACTCCATTTCCATGTTACACCAGTTTGAAGCAGGGCGTTCAGTGGGTGCAGAATTGTGGATAAATTCGGCAAGAACTTATGGTAGTAGTTCACCAACCCGAGGAACGACCTCAGTTGCGACACATTTTCCGGTGCTGGAGCCTTGACTACAGCCTCAATCTTGTCCGGCGACTTATGCAACCCTTCCTCATCAATCATGTGGCCACAATACGAGATTTGTCGCCTGAAGAACTCGCATTTGGGACAGTTGGCTCGTAGCCCATATTCCTGCAATCTCGTGAGCACCTGTTCCAGGTTGGCAAGGTGTTCATTGTCATTTTCGCCCGTAACCAGGATATCATCCAAATAACACTGGGTCCCCGGGATCCCTTGCAGGACTTGTTCCATTGCCCTCTGCCAAATAGCCGGGGCCGATGCTACCCCGAATACCAGTCGATTGTACTGGTAAAGCCGGTGGCATAGTGGTTAGCACTGTTGCCTCACAGCGCCAGGGACGCGGGTTCAAATCTGGCCTCGGGCGACTGTCTGTGTGGAGTTTGCACATTGTCCCTGTGTCTGCGTGGGTTTCCTCCGGGTGCTCCGGTTTCCTCCCACAGTCCAAAGATGTGCGGGTTAGGTTGATTTGGCTATGATAAATTGACCCTTAGTGTTAGGGGATTAAATACGTGGGGTTACGGGGATAGGGTGGGATATGTGTCGGTGCAGGCTCGATGGGCCGAAATGGCCTCTATCTGCACTGTGGGGATTCTGTGATTCTGTGATTCTGTAAAGGCCTTTGTGAGTGTTTATTGTGAGGTATTTCCCAGATGCTTCTTCCACCTCCATTTGTAGATACACTTGAGTCAGGTCAATCTTCGTAAAACATTTCCCTCCAGATAGTGAGGCGAAAATATCTTCTATCCGCGGAAGCGGATACTGTACTGTGTGCAGGACTGGGTTCACAGTCACCTTGAAGTCCCCACAGATGCGAACCTTCCTTGGCTCCCCAGGCGTGCTGCTCAATGCTTTCTTCATTACAGGAATGATGGGTGTGGCCCACTCGCTCCAGTCCACCTTAGACAGCACCCCCGAATGCTCCAGACTCTCCAGTTCAGCTTCCACAGCTGGGCGGATCGTATATGGCACCGGTCTGGCCTTGAAAAATTTTGGGGTTGCGTTATCCTCAATCTTTATGGTTGCCTTTACTCCTTTCAGAGTCCCAAGTCCTTGTTGGAACACCTCTTCCGCGTCAGATAGAATTTGCAACAGACGTCCAGGTGCGACGTCATCATCTTTTTTGTCAGTCACAGTTAGTGCCAGAATGGAATGCCAATCTAATTGTAGTTTTCGGATCCATTCACGTCCCAATAATGGTGGTCCTCCATCTCGTAGTATATACATGTATAGTTTCTGTGTTTCCTTTCCGTTATATTCAACTGGCACCCTTATTTTTCCTCTGGGGTAGACCTTTTGCCCCGTGTATGTCTTCAATACGATGAACGTGTCCTTTAAGGGTATGTGTGAGAATAGCCGCTCATAATCTTGTCGATTCATGACAGTTAGGACTGATCCTGTGTCCAATTCCATCTTTACTGGGGACCCTGCTATCATGAGGGTGACCCAAATGGTTCGGTGATCTTCCTTTGCGATCACGTTGTGTAACTTTAAACAACTTAGTCTCCTGCTCCCGGAGTCCTTATCACTCTCCTGATCTTCTGAACTACTATCTGTCAGTTTCTTTACTTTCCTGTACTGTTCCTTAGTAGTTCTTGTCATGTTGGTCTTCTTTCCCGACCTGCAGACTCTTGCTATATGTCCCATTTTTCCGCATTGCCTGCATATTTTGTCTTTAAACCAGCAGTCCTTCTGCTCATGGGTTGTTCTGCCGCAGCGATAGCACTTTTCGGCTCCATACGGCATTTTGTTAGCGCTGTATTCTTGTGGTTTCTGTTGTATTTCCACAGCTCCCCGTGCTGCTGCTTCATAGGATACTGCCACGCTGAAAGCCTGTTCTAGCGTCAGGTCCTTTTTTGAAAGTAGTCGTTTCTGGGTTCCTTCACTCTGGAGCCCGTAGACAAACTTATCCTGTAAGGTGTCTGCCAGTCCTGCTCCGAACTGGCAGTGCTTCGATAACTTGCGTAGTTCCGTAAGATAGTCAGCATTGCTCTCATCTTTGTGCTGGTTTCTTTTATGGAACTTGAATCTTTCTGCTATCAGCAGTGATGTAGGGCTTAGGTGTTCCTGTAAGATACGAACAATCTCCTCAAAACTTTTCTCCATTGGTTTAGCTGGGGTAATTAAATTCCGCAATAGGCCGTACGTACTCGCACCCATCAGATTTAATAATACCGACGCCCTCTTTCCATCGGCCACCTCATTTGCCTTGCAGTACACTTCGATTCTTTCTACATACGTGGTCCAGTCTTCTACCTCGTTGTCGAAAGCAGTGATACTGCCACTTTTCGGCATCTTGGGCGATTTAAAATGGCGCCTCCCGCGCTTTTGCTTCTTCCCCAATGGAATAAAATGGCGCCTCCTGCGCTTTTGCTTCTTCCCCAACGGGATAAAATGGCGCCTCCCGCGCTTTTGCTTCTTCCCCTTACTGCCACGCTGCTCCTAGTGTTCTACGGGGTAATGGCGGTGACCCGCAGCTTCGGCGCGTCTCGCTTTCCTTCCCCCCCGTTTAGTTTCTCTCCGCTGTCCTGTTCTTGAGCACCGACCGCGCCCTGTGCACTCCACCCTCTCTCTCTTGTTTTCTTTTCCCGGCGACGCTGCGCAGCCCATTTTGTAGAGCCGCTCGATCGAGCTTGAGCCCGCCGCGGTCCGGAAGGGTCAGCGCGCTACCTGCTACCAGCACGATTCGCTGGAACCACAGTCTCTCCCGCAATTCTCCGAACACCAATGAATTCTTTGGGCGGTTGCCCTCGGTTGACGCCCGTTGCTCAGACTACGACCTTCCAGGACCCTTCTCTCAGGCGAGATCCCCGTGAGATAATGCCACACTGCAGGTGAGTTGGAACTTACTCGTCGCCACTGTAAAGTCCGCGCCTCAATAATACACGGACTTCGGGAGAACAGTTTAACAGGTACTTTACTGAACAGGAGGCAGCGTCAGACTGAAAATACAGAAGCCTGCTAGGGCCTTTTATACAGGGGTGGTCACTCCCGGTACTGCAGTCTAAGACCAGTTATTCCCTTAAAGGTACATACACAACAATTCTGGAAATCTGAAGTGAGAAAATAAATTGCTGGAAACACTCAGCAGGTCAGGCATCCTCTGTGGAGAGCGAAACGTAGGGTTAATGATTCACGTTGGGTGACCTTTGCAGGAAAGGGATTGATTGCCATCTTGCTTGTATTAGCTGGCAATGGAGTTAACCTCACTTTTCAGAAACATTGATGGCCCTTCACCTAGTCTGAAACTGCGAGACGTACAATTCAGCCAGGCCACAAACATCCGCTCCCCCGGGGCATTTTAAAGTCACTGTATTGCCTGCCAGGTTACAGGTCAAACTCATGTTGAATGCTGTGCCATTTTGACGGTCGAGGGTCACCATGGCTGATGGAAGATGGGAAGTCCATCTCGTTGCTTTTTACGAGCTTCACAATCTGCTGGTTCGAGACCTGCTCCCATTGACGGGCCAGGGGAAACCACGGCGATTATTAAGAACAAAGATTGATTTATTCTTGTTAAATTGATTAACTTCAAAAAAAAAAGAATGAAATTGCCGACCGGCCGTAATATACCGCAGCTCCGTGGGGATACAAGAAGGATTAATCAAGGAAAGAAATCACAATACTGCTGGGGGATGAATCGGAATTCAAAGGTCATCTAGTAAAATGTTTATTGTACAATAATGTTGGGTTATGATGGGCTGTTCTGAAGTCAGCAGCTTTGCTCCAAAAAGGTCATTTTTATTTTTGTGGAAAGATTGCGGCTGATGACTTGATGAAACATATCTGCAGTCCCCGACTCAAGTGTTTATTTATCTGCTGGGGAGGACACATGAACCGTCAGATTCAGGGAAGCGCTCGATAGGGTTGGAGCGCTGGGAATTGAGAGCGGATTTTTATCCCCCCCGACTTATTCATTATACAATATCAACATTGTGTTGGTCTCTGGGTTATAAGAGAGCTTTCGAGCTGCACTAAAGTGTAGCTCTTGTGTGTATTATAAATTGCTTTTTTCTTTTTTTTTGTGCCTCGCTTCCTGTTTCCCATTGAATTATTAGTTGATGCAATCTTGTCTGTTCAGATCACATCAGTGAGAGGCAATTTCTGCCAACAACTGAATGAAGCATTTGGTTCCTAACGACCGGACAAGCAGATGTCAAACAAAAGCAGCTCAAAAAAAAACTCTGCAGAATGATTTGGGAACCAGCGGAGTAATTAACTTCCTTTCCAGACCCGCACCTGAATGTGATATTACTGTAAGTATGCAGTGGGTCGCAGTGGCCGCCAAGGAACATTAGGGACAGGAGTTGGCCATTTAGCCCCTCGAGGCTGCTTCGCCATTCAATCAGATCATGGCTGATCTGCACCTCAACTCCATTAACCCGCCTTTGTTCCAGATCCCTCGATACCCCTACCCAACAAAATCTATCTATCTTGGTCTTGAAAGCTTCAATTGTCCTAGCATCTTCTGGTGAAGAGAATTCAAGATTTGCATGAAAAATTTCACTTCTGAATGTGAGAAGTCACACAACACCAGGTTACAGTCCAACAGCTTTATTTGAAATCACAAGCTTTCCGAGCGCTGCTCCTTCATCAGGTGAAGTGAGGGGATGCATATAGGCACAGCATATATAGACTATGGCCTAGAAATTGGGTTGGGGCGCCAAAGTGGCGCAAAAGTCGCCTGAGCGCAGGATTTAGCGCAGCGACTGGAGTGATACTGATCGCCAGAAATTCAGTTTCAGTGCCGCTCGAGGGACACGGGGCGAGGCTCGAGGTGCTCCGCGTCCCTCTTAGGGCGCTGAAACTGATTATCGCAGCGCAACGTGCCGTAGCGCCACATGCTGCGGCACGGCACGCTGCGGTTCTGCAGGTGGGAGGTGCCTGCAACAGCGCAATCCCCGATCGCGAGTGCCGGCAAATGAGCCCGGCACCAAGGAGAAGTGCCGGGCTCTCGGGAAACAGCCGGCAATGCCGCGGGGGGGTGGTTAGGAGGCCGGGGACGGAGGTGCTGGCAGGCGGCCGCCGAAAAAGCAGCCGCCCCGCACCTCCACCTTAACTTGCACCGCTGCCGGCACAGTAAGGCCCCGTGAACCGGGCGCGGGTAGCGAGCGGCGCAACTGCGGCGTTCGCTACCAAATATCGCGAACAGGGCACGAATGGGGCGCTGCGCACACCAATGACGTCATCGGTGGCGGCGCAGCGCAAAAGCCTAACGCCACCATTAGCGCTCCTACTGAATATCGCGGGAGATGCAGCCAGTGGTGCTACAGCCACTGACTGCCTCTTTAGGTGCTAACAGGTGGCGCTATTCACCCAATTTCTCCCCCTATATGTGCTGTGCCTATATGCATCTCTTCACCTGACGAAGGAGCAGCGCTCTGAAAGCTTGTGATTTCAAATAAAGCTGTTGGACTATAACCTGGTGTTGTGTGGCTTCTCACATCTGTCCACCCCAGTCCAACACCGGCATCTCCACATCATCACTTCTGAATGGCCTAGCTGTAATTTTAAGATTGTGGTTTCCCCGTATCTACCCTATGGAATCCTTTTAATATATTAAACATCTCAATCAGATCACCCCTCAGTTTTCTATACGCGAGGGAATACAACCCAAGATTAGGCAACCCGTCCACATAATTTAACCCTGTAAGCTGCGGGGTCATTCTGTGTCTTTCAGCACAGTTAATGCTCAGGGCAAACGCACGTATCCCCAGTTGCTGTGCCCGCGGAATAGAACCGGTGCTGCCTAGATCCACACAGTGAGGTCCACTCTGATGTTTGGGCTGGCGAAGTGTGCTGGTCGACTCCTGTTCAGGCTGCTAGGGCCCTCGCTTCCCCTCCCCACCTGATTTTGAGGCCCCGGCCTCATTTAAGTTTGGCAAGCGAGCTGCAGGGTGCCAGACAGGCAGCTCGCTGGAATCCAGCCTCAATGTTGGGTTGGGGCGAAACATATAGAAACATAGGAGATAGGAGCAGGAGTAGGCCATTCGGCCCCTCGAGCCTGTTCCGCCATTTAATGAGATCATGGCTGATCATCCAAATTCAGTACCCTGTCCCTGCTTTCTTCCCATATCCCTTGATCCCTTTAGCCTTAAGAAATATATCTAACTCCTTCTTGAATATATTTAATGAATTGGCCTCAACTGCCTTGTGTGGTAGAGAATTCCACAGGTTCACCACTCTCGGGGTGAAGAAATTCCTCCTCATCTCAGTCCTAAATGGCTTACCCTTTATCCTTAGACTGTGACCCCTGGTTCTGGACTCCCCGCCATCGGGAACATCCTTCCTGCATCTAGTCTGTCTAGTCCTGGTAGAATTTTATAAGTTTCAATGAGATCTCCTCTCATTCTTCTAAACTCTAGTGAATATAAGCCGAATCGACCCAATCTCTCCTCATACGTCATTCCTGCCATCCCAGGTATCAGTCTGGTGAATAAGGTGGTCGCCAGCAAGATAAGATGCGCACGGTGGGGGGGGGGGGGGGGCGGGGGGGGTCATGATCACGGAAGGTGGGGGTCCCAGGGCAGCACTGGACATGGACTACTCCAACAGGGACATGGTGCCCTGAGAAAGAGAGACAGAGCAGAAAGGACAGCAGACCAAACCACTGGCTTAACTTCAGCATTTCTCAGTCATGTTTCAAAAGGCTTTCTCTCAAGAACCACGGTCAGCCAGAGGCCGATCCGTGAGAGGGAGAAGCAGGCCCTGGGCCGTCGGACCGTGGAGCCGGCGACGGAGAGGAGGAGGCCGCGGCGACCGGAGCATTCACATCCCGACGATGTGTTCGGCGAGTCGGGCGGAGGCAGCGCAGTGCAACGAGCAGCAGCAGCAGCCACGACGACCCGCTGCAGCACGTCGGCCGGCCGCTCCATGGCGGGAAGCTCGCAGTCCGACTGGGAGGAGGGGAGCCGGGCAAGGTGGCCAGAGGTCGGATCGTGAGCGGGAGAAGCAGGCCACCACTTGGAGCCGGCAACAGTGAAGAGGAGGCTGCGGTGACGAGGAGGACGGAGCGGCTGAGGGACATCGTGCTCCCACTGCCACTGGATGCCATTGAATTGACTTTCTGAACGCGGCGCTGTATGAATAGCTGACGTGTCCCTACGGGGAGTAAGCATTCCATTGTAATTGTACTTGTACTGGTTACATATGGCAAATAAAATTGAATTGAATTGAATTGAATTGTCTTCAGGCTCTTCTCTTCCATCGCCTGTGGATATGGTCAGAGTATGCCGGGCGCAGGCTCCGAACAGTTCCGACCCAAAGTGACAATCAGGGGCCTATTTATGCAACAGGCGGATGCTTTGGACACCCGGAGGTAGGCTCCCTTCAAAATGGAGCATCGCCGGTGTTAACCGGGGCGGTGAGGCTACCGACCCCATTTTGAGGCCATTACCACCAGGCAAAGGCAGCATAAAATCGACCCCAGCATGAATACCCAGGATGGGGATGTGAAATTATATATTCCCCCAAACCTTAATAGGGCAGCTTCGCCAATAGCTTAAATACGCTGGACAATGCACCGCGAAGCTATATACACCAGAAGGTCCCAGGTTCAATGCCTGGCCTGTGCTCAGGAAGCTGACCTCAGCAGGGTGGGACGCTGCACAGCCCCTGAGCGAGGAAGAGAAAGAAAACTAAAATCAGCCAGTTACCCGCTCCTGATCGCTAAACAGTGACCACTGCTGAAAAGAGCTTGCGTGT
Organism: Somniosus microcephalus; assembly: GCF_052327205.1. Taxonomy (NCBI): domain Eukaryota; kingdom Metazoa; phylum Chordata; class Chondrichthyes; order Squaliformes; family Somniosidae; genus Somniosus; species Somniosus microcephalus. The sequence continues at coordinate 118,996,097 of NC_141000.1, read as the reverse complement.
GGTTGCTGGGAGAGGACGTTACCCGAGTTGGCTGCATTGCCCTCTAGGCTGGAATAGCTTCTTGGTTAGCATAATAGCACTGACACTTATACTTGACTATGAAACTCGGCATGTCGCAAGTTCTAATCTCCACCAGGGCAAGTTGTGGAAATGAACTTAAGTTTTCAAAATGGCCTGGACCCCAAAGAAAGGTCATTCATTTTCTTTAATTGCTTTTTAGCAGCCCCACTACAAAGCAGGCTAAGGGCCACATTGATACTTCTTTCTGGGTGGCGGGGGGAGCCCAACATACCCTTCCTCTGATGGTAGCTGTGCCAGACTCTCCAACCTTTGGTGGGGGCAGGGGTGTTCTGGGTGCCTGAGATGTGCCCAGGCCACTCTTTATGGGTATCTACATTACGTGACCCCCCAAAGACCCTGCATACCCTAACAGCGTCAGTGCTAGAGGTCCCTGGTGGGTGCGATCCCAGCATTAGTATCAGGATGGTAGGCTCTGCAATTTCAGGACCAATGCAGTTACTCCTCCAACCCCGATGCCCCAACTCCTCAACTTCCTTCACCCCTCCACTGTACAATGTACCATTTCATCAGCTCTGCTTCCACAAACTGCTCAGTGGCCCAGTTCCTCACATATAGTGTTCCAAGTCCTCCCCCCTCTGCATAATCCACTCCACCATTGACATTTCTCCAATTAGACTCCCCCACATACATAGAGAATCCCTACTCCTCAGCTCCCATTCCATTTACAAATGCACCGTAATTTATTCTCGATCCTAACAAAGAAGCATAAATTTTCTTAGGTATAATCATAGAATCAAAGAATCAAACAGCGCAGAAGGAGGTCATTCAGCCCATCGTGCCTGTACCGGCTCTTTGAAAGAGCTGTCCAATTTTGTCCCACACTCCAGCTTTCCCCCCATAACCCTGCAGGTTAGCCCTCTTCAAGTATATGTCCAATTGCCTTGTGAAAGCCCCTAAGGAATCTGAGTCCACCACCCTTTCAGGTAGCGCGTTCCAGATCTCAACAACCTTCCGTGTGAAAATATTTCACCTCATTTACCCTCTGGTTCTTTGCCCAATTATTCAAAATCTATGATCTCTGGTTACTGACCCACTTACTTACCAGAGGAAACAGTTTCTTCCTCTATCAAAACCCCCCATAATTTTGAATACCTCTATTAGGTCTCCTCTTAACCTTCTCTGCTGTAAGGAGAACAATCCCAGTTTCTCTAGTCCCTCCACATAACTGAAGTCCCTCATCCCTGGAATCATTCTGGTAAACCTCATCTGTACCCTCTCCAAGGTCTTGACATTACAACAGTGACTCCACTTCAAAAGTACTTCATTGGCTGTAAAGCACTTTGAGACGTCCAGTGGTCGTGAAAGGCGCTATATAAATGCAAGTCTTTCTTTTTCTTTCTAAAGTGTGGTGCCCAGAATTGTCCAAAATATTCCAGCTGAGGCCTAACCAGAGATTTGAAAAAAAGATGTAGAATGACTTCCTTGCTAAATGGCCTGGAGTTCTCCCAATCTCCTGTCCAGATGTTTGGCTGATGATTGGCGGAATTCACAGGGAAATGGTGTAAATGTCAAAGTTACAGTAGAAGATTGGGAGAACCCTACGTAAATTCTTCTCCCATTGTACATGTTTGTAAGCCTCCTGGGCCTTCTTGTGTTCTACTTGTCAACCACCAGCTCATGGTGTAACTACTGCTCAGCTCTGCCCCCAACTCCAATCCACACCTAGACAGAACATACTACCTCCTCAGCAACCAAACCCATGTAGTACAGTACAGCCTTGTCAGCCTTGTCTCAGTGGGTAACACTCTCACCTCTCAGATTATCTGGTCATTGTCACATTGCTGTTTGTGGAACCTTGCTGTGCCCAAATTAGCTGCCACATTTCCTACGTTATGACAGGAAACAGAGAGTAGTGGTGAACGGTTGTTTATTGGACTGGAGGAAGGTACACAGTGGTGTTCCCCAGGGGTCAGTACTAGGACCACTGCTTTTCTTGATATATATTAAAGAGTTGGACTTGGGTGTACAGGACACAATTTCAAAATTTGCAGATGACACAAGACTTGGAAGTGAACAGTGAGGAGGAGAGTGATAGACTTCAAGAGGACATAGACAGGCTGGTGAAATGGGCGGACATGTGGCAGATGAAATTTAACGCAGAAAAGTGCAAAGTGATACATTTTGGTAGGAAGAACGAGGAGAGGCAATATAAACTAAAGAGTACAATCCTAAAGGGGGTGCTGAACAGAGAGACCTGGGGGTATATGTGCACAAATCGTTGAAGGTGGTGGGGCAGGTTGAGAAAGCGGTTAAAAAAGCATACGGGATCCTGGGCTTCATAAATAGAGGCATAGAGTACAAAAGCAGGGATATTATGATGAACCTTTATAAAACACTGGTCCGACCTCAACTGGAGTATTGTGTCCAATTCTGGGCACCGCACTTTAGGAAGGATGTGAAGGCCTTAGAGAGGGTGCTGAAAAGATTTACAGGAATGGTTCCACGGATTGAGGGACTTCAGTTACGTGGATAGACTGGAGAAGTTGGGTTGTTCCCCTTAGAGCAGAGAAGATTGAGAGGAGATTTGATAGAGGTGTTCAAAATCATGAGGGGTCTAGACAGAGTAGATAGAGGGAAACTGTTCCCATTGGCGGAAGGGCTGAGAACCAGTGGACACAGATTTAAGGTGATTGGCAGAAGAATCAAAGGCAACATGAGGAAAAGCTTTTTTACTTAGTGAGTGATTATGATCTGGAATGCACTGCCTGAAAGGGTGGTGGAGGCAGATTCAATCATGGCTTTCAAAAGGGAATTGGATAAGTACCTGAAGGAAATAAATTTGCAGGGCTACGAGGAAAGGGCGGTGGAACGGGACTAGCTGAAGCGTTCTTGCAGAGAGCCAGCACGGGCTCGATGGGCCGAATAGCCTCCTTCTGTGCTGTAACCATTCTATGATTTTATGATACTACAGTTTCGACACTTCAAAAGTACTTCATTGACTATAAAGTGCTTCGGGACGTCTTGAGGTCGTGAAAGGCGCTATATAAGTGCATGTTATTTCTTTACAAGCTTACTGTTGAACTCTCCAGTTGAGTTATACGTTGCCACTGTGTGCAAGGTACAAACTTTGTAGAAATGTGATTTGGTACAGCTCATTCTGATAGGTTTTTGGAGATTTCATATTCCTGGACAAAAAATAGGGAGTGGGCCACATGAGCACAGGATAATGGATATGGAGACAGACAGAAAGTGATATGAAACAGTGTGGATAGCAAATATTTGCACAGTGCAGAATGCCAAAGCAGAATTTCATTAGTTTATTTTGCACCTTGCTTATTGCTTTGATTTGCGTCTTATCGTTTTGCTTTGCTCCTGTTAAGGCCTCCCTAGGCCATGCACCATTTCCAAGTCTATGAGGTGGTGAGGCAAGCTGATTGCCACTCTCTATGAATGCTTCTTTTGGATTGGCCCGGTTAGAAGATGCAGGACCATTGTTGGTCAAGACCAGAACTAAAGAAAGAACTTGCATTTATCCTGCTCCATTCATGACCTCAGGACGTCCCAAAGCGCTTTACAGCCAATGAAGTTCTTTTGAAGTGTAGTCGCTGTTGTAATGTAGGAAACGCGGCAGCCAATTTGCGCACAGCAAGCTCCCACAAACAGCAATGAGATAATTGACCAGATGATCCGTTTTAGTGATGTTGGTTGAGGGATTAATTGGCCAGGACATGAGGGGAGAACTCCCTCTGCTCTTCTCCAAAGGCAGTGCCTTTACATCCACCTGAGAGGGCAGACAAGGCCACGGCTTAACACCTCACCCGAGAGACAGCACCTCCGACAGTGCAGCACTCCCTCAGTACTACACTGGAGTCTCAGCCGAGATTGTATGCTCAAGTCTCTGGAGTGGGGACTCAAACCCACCACTTTCTGATGCAGAGTCACAAGCCCTACCCGCTGAGCCGCGCCTGGGCTCGGATGCCCTTGGCACCGGTCCGTGTTTCTTGTGTTGCAGGCGCTGGGATGCCATTTTGTTTCGAGTTACAGAAATAATAAAGAAGCTGAAACGCTACTTTCTGCCCTGCATCTCCGTCACCAGGGGCTTCAATATACCCAGATAAATGAGGCCTCATTGTGATAAGTTATTGTCGTTTTGGAGATAGTTTCACAGGTGGTATTCAGGTAGAAAATTGAGCTTTCTGCAATCAGTCATGTAGCTCGAGTTAATAGTTACTTCGCAAATCTATCACACCAGCAAGTGAAGATCAAGCATGATTTCCCAGCATGTTTATTCAATGGTTGTGCCTCGCTGTGCTGTAAAGGCTTCTCTGGCTTAAGCCTCTAAGGACAAATGTTCTGTGCTTGTCAGCATATTCAGAAGCCATCAGTACGTACCATAGCGGTGTTTCATATAGGTGCGGCAGCAAGCTGTACCTTAGGTTGTGAACGAGGTGGGACGGCCCTCTGTGGTTCCTCAGAGCCGGATGTGCTGACCTCAGCTGGCTTACCCAGGTGGCAATATGGGATTCAAGGAAATCCAAGGGTGACTCCCTGTTGTATTTCTCTCACTCAATTCAAATACAGCAGCTTACAGATGGGCATTGGCAGAGGCCTGGGGTTCATGCTGTACCAGCTGGCTGTATGTTACAGAAGGAACAAACAAGTATAGAACCCTCTTTATATTGCAATTTTAAGAGGAGACCAGCTGGAGGTGGTTGAAATTGTGAAAGGTTTTTGATAAGATAAATAGGTAAAATAAGTAGATACATATCTGAAAAAGAAGAAAAATCCCAGAAGGGTTACCGGTAAAGGGCAGGGGAATGGTACTGTGTGGATAGCTCTTTCAGAACCAGCACAGCACAGTAGGACGAAGGAGCCCCTTCTGTGTCAGCCGTGGCTCAGTGGGCAGCACTCTCGCCCCTGAGTCAGAAGGTGGTGGGTTTCAGCCCCACTCCAGAGACTTGAGCACAAAACCTCGCCTGACACTCCAGCGTAGCACCGAGGGAGCGCTGCACTGTCGGAGGGGCTGGCTTTCGGCTGAGACGTTAAACCGAGGCCCCGCCTGCCTTCTCAGGTGGGCAGCGCTCCCTTGTGTCCTGGCCAATATCTATCCCTCAACTAACCATAGATATTTACGGCACAGAATGAGGCCATTCGGCCCATCGTGCCTGGGCCTAAAACAGATTATCCAGTCATTATCACATTGCTGTTTGTGGGTCGGGGGATGGGCAATGGATCGAGGGGGGGGAGAGAGGATCGGGGGATGGGCAATGGATCAGGGGGGGAGTGGATCGGGGGATGGGCAATGGATCGAGGGGGGAGTGGATCGGGGGATGGGCAATGGATCGAGGGGGGGAACAGGATCGGCGGATGGGCAATGGATCGAGGGGGGGAGAGGATCGGGGGATGGGCAATGGATCAGGGGGAGAGAGGATCGGGGGATGGGCAATGGATCAGGGGGCGAGAGGATCGGGGGATGGGCAATGGATCAGGGGGATGGGCAATGGATCGGGGGAGAGAGAGGATCGGGGGATGGGCAATGGATCGGGGGATGGGCAATGGATCGGGGGATGGGCAATGGATCGAGGGGGGGAGAGAGGATCGGGGGATGGGAAATGGATCAGGGGGAGAGGATCGGGGATGGGCAATGGATTGGGGGATGGGCAATGGATCGGGGGATGGGGAGAGAGGATCGGGGGATGAGCAATGGATCGGGGTGGGAGAGGATTGGGGGATGGGCAATGGATCGGGGGATGGGCAATGGATCGGGGGGTGGGCAATGGATCGGGGGATGGGCAATGGATCGGGGGATGGGCAATGGATCGGGGGATGGGCAATGGATCCAGGGGGAGAGGATCGGGGGATGGGCAATGGATCCAGGGGGAGAGGATCGGGGGATGGGCAATGGATCGGGGGATGGGCAATGGATCGGGGGATGGGCAATGGATCGGGGGGTGGGGGAGAGATGGGGGGCGGGGAAGAGAGAAAATTGTGGCCGGCCACCAGAGGATCGTGGCCAGCCTCAGCATTATTGCTGGGGGCGGGGGGTGGGTGAGAGGCCTGGGGAGGTGATCCAACTTTGAGAGTTTATCCTGAATAGAATTTAAATTCTCTTGAATTTCTCGGAGGTTTTCCTCCATTGCTTCTAGAATCTTCTCCTCTTGGGGGGGTCTCCGATCACGGGCGGTGGGTTAGGCAGGGACCCTGGATCCACAAGGTAGATATTCTCCTGGATCCAGCAATCCCCCGCCTCGGTTTAACTGCCGGGTTTCACGAAATGTGTTAAACACAAAATGGAGGTGAAAAAAGAGACTTCCAGCCTCATTATAATATTTAAATTGATGTTCCGCCCCACTGGGAGTGGATTGGTTGCCCGCACCCCCGTCCCGCCTCTGTCAAAACCGGAAGTGGGAGGGTTGGAGGTGGGATCAGGTCAGGAATCCCATTTTTAACAATTTAACTACCCCCATGCTCCAAATCCACCCTTTTTTGAGGATAAAATTCCCCCCTTGGTTTTGGCAGTGTGAGACTGGAAAGAGAAGGGAAAGTGTGTCCTTCGGCATATTAAGAGAAGGCAAGTCAGAGTGGCAGGGACCAGAACAGTGCTGATAAAATAGTGAAGGACAAGAATGGACAAAGAGTGATTGTAGGCTAGAGATGAGAGAAAGACAGGCATCCCCTTGGAATGCAGGACAGGTTTTAGAAGATCCTCCCCACATGTGAGAATTTCCAATTGCCGGATCTCCTGCTTAACTTTGGCAGGACATCAGTGGGAACCCTGGAGAAATAGCGGACGATCAGGAGAACCCTTGAGGAAACTACTGGTCATTGACCCTTGGAGAGGCTTAGTCGTTTTTTACATCGGATATACGGTACAGAAACAGGCCATTCGGCCCAACCAGTCCATGCCGGCCTTTATGCTCCACTCGAGCCTCAGCTAAATCTATCAGCGTTACCCTCGATTCCCTTCTCCCTCATGTGTTTATCTAGCCTCCCCTTAATTGCATCCATACTATTCGCTTCAACCACTCCCTGTGGTAGCGAGTTCCACATTCTCACCACTCTCTGGGTAAAGAAGATTCTTCTGAATTCCCTATTGGAATTCTTGGTGACTATCTTATATTGATGGCCTCTAGTTTTGCTCTTCCCCACAAGTGGAAACATCCTCTCTGTATCCACTCTATCAAAGCCTTTCATAATTTTATAGACCTCTATTAGGTCACCCCTCAGCTTTCTTTTTTCAAGAGAAAAGAGACCCAGCCTGTTCATCCTTTCCTGATAAGTATAACCTCACATTTCTGGTATCATCCTTGTAAATCTTCTCTGCACCCCCTCCAGTGCCTCTATATCCTTTCTATAATATGGCGACCAGAACTGTACGCAGTACTCTGAGTGTGGTCTAACCAAGTTTCGATACAAGTTTAGCATAACTTCCCTACTTTTCAACTCTATCCTTCTAGAAATAAACCCTAGTGCTTGGTTTGCTTTTTTTATGGCCTTATTAACCTGCGTTGCTACTTTTAGCGAATTGTGTATTTGTACTCCGAGATCCCTTTGCATTTCTACCCCATTTAGATTCTTAGGGGGAAAAATTCGGTATCGCCCCATTTGGGGCGCCATTATTGGCCATGCGCAAAGTTTAGCGCCTGGCGCTAATTATCGCCTCCGACAGCAAACTTGGCTTTTATCACCCCTGGAGGTGATTGGAGTGCTAAATCAGGCGCGTCACGTCTGTCTTAAGGCGCAAAGGCCAAGGAGCGAGGCGCTACCGCACAGCGCTGGCGAAGCTCATGTGATGTCAGTCAGCAATGGAACACAGACACACTGGCACCAGCCAATTCTTAAAGGGGAGTTCTGACGAATGGTCATCGACCTGAAACGGTAACTCTGTTTCTCTCTTCACAGATGCTGCTTGACCTGCTGAGTTTCTCCAGCATTTTCTGTTTCTTTCTTATAGGGGAGGGTTGATCTTGCTCTCCATCCACATCCTGCTCATTGCAGCCTTGAATCTCGGCCTGGAGAGACCTGTACATCAAATCTGCTGGAAAGTACAATGGAGAGGCCCAGGGAAAGAGCTCAGAGTGCAGCCCCCACAGTCTCTTCTAAATAGATACAAGGAAGGGCAGATCAAAATGAAACTGCAAAGTGCAGCTCAGTACCCAAAACTCCTTCACACAGCGTAGAATCTCTCCAGAAGTCTCCCTCTCACTCAGAATGCGTGGTGCAAAAATGTCACCAACAAAAAAAGGCAGGAAGCGGTCGCCTTTAAATAGCGCTCCCCTAGTCCCTTCCTGACTGCAAAACGCTCCCCTCAACCTGTCGTTACTAGCGGCAGGCGGTAAGGCAGGGGGCGCCACTCAATATCCGGTTCGGGGCACTACCGGGGCGTTGCGCAGTCGACTGACGTCACGATCTGCCGGCGCAGGAGATCGTGGCAGTAGTGTTTAGCGCTGCCGCAAAATGTCTAGTTAATTTCGCGAGCGGCGCAAACATCGTCGTGCCCGGGCGCAAGTTGCCTTGCACCCCATTAGCGCCCTCTTAAGGCGCTAATGGGAGGCGCAAACAACTGAATTTTTCCCCCTTATTTTCCAAATAATATGTGACCTCCTTATGTTCTTACAAAAATGCAATACCTCCCATTTATCTGTGTTGAAATTAATTTGCCAGTTTTATGCTCATTCTGCAAGTTTATTCATGTCTTCTTGTAATTTGTTGCAGTCTTACTCATTATTGACTATCCCCCCCCAAATTAGGCGTCATCCGCAAATTTAGAAATTGTGTTTTTGATTCTAAAGTCTAAAACGTTAATGTAAATTGTGAACAGCAGTGGTCCCAGCGCTGATCCTTGTGGAACACCACTACCCACCTTCTGCCACTGTGACTAGCTACCTTTACTCCCACTCTCTGCTTTCTGTCTTGAAACCAGCCAGCAATCCATTCTGCTACTTGTCCCCTGACTCTGCATTCTGTGACCTTATTCATCAGTCTATTATGGGGTACCTTATCGAAAGCCTTTTGAAAATCTAGATAAATTACATCTACTGCATTACCCTTGTCTACTCTCTCTGTTACCTCTTCAAAGATTTCAATGAGGTGGTCAAGCAAGACTTTCCCTTTTGAAATCCATGCTGACTGTTCATTATTATATTTTTGTTTCCTAGATGTTCTATTTTTTTTCTTTAGTAGGGCTTCCATTATTTTTCCTACCACCGATGCCAAGCTGACTGGTCTATAGTTCCCTGGACATGTTCTATCTCCCTTCTTAAATATAGGTATTACGTTAACGGTTGGGTGAGAGGGATAAAGAAGTATTTTTAATTCATTTTCATGATGTGGGCATTGCTGGCAAGGCTGGCATTTATTACCCATCCCTAGTTGCCCTGGAGAAGTTGCTGGTGGTGGGCCTTCTTCTTGAACTGCTGCAGTCCATGCACTGACAGTGCTCCCACAGTGCTGTCAGGTAGAGGTTATGTTACAATTGAGTGGGTTGCTGGGCCACTTTCCGGAGGGAGGTAAGAGTCTATCACGTCGGTGTGGGACTGGAGTCACATACAGGCCCAGACCGGGTAAGGACGGCAGACTTCCTTCCCTAAAGGGACATTCGTGAACCTGTTGGGTTTTTACAACAATCCCACAGCTTCATGGTCACTTTTACAGATACCAGATTTAACAAAAAATAAATTCAAATTCTCAAAATATGACAGTGGGATTTGGACTTTAGATTATTAGTCCAGGCCTCTGGGTTGCTAGTCCAGTAACATAACCTTTACCCTACCGTACCTGTAAAGGAGGAGAAACCAAAAAAAAAGACACTTTCCCTGTCTATTGAACGACTAAAGGCAGAAGGTCATGCTTTGATTTTGATTTTTCAGACTGGGAACTTCACTCAGCGGCGAAGACAGGAGGACACCTATCTCTTGGCATTCATCTATCAAATTAGAACGCCTTGTCCCTAACGCAGAGATTAGATCAGCGACAATGTAACTCACCGAGACAAGCTCTTCTACTCCTGCCACGAGCGGTTAGTCAGTGGATTAATCACACTTTCCACCAGACACAATTAAAGTCGTGCATTTACATGAAAATTCCGTTGTGAACTTCCTCCCATCAAAACTCTGATGCACCTCTCATTTATATTTATTTTCTTTCCAAATCTCAGCTTTTAACCAGTTGCAGGCCTCGATATTCAGAATGAATTCGCTAATTTTCATATTCATCAGCCTGGTTGCTGAATGACCTTTTATTGGTATTTTTGTTATTTGGAGCCGCTTCATGCAGCGAGATTGTGTTGAAAAGGAGCTCTCTTCACTGTAAGCTTGACCATATTTAATTTTGACCCTTTCTCAAGCCTGGGGAGACCCGAATAATGGCAATGGAAGCTCACAGGAGCTGCTCCTTTTAATTAATTTTTCTTTTTTTATGATTTGTGTCCCCGATGAATAGAACAGAAGGTTTGAGCTTTCCCTGCTCCGTTTAATATTTATCCTCTTACAGCTAAACGTGGGGAGTGATTAATATAACATCGCTTCTTGTGTTAAATATCTGTTGCTCTCCAGGGCCAACGCTGGGAGCTGAATCTCAAATGAACATTCATAGAAACAAATAACTGGAACGTCTCGGCAAACAGTCATCCGATCACAAATTACTCTTCAAGCTCCCTCAGTTTTACAGACCCTATAATGAAGCGTCATCTGCTTTAATGACCAATATCCCGAGGGACTAAGCGATGAGCACGGGCGTGTTAAATAACATTAAAAGAATCCAAGAGAATTAAAAAGGCTTGGCGTACAGCTAGTTTCCCCAAGTCCATGGCAGGCTGAAAAGAGAATTCAGCATTTATTAAATCCTTTAAATCATTCAGCCTTTACTCTAACACATCTGTCCTCTCAAAAGATATTGCTTTTTTTTTGGAGGGAGAATTCAATGCCTGTCAATGTAGATGCAAGCACATTTCTGTTTTGAGCACCAGGGCCTAGACATTCAGCCGGGCAACCCCGGTGGGCCTGGACTTCTAGGCCCTGGTGTTTGCATCGAACACTCCTGGGCCAGATATAGTTCAGCTAAAGCGGCAGAATAAGGCTCCCTCTGCTCTGAAGGGCTGATGTTTGGAATGAATGCTTCAGGCGTGGAGCCTCGCCATCCAGGAGTGCATATCAACAACAACAACTTGCATTTCTACAGCACCTTCCACGTAGTAAAAAACATTCTAAAGGCACTTCACAAGAGCATTATTAGACACTGAGGGGGCGGTTTTGCCAATGGGGGCGCGTTGGAGGTGGGACTGCTGCTTGTCAGGTTTCAGTCCCGCCTTCATCGACTTGTGGCCAACCCACGCTATTTTCCCTTGATTGACCTTGTTAAGCCCGCCCAGCGGGCTCAGCAGGCCAATTAAGGGGAGGCTGGTTACAGAGAATGCCAGCGTATGATGTTTCATCTGTCAGAAGTTTTCGACAGGTGAATTGTCATCGTTTGACAGCTCTGTGAAGCTGTCAAACACTGACAATCTCTGTTGTTTGATGAGTCCTTGTATTCAAGACACATCAAACCCCTTTCTTTAGCAGAAATTAGATGGTTGTTGCATCGGAGAATGCAGCAGCCATCTGTCATCTCTGCCGGTGAGGCGCGAGACTCTCCGCATCCCCAACTGTTGAAGCCTGCAGGAAGAAACAAAGGTAAGTAAACATTTTCTATCACTTTTCACTCACCTCACATACTTACCTCTCCACACTTGCACCCATCACTTACCTCCACAGCGCACTTTTGCACCCCGCAGACCCACTGCTCGCCTCGGTGACCCTGGTGGGGTTTCCCGACGTCGGGAAGCCCGCGCCTCTGTTGGAAAAACGGGGATAATCCTCTTAACTGCCTGTTAACTAACTGATAACAGGTAGTTAAGTGGCTGTAATCCCCTTCCCACCTCCAGGAGACGGGACCCGGGTGCGGGTTGGCTGCCCGCCTCCTGGGAAGATGGCACGGAGGCGGGTTGAGGCGGGATGGACACCCGCCCCAGATTCTGCCATTTTCCCGGTAGTCCCGCCTCCAAACCCGCCTCCCCAGGGCTGGCAAGATCGCACCCTGAGTCACAGAAGGAGATATTGGCCCAGTAATTCCTGTCACAACGCGTGAGTACGGATGGGGTACTCACGCGTGTGCCCGGAGGAATTGCCGGTTTTCAGCATGCACAGCGCATGCGCTGAAAACCGGCATTTCCTGTCCTCTGACCCAAGGTGTTAAGAGGCAGAACGCGCGCGACTGCACAGGCAGCACGTGCGCGCTGAAATTCCTTTTTTTTTTCAGAGTTGCCCGAGTGTAAAGGCCTCCGGTCTTTACGTGTGGAAAAAACAGACGTAAGTATTTAGTTTTACAGGTAAGTGGGCTTTTAGTACAATGTAGAATTTTTTTTTCCACAGGTTTGTTATTTTTAAAGAATTTACAGTAAGGTAAGTTTAGTTTTAGACCCTATTTTAAAATTTTTTATTTTTTACAAAAAATTGATTAATTGTTTAAAACATTTTTAAAAACTTATTTATAGTTAATATAATCAGTGGGATGTTTTTAAAAATTTTATTTAAAGTTAAAGTAGTGTTTTGGCAGCCCATACTTTTCATGAGTTTGACAGCTCTTACTGTCAAACTCATGAATGAGTTTCCCCTCCCCTGATTGGCTGCACAGTGCTCACCTGATCCCAGCCGGCACATCGCACTAACTACGCCGCTGGATCAGGTAAGCACATCGCGCCGACATCTGAACCGGGCCAGTGACAGGAAATGCGAGCAGGCCCGGGCTTCAGATGTTGGCGCGCTGGGTGAGTGCAGATCGGGGGCTTGCACGCGCGGCAAGCTCCCGATCCTAATTTCAGGGCCATTAGGAACAGGTGGTCACAGAGGTAGGTTTTAAGGAGCGTCTTAAAGGAGAAGAGAGAGAGGTGGAGAGGTCAAGGGAGGGAATTTCAGAGCTTAGAGCCCAGGAAACAGAAGACACGGCCGCCAATGTTGGAGTGATAAAAATGGAGGAAGCCCAAGAGGCCAGAATTGTAGTAGAAACATAGAAACATAGAAGATAGGAGCAGGAGTAGGCCATTCGGCCCCTCAAGCCTGCTCTGCCATTCAATGCGATCATGGCTGATCATCCAAATTCAGTACCCGGTCCCTGCTTTCTCCCCATACCCCTTGATCCCTTTAGCCGTAAGAAATATATCCAACTCCTTCTTGAATATATTTAATGAATTGACCTCTACTGCCTTCTGTGGTAGAGAATTCCACAGGTTCACCACTCTCTGGGTGAAGAAATTCCTCCTCATTTCTGTCCTAAATGGCTTACCTCTTATCCTTAGACTGTGACCCATGGTTCTGGACTCCTTCCTGCATCTAGTCTGTCTAGTCCTGTTAGAATTTTATAAGTTTCAATGAGATCCCCTCTCATTCTTCCAAACTCCAGCGAGCACAAGCCCAATCGACTCAATCTCCTCCTATGCCATTCCTGCCATCCCAGGTATCAGCCTGGTAAATCTTCACTGAACTCCTTCCATGGCAAGATCACGATGGGTTTTCGGGCTGGAGGAGGTTACAGAGATAGGAAGAGGGTGAGGCTGTGGAGTAAATATCAGAAAATGCATTGCATGCTCTCCGTGAATTTCATCTATTATGGACTGGACGGTAAAGGGATCAACATTAAAGTCAATCAGTGGTTCAGCCACTATGGATGGAAAATCATGGGGATCCTGCCCACTATTTCCCGATATGCCTTCCCAGCAGGCGAGACTCCCATGGCAGGAGGGCACAGTTGGAAAATCGGGCCTTGATGCCAACGTGGTTCAGCTGGTAACAGTCTCACCTCTGTGTCCGGAGCTGCCATTAAAAAATCAATCCAAATAAAAATCCCAATTAGCACTTGGCTCAACATTTTCAAATCAGTAATTGAACCAATTGCACTCTATGGCAGTGAGGAGTGGGGACCGCTAACACAACAAGAATTTGCAAAATGGGACAAACACCCAATTGAGATCCTACATGCAGAATTCTGTAAAAGTATCCTCCGGACTCAAAGGAAAACCGTAAACAATGCATGCAGGGCAGAACTAGGCCAATATCCATTAATAATCACTATCCAAAAAAGAGCCACCAAATTTGGAAACACCTAGAAATGAGCAACCCCCAATGCTATCATTGCGAAGCCCTGAAATGCCAAGAGAGGACCATAAAGAAGAATACCCTCAGTCAACTAGTCCTGGGACTCAGTGAAGTAACTACTAACACTACTAACAATAACCAGCCCCAGGACAGTGACAGCGTAACACAAAGAATTCGACCCAACACAATCGTCGCTAAGCAAAAGGAAAAATATCTGTCATATTGGGCAGAAACAACAAAAACCCAAAGCAAACTCAATTGCTACTTGGCCCTAAACAGACAATACAACATGGCTGATTACCTGACCATGGTAAAGGATAGCAAACTGAGAAAAACTTTGACAATGTACAGACTTAGTGAACATAACCTGGCGATCGAAAAAGGTAGACACAGACAGACCCGGCTACCAAGAGAGGATAGGATATGCTCTCACTGCAGTCAGGGAGTGGTGGAGACAGAGATGCACTTCCTCACAGCTTGTAGAAAATATCAGGGCATAAGGGAGAATTTCTACCCAAAATTCACAAAAATATGCCAAGAATTCAGAAATTTGAATGATGACCAAAAACTCCCATACCTACTAGGGGAAGAGAGAAATTGCGTAACACTAGCGGCACACTATGTTACAGCTTGCCATAAACAGAGGGACAACCACTAAAGATAAGATAAGAGTATATATAAATTATATGAAAGTATATTTATACACTCAGGGATATATCTGTTTATACACTGTATGGATAGATCTGTATTTTTGTGAACAAACATGAATGTTTTCCAATGCTTTGGCAACATAAGATGTAACTTGTCATGCCAATAAAGCGATTTGAATTGAATTGAATTGAATTGGTGGGTTTGAGCCCCACTTCAGGAACTGAGCACTTAAACCAGGCTGATGCTCTAGTGCAGTACCGGGGAAGTGTTGGAATTGTCAGAAGTGCTGTCCTGCAGATGAGATATTGAACGGGGCAATGTTAAGCCTCTACGCCCGGGTGGATAATGGGTGGGTGGGCAGTTATAACACCCTATGTTGGTTACCTGCCCTGGAGCTGACTACATCCTACCGTCCATGATTTGGACTCAGCTTCTGGACAGGCAGCTTAGAAACCTGAGCAAAACCATTGGAGTCCTGATTGACATCTGCAGGCTGGGGCCCGATGACGTCATCAGGGCCCTGACTGCTCTTTTGATGCCAGCTCTGGCTCAGTGGGCAGCACTCTCGCCTATGCGTCAGAGGGGGAGAAATTTGGTATCGCCCCATTTGGGGCGCTAGTATTGGCGGTGCACAAAGTTCAGCGCCAGGCGCAAATTATCGCCACCTCCAGCGATATTGGGTACCTGCGCCCCTGAAGGTGATTGCGACGCTAAATCAGGCACTGCACGACAGTCTTAAGGTGCTAACCCGGCGGCGCGATGCAATATCTCCGCAGGCGGGCGCAGCGCAGGTGCTGTCAGTTATCGAGTGCAGCCAGACACGCTGGCGCCAGACAGCTCTTAAAGGGGCGGATCGATCATCATCTCCAGCCACACCCTGCGTATCGGAGGCCTCAAACTCGGCGGTAACCTACCTGTGGCGTCGACAACTGCCTGAATATGGAGAGGGCCAGGGAGAGAGCGCAGCGCTTCAGCGAGGGGGCATTGAATGCTCTGGTTGGCACGGTGGAGCGCAGGCGATCTGTACTCTACCCAGAGAATGGCAGGAGGCCTCAGCACAGCGACTATCGCAGAGCTTGGAGGGAGGTTTCCAACAGAGTCACCTCCAGCAGCATGGTTCCCAGGACTCCTGTGCAATGCAGGAAGAAGTTCAACGACCTCACTCGGGTCGTCAGGGTGAGTGCCTTTTTCAGAGTCATCTTCATCCCTCCACCTGGACCTCACTTTATGGCCAGAGGGTGGGCAAAGCCCCAATGTCCAGCTGTCATCCAGCACCCATGGCCCTTTCTGGAAACACACACGCACATTCAGCTCTGTGCATAATGTAAGGGCTCCTGGACCATGGGGGGCATGTCATCCCAGATCAGGGCAGCATAATGTAAGGGCTAATCGACCATGGGAGGCATGTCATCCCAGATCAGGGCTACAGGTTTCCTCACACCCCGTCCTTTCTCTTGCAGGCCAAGCTGGCCCATAATAGAAGGCAACAGCATCGGACCGGAGGAGGCCGGCCTCACCTGCAGACCCTCACAGACCTGGAGGAACGAGTCCATCAGATTGTGGCAAGCCGGATGATTGGCCCTGTTGCCTCTGGAGATGCTGACCCCATTATGGACAGCAATGGTAAGGTCATCACCTTTTTGACCTCTCTCATTCCACTTGTTCCCCACATCAGCATGCTTTTTCACTCTCGAGCCAACTCAGAGCATTGCAGCACTCATGCATCCCTTGCTGCCACCCTGTCCTTTCGCTAAAACCACTCTTGCACCTCCCTGCTTTCAGATGCTGCATCACCAGCTCGGGAGGCGGGCCCTCAAGCTGCCAGTGCGAGTGACTCTGGAGGCGATGAGGAGGAGGAAGCCGGACCATCCGTGCCACCCTCAGGCGAGCCAGCCCATGTCCAGACTGGGGAGACGCCTTCCCTGGAGGGGAGCAGGGGGAAATGGTCGGAGGAGGATGCAGCTCCAGGACCCAGCGGCCTGCAGCAACGCGAGGGGGGTAGGGAAGCTCGGGGCGTCTCCCCGGAGGGCGAGTTGGGCCGCGAGTGCTGCTGCACAGAACGCAGATGAGGTGCGTGCCCTCGCAGAAATGAGCGCCCAGGCTGGGCAGAGGCACACTGAGCTCATGGTTGCAGTGGCAAGGACGCCCGATTGCATTGAGACACTGGCAAGGATTGTCCAGGACTTCGGCGAAGCACTGGCACCTGCCACGCAAGTGCTGAGTGCTGCCACACAGTCAGTGGCTGGTCTCATGCAGACGCAGATTGAGGCCACGTGAGCACTGACTGCTGCCACCCTCGCTGGATCGGGCAGGATTCCCTGGGGCCCTCGCCGCGCCACAGCAGGCCAGCAATCTGTGCACCAGCTGATTGCTGCACATGCTGTGGTGCTGCCCCGTCAGAGTGCCAGTGTGTCGGCCGACCAGGGAGCTGCTGTCCGCTCTCAGGATGACAGCATTCCTGATGCCACCACTGGCACTTCTCCACTGCAGCTGCCACCACCTGTAGGACAGACTGCTGCCGCCCATGCAGAGTTGGAGCAGTCAGCAGCCGGGCCCTCCAGGCCCAGAGCTGGTCCAGGCCGTACCTCAAGGGCATCTGCGGTCTCAGTTT
The DNA here is from genome assembly GCF_052327205.1 of Somniosus microcephalus. Classification (NCBI taxonomy): domain Eukaryota; kingdom Metazoa; phylum Chordata; class Chondrichthyes; order Squaliformes; family Somniosidae; genus Somniosus; species Somniosus microcephalus. The sequence goes on along the minus strand of NC_141000.1, from coordinate 118,978,688 downwards.
TGGACGGTCAGCAGGCCTCCCCCAGCCTTGCTGCAGCCACTGGGGTCCCATTACGGAGGAGCTGCAGGGCGGGAAGGGGGCAATTCCGCAAGGGAAGCAGATCACCATCGATGGGCAAAAAGTAGGAGGTGTTGCTAAATTATGTTATTTCTTTCATTCAAGGCAGAGGATGCTGGTCTGAATGTTGGTTATGTTTTGGACATTGTCTCCAGGGTGTGAGAGCCAGTTATGTTTTGGACATTGTCTCCAGGGTGTGAGAGCCAGTTATGTGGCAGTCTGTTTGTTTTGGTGTTTGTTTCCATTGCTTTGTCATGCGGGAAGGATACACAGTTTGTTAAATAAAGAAGTTTATTTATTCACAATGTCCATGTCTGTTCTTTGCACAAATTGTTGCCTTGACCGGCTTAGGGGTAGCAGAACGGTTCCATTCATGTTCTTGGAATGGCAGAAAGCATTCCCTCAGAGGGGCCTAGAAGCAACTTGCTATAAGCCTCTGACGGACGGCCCTTGCAGTTTGTGCCTCCCTCCCATCATGGTCCTGCTCCTCCTCCTCCTCCTCCTCCTCCTCCTCTGCTGGTGCTTCAATGTCTGGTGGCATTGGCTGGATCCTGAGGATTGCCAGGTTATGCAGCATGCAACACACAACCACGAAGTGGGAGACTCGCTCAGGTGAGTACTGAAGGGCTCCTCCGGAATGGTCCAGACAGCAGAACCGTTGCTTCAGCCCTCCGATTGTGTGCTCCACAATGTTCCTCGTCGCCTGATGGCTCGCATTGTAGCGTTCTTCAGCAGGAGTGCTGGGCGAATGGAGTGGGGTCATCAGCCATGGGCACAGAGGATAGCCCTTGTCCCCGAGAAGCCAGCCTCCTGGGTGAGACAGGGCCTCGAAAAGGTCTGCCACAGAAGTCTGGCGCAGGATGAAGGCATCGTGGCTGCTGCCTGGAAAGTGGGCATTGACAGCGAGTATCAGTTGTCGGTGGTCACAGACCAGCTGCACATTCAAAGAATGGAACCCCTTTCGGATGCGGAAATCCTCCGCATTCTCTAGAGGCGCCCGCAAAGCCACATGCGTGCAGTCAATGGCGCCCTGCACCATGGGGAAGCCCGCTATCCTTGCGAAGCCCTCTGCGTGCTCTCGCTGCTTGTCCGGGGTCATTGGGAAGGAGATGTACTGCTGTCTCCTTTTAAAGAGGGCATTAGTCACTTGACAGATGCAGCAATGCACCGCGAACTGTGAGATGTTGGCAATGTCCCCAGCAGCAGCCTGAAAGGAGCCGCTGGCATAGAAGTTTAGAACCACAGTGAGCTTCACAGCCACTGACAGAGATGTCCTGCACCTTAGTTGAGGCTGCAGATCTGGCTGAAGCAGGTGGCAGGGCTCAGTGACCACCTCCTTACTGAAGCGCAGCCTTCGGAAACACTGCTCCTCTGACGTGTTGACATACGAAAACTGTTGGCGGAAAACCCTGGCAGCATACGGTCTTGTGTGCCGACGTCTGTTGGCCCTCCTCCGTCTGGCCATGCCTGCCACTCTATCCCTGCGTCTCTGTGCCCTGTCAATATGATTGAGAAGGACGACGTTCCCATCCAGTGCAGCCCCCATAGTAAGTGCGCACTGAAAGTTATGCCGGTTGAGAAGCTTACCAACTGAAAAGTTATGTTCAGAAGGCTAAAGTTCCTTAGGCAGCGCTGGCTCACTGCAGAAATGGCTCTCCGTTTATCTCTGAGCAACTCTCTCTCACTCTCACAGAAGGTGTGGTCCAAAAATGGCTACCACTAATAATCCAGGAAGAGCCCCCTTTAACTAGCGCCCACCCAGACCGACAGCGACTGGGAAACATTCCAGGTAACCTGTCGTTGGTAGCGACAGGCAGAACGGAGGGGGGCGCCACTGAATTTCCAGTCCGGGGCGCCCCAAGGGCGTTGCACACTGAAATGACGTCATGATCTGCGTGCGCCGGTGAGCGGGCGCTACGGTTTAGCGCTGGCGCTAAATGTCCGCTCAATTTAGGAAGAGGCGCAGGGTTCGCTGCGCCCAGGCGCTAGTTGGTTAGTGCCCCACTTCTCGACCTCTTTAGGCGCTAATGGGTGACGCAACCAGCCGAATTTTTCCCCCAGAAGGTTGAGGGTTCAAGTCCCACTGCAGGGTATTGAGAACATCATACTAGGCTGACACTCCCAGTGCAGTACTGAGGGGAGTGCTGCACTGTCGGAGGTGCCGTCTTTCGGATGAGACGTTAAACCGAGGCCCCGTCTGCTCGCTCAGGTAGACGTAAAAGATCCCATGGCACTATTACGAAGAAGTAGCAGGAGAGTTCTCTCCGGTGTCCTGGCAAATATTTATCACTTAACCAACATCACTAAAACAGATTATCTGGTCATTATCACATTGCTGTTTATGGGTGCTTGCTGTGCGCAAATTAGTTGCTGCACTTCCTACATTACAACAGCGACTGCTCTTCAAAAGTACGTCATTGGTTGTAAAGCATTTTGGGATGTCCTGAGGTTGTGAAAGGCGCTATATAAAGGCAAGTATTTTTTTCTTTAAAGTCAAGCGAGAAGAGGATTCAGAACTATTTAAGGTAAGTTTTTTTTTTACTTTCCTTGTGGGACAAGGAGGGGCAGGAGGGCTCCTCTGGACCCCACAAGGAAAGTTTAAGCCTCCCCTGCACTCCCCTCCCCCACTTTCCTCCTGTGAGATGATCCTGGAATCCCCTTGTCCAAATCTACCTGCACTCTGGTGGCAATTGGCGCCGAATTTTATGCAGGGAGGCAGCTGCTTCCCACCCAGCCCGTTCCTTTTGGGACGTGGAACAACGGCATATTAATGAGGGCCGGGAGTTAAAATAGCCTGACCCTGTTAACGGCTGCAGTGGGTGGGTTTCTAACTCACCCCACCACCCACTCACAGCCGCCTGGAGTTAAACTCCGAACTGTTGCTCCAAGGCTTGTTCCGGTCCATTAAGTGGATATTAACGATCCTATGGAACTACTTGAAGAACACGGGAGCTCTGCAGTCTAATTTTCCTGACCTCTGCTCCCCGGGGAACATCTATTTCCCCCATGCATGGTTCAACCAATTACACCAGGTTCTCCCTCAATCAAGGCCACCAAAAATGGATTGAAGATCCCACGGAACTATTTGAACAAAAGGAAGGCATTCCCCATGTGTCCTGGCTAACATAAATCCTCCAACCAACACTAACTAGTCACTCATCTCATTGACGTTTGATAGATCTTCCTGTGTGCAAAATGTCTGCCTTTTAGTAACAACAGTCATTGTGCTTAAGCAAACCGTTGAGTGAAGTGTCTGAAGATCAGTCACTGATGTAATGAGGCAGCACCTTTAATAACTTTAGGGTGTATCTTCTTAACAAGTAGAAGTAGTAAAGCTCTTCGCAGGAAATCTCCGACACTTCACGGCTTGTAGCTGTGATAAAATGGAATAGAATTTTTTGCCACCTCTGATAATACCTTTTATGAAGCTTTACTGTTATCAAAGAATCACGGTAAGATAAGTTGGCTGTGTGATAGCAGACTGGCTTCTGTGAAGATAATTATTGGGAATATCTACATTCTGAAAATGCCTACAGAAAAGAGTTCAAGAAACCAGAAATTAATGTGACATGAACCATGCGATATAATTTGAATGAATCTATATTCACTGTAAATATAGCATCACATTGCTTGGTCACAGTGAATGTGCCCACGTTTTAAGGTCTTTTCATTCAACTTGATTGTTGGGACAATGTCTTCTCTGAATGTGCGCTCTAGAGCTCACTGGAAATATGCTGATGAGGCCTAAGGGCCAGTTTCAGTCGAACTTTAAGCCTCCGGCTTCTGGCGCACACTCCCAGCGCGCAGACCATTCCGCGCCGGGAAACAGGCCAAAGCCAAATTTCTGCGCCAGTGTAACACCCCATGACAAACCGCAAAGGGTTTCCAGGATCATCTGTACTCAACACAGAAGGAGTGATTTGTTGGCCTGACATAGGTAGGAAGAGGGATGAGGTTCTGAAGGCAGAGTTTAGGGAGCTAGAAAAGAGGTTAAAAAGCAAGACCTCAAAGGTAGTAATCTCTGGATTACTACCAGTGCCACGTGCTAGTGAGTACAGAAATAGGAAGATAGAGCAGATGAATGTGTGGCAGGAGAGATGGTGTAGGAGGGAGGGCTTTAGATTCCTGAGGAATTGGAACCATTTCTGGGGGAGGTGGGACCTCCACAAGCTAGACGGGTTGCACCTCAACGGGACTGGGACCAATATCCTCGTGGGAGGGTTTGCTAGTTCTGTTGGGGAGGGTTTAAACTAGCTTGGCAGGGGGATGGGAACCTAAGTATAGAGTTAATAGGGAGGGAAGAAAAACTGGAAGTGGAAAACAAAAACGTAGAAAGTAAATTGGAAGGACAGAGGAATCAAGGGCTAGAGAATAGTCAACAAGGAGGATTGCCTGTACTAAATGGTATATACTTCAATGCAAGGAGTATAGCGAACAAGGCAGATGAGCTGAGGGCACAGGTAGATACTTGGGACTATGATATTATAGCTATTACAGAGACGTGGCTGAAAGAGGGGCAGGTATGGCAGCTCAACATTCCTGGTTACAGGATTTTCAGACGGGATAGAGAGGGAGGTAAAAAGGAAGGGGGGGGTCGCAGTATTGATTAAAGAAACTATTACAGCTGTGAGGAGGGATGATATGTTGGAAGGATCATCAAACGAGGCCATATGGGTCAAATTGAAAAACAAAAAAGGGCCGATCACACTGCTGAGAGTGTACTATAGACCCCCAAACAGTGAGAGGGAGATAGAAGAACAAATATGTAGACAAATTTCTGAGAAGTGCAAAAACTATAGGGCAGTAATAGTAGGGGATTTCAACTACCCCAATATTAACTGGGATAAAATTAGTGTGAAGGGTATAGAGGGTGCGGAATTCCTAAAATGCATCCAGGAGAACTTTTGTAGCCAGTATGTAGCAAGCCCATCAAGGGAGGGGGCGGTTCTGGACTTAGTTTTTGGGAATGAAGCTGGGCAGGTAGAAGGCCTATCAGTGGGGGAGCATTTTGGTGCCAGTGACCATAATTCTGTTAGATTTAAGGTAGTTATAGAAAAGGACAAGGATAGACCAGGAATAAAAATTCTAAATTGAGGAAAAGCAAATTTTGCTAAGCTCAGAGGGGATTTAGCCATAGTGGACTGGAAACAGCTACTTGAAGGTAAATCAGTGTCAGAGCAGTGGGAGGCAATCAAGGAGGGGAGCCGGAGGTTTAAATCAAACGTGGCCACAGTAAATAATAATTCTAATAGGTCTAAGAGCATTAAAAAAACAAGCCTGAAGTCTTTGGCCTAGAAATTCAGTTGGGCGCGCCAGCCGTTAGCGCCTTAGGAGGAGTAGATCTCGAGCGCTAGGCGCTTAGCACCCGGGCGCAGCATGATCTGCGCCTCGCCCCAACTTCAGTACACATTTAGCGCCGGCGCAAAGTCTTAGCGCGCGCCCTGCTGCGCGCGCAGATCATGACGTCATTTACTAGTGCAACGCCCTTTGTGCGCCCCGAACCGGAACTTCACTCGTGCCGGCCCATCGTGCGCCGGGCGGCCCTAACGACTGTGAAGTGGAACGGTACACAGCCGAGGCGGGCCGCGGGGAGCGCTAATTAAAGGGCACTTACCCTGCACTATAAAGGCCAGCCATTTTGCAGCATTCACTCTTGTGCAACGGTTTTTTGGAGAGAGACCAAGGAGGAGAGCTTACTGGTTTGGACCAACACTAGGACAGGTATTTTTGGCTCAGGCCAGAGCTTAGCAATTATCTTTGCCTTCATTGAGAGCTCAGTGTTTGCCAGCATATAATGGGGGCTGCATTGGGTGCCAACGCTGACTTTCAGCCTTATGCCAGAAGGGCTTACAGACGCCGTGAGAGAGTGGCAGCCCTGGCTAGACGCAGAGGGGGCAACAGGCGTCGCCAACTGAGGCCTTACCCACCCAGGGTATACCGCCAGCAGTCCTCCTATCTGACCATGTCTGCCGCGATGTGTGTTAGGAGGCTGCGATTCAGAAGGGAGGTGGTTGCAGACATCTGCCAGCTGCTTCACAGAGATCTGCAGCCACAGCTGATGCGCAGGACGTCTCTGTCGGTGGCAGTGAAGGTGACGGTGGCTCTCAACTTCTATGCCACCGGCTCCTTCCAATCCGCTGCTGGGAACATCGCTAACATCTCCCAGTTCGCCGTGCATTGCTGCATCCGCCAGGTGACCGAAGCCCTTTTCAGAAGGAGACGTCAATTCATCTCCTTCCCCATGACCCTGGACAAGCAGAAGCAGCGTGCAGTGGGATTTGCAAGAATAGCGGGCTTCCCCATGGTGCAGGGCGCCATTGACTGCACGCATGTGGCTTTGCGGGCACCTCTGGAGCATGCCAAGGATTACCGCAACCAGAAGGGCTACCATTCCCTCAACGTACAGCTGGTGTGTGACCACAGGCAGCGCATCCTAGCTGTCAATGCCCGCTTTCCAGGCAGCAGCCACGATGCCTTTATCCTGCGACAGACAACTGTGGCTGACATGTTCCAGGCACAGCCTCACCCAAGAGGATGGCTTATCGGAGACAAAGGCTATCCTTTGTGTACCTGGCTCATGACCCCACTCCGCGCGCCCACGACCCCTGCTGAAGAGGCATACAACGAGAGCCATCAAGCGACTAGGAACATCATAGAACAAACAATCGGCGTCCTCAATCAACGGTTCCGCTGTCTCGATCGCTCCGGGGGAGCCCTCCAGTATTCGCAGGAGCGAGTCTCCCAATTCGTCGTCGTTTGCTGCATGCTGCACAACCTGGCTATCCGCAGGAGTCAGGCACTGCCACCTCACGTTGGACCCCCACCTCAGGAGGAGGAGCAGGAGGAGCATGAGGAGGAGGAGGACGAGGAGTACCAGCCCAGGAGGGAGGCAGAAGGTCCAAGGGCCGCCCGTCGGTGGCTTATTGAACGTCACTTCTAGGCCCCCTGTCAGGGAATGGCTTGTGCCAATGAAAGAACATGATTGCAGCCGCTCCGCAAGCCCTCAGCCGGTTAAGGCAACAAACACTTCAAAGATCAAACATGGACAATGTTAATAAATAAAATGCTTTATTGTACAAACTCAGGGCCCTTCCCACATGAAAACCAAAAACAGACGAAACCCCCAAAAAACACTCAAACACATTACTCGCTCCCACAACCTGGAGAGGATTAACAAAACAGTGCAACTAAAATGGCCGTCATCCTCGGCCTTCAAAAAACAAACATCCAATTCTCGGCCTCAAAAAACAAACATCCAATTCTCGGCCTCAAAAAACAAACACAACTGGCCACACACTCGACTTTTTGGCCCGCTAGGGCGATGCCTTGGCCATCTTTGTGTGGCCCCTGCCGGCCCTGCTGCTCCTCCTCAAAGTAAGGCCATTGGCTGCTGCAAGGCTGGGGGCAGGCTCCAGAGGGGCACATGTCGTGACGGCAGATGCCCTTGGGGGTCGGCCTAGTCAAGGTCTGGCCGTCGAGCGGGTGGCTGTTGAATGCTGCAGCTGTGGCTGGCCAGCATCAGTCGCTGCAGCAGCTCCTGGCAGCTCCACTGGGGGAGTGGCAGTGGCGGGTGGAGGAATGGGGGCAAGCTGGCGGATGGCAGGCGCTCGCTGGTCACCTGAGACACTGGCACTCGCCCGGGCCAGCACTGCAGCATGCGCACCAATCTGCCGAGGGACAGACCGCTGTGCTGCTGCAGCGCGCCGGGTGCCCTGGCAATGCCTGGCTGACACAGCGAGTGTGGCAGCAGTGAGTGCCCGTGTTGACCTGTTCAGTGACCTCATCAGAGCACCCAGTGACTGCACGGCACCACTGATCAGCTGCCCACTCGCTGCCTGAGCTGCCCCAAATGCCGCCCGACTCGCTGCCTGCTCTGCCCCGAATTCCGCCAAACTGATGGCCTGTGAGGCCCCGACGTCGGTGACACTCCGAGAGAGGGACTCGATGGCCTCAGGCAACCGTGCCACTACCCCCATGAGCTCCGTGTGCTGGCGCTCCGAGTCCGCGGACAAGTCCTCGAGGCGTTCCATCTCCTCGGCAAAGACCATCTCCGGACTGGAGGCCGGACTCTCCCTCTGGGGAGAAGGCCGCCGAGCTGGCCGACCCTTCCTGCGTTGCTGGACGCCGCTGGGCCCAGCAATTGGACTCCCCTCCGACCCTTCCCCCCTCTGGGGAGAAGGCCGCTGAGCTTCCACCCCCCTCCCGCGTTTCTGCAGGCCGCAGGTCCCATGAGCTCCCCTCCCCTCCGACACTTCCGCCACGCTCCCCTGCAGGGAAGACGTGTCCCCTACATTCGCATGGGTTGCCGCGGATGAGGGTTCCCCTGATGGGCCGCCTTCCTCTTGCTCCTCCTCCTCCTCCACTTCTGAGGGGCTGTCACTGGCAAGTTCAGGGACCTCCTCCTCACCATCTGAAAGCAGGAAGGCACAAGAGTAGCTTTAGAGTGAGGAGAGGGCGTCAGCGAGGGATGCATGAGTGGTGGCATTCAGCGCATTGGTCGGACAGTGGCAAAGGATGTAGATCTGATGCGCAAGTGGGACGAGAGAGGTCCAAACGTTGATGTCCTTACCATTGGTGCCCAGAACAGGGTCGGCATCTCCACATGCAACGGGGCCAATCACCCGGCCACCCATGATGCGCTCCACGCGATGTTGCAGCTCGGTGAGCGGCTGGATCTGGGGTCGGCCTCCCCCGGTCGCAGTCCGGCTCTTCCTATTATTGGCCAGCTTGGCCTGCAAGAGAAAGGACGGCCTCTAAGTACAGTGTGTAGCCCTGATCTTGTGTGCACTGCCTCCCATGGTGGAATAGCCTGGCCAGTGTGTCGCCCTGATCTTGTGTGCACTGCCTCCCATGGTGGAATAGCCTGGCCAGTGTGTCGCCCTGATCTTGTGTGCACTGCCTCCTATGGTGGAATAGCTTGGCCAGTGTGTAGCCCTGATCTTGTGTGCACTGCCTCCCATGGTGGAATAGCTTGGCCAGTGTGTTAAGTGCAGAATGTGCAATTGATGTTCATGCCTGTCCCATAGCTGCTGGATGAGGGCTGGCCATTAGGGCTTTCAGGTCCCTTTGCCCATAATGTGAGGTGCACATGCAAGGATGGGGAGGACACTGGAAAGGGTACTCACCCTGACAATCCGAGTGAGGTCATTAAACTTTTTGCGGCATTGGACACCGGTCCTGGGGACCTCGCTGTTGGCTGACACCTTGCTGGCGACATGCCTCCAGGCTCTCCGGTAGACGCGGACCGGCGCCTTCCTGCCATTGTCCGGGTACAAAAGATGGCGCCTCTTCTCCGCACCACCAACCAGCACACTCAGATCAAGCTCTGAGAAGCGCTGCGCTCGTTCAGGGGCCTTCTGCATGGCTTCAGGCGCTATTTGGGTCCAGCAGCAGTGTTCAGGCCTAGCTGGAGGGCTCCACTATCCAGGGCGTGGCAGCAGACCAAGTCGACCCTTCCCCCTTAAGAGCTGGCCGGCGCCAGGGTGTCTGCTGTCAATCACGAGATGGCCGCACCTGCGCTGCGCCCGGCCTCGGCGCTCTCGCTCAGCACCTCCGGCTTAGCGCCTAAAGAGAGGCGTGCAGCGCCAGTTTTAGCGCTCGAGCAAACTCTTAGGGCGAAGCTAATGAATATCGGAGAAGTGGCCTCGATTTTGCGCCGGGCGCAAACTTTAGCGGCCGCCCGACTTTACTGCCCCAAAAGTGGCTACAATGAATTTCTAGGCCTTTGTGTCTTAATGCGAGGAGCATTTGTAATAAGGTGGATGAATTGGCTGTGCAAATAGAGGTAAATGAATATGATTTGGTTGGGATTACGGAAACGTGGCTCAAGGATGGCCAAGACTGGGAACTCAACATTCAGGGGTATTCGATATTCAGGAAAGATAGGCAAAAAGGAAAGGGAGGTGGGGTAGCATTACTGGTTAAAGAAGGGATTAACACAATTGTAATGAAGGATATTAGCTCTGATGATGTGGAATCTGTATGGGTAGAATTGAGGAATACTAAGGGGAAAAAAACGTTAGTGGGAGTGGTATATAGACCACCAAACAGTAAGGCGGAGGTTGGGGATGGCATTAAAAGGGAAATTAAAGACGCGTGCAATAAGGGCACAGCAGTCATCATGGGTGACTTTAATCTACATATAGATTGGGCCAACCAAATTAGTAACAATACTGTGGAGGAGGAATTCCTGGAGAGTTTACAGGATGGTTTCCTGGACCAATATGTCGAGGAGCCAACCAGAGATCAGGCCATCTTAGACTGGGTATTATGTAACGAGAAAGGATTAATTAGCAATCTTGTTGTATGAGGCCCCTTGGGTCGGAGCGATCATAACATGATCGAATTCTTCATTAAGATGGAGAATGAAGTAGTTGACTCAGAGACTAGGGTCCTCAATTTAAATAAAGGAAACTACGATGGTCTGAGGAGCGAGTTGGGTAGGATTGATTGGGGAATGACACTCAAAGGGTTGACGGTGGATAGGCAATGGCAAACATTCAAAGACCGAATGGATGAGCTACAGAATTTGTTCATCCCAGTTTGGCATAAAAATAAAACAAAAAAGGTGACTCAACCGTGGCTAACATTGGAAATTAGGGATAGCATAAGATCCAAGGAGAGGACATATAAATTGGCCAGAAAAAGCAATAATCCTGAGGATTGGGAGCAGTTTAGGATTCAACAAAGGAGGACAAAGGGATTAATTAAGAAGGGGAAAATGGAATATGAGAGTAATCTTGCAGGGAACATAAAAACTGACTGTAAAAGCTTTTATAGATATGTGAAGAGAAAAAGATTGGTGAAGTCAAGCGTAGGTATCTTGCAGTCAGAATCAGGGGAATTTATAATGGGGAACAAAGAAATGGCAGACCAACTAAATATATATTTTGGTTCTGTCTTCACAAAGGAGGACACAAATAACCTCCCAGAGATGCCGGGGAACATAGGGTCTGATGAAAGGGTGGAACTGAAAGAAATCAGTATTTGTAGGGAAATGGTGTTAGGAAAATTGATGGGACTGAAGGCCGATAAATCCCCAGGGCCTGATAATCTACATCCCAGGGTACTTAAGGAAGTGGCCCTAGAAATAGTAGATGCATTGCTGGTCATCTTCCAGAACTCGATAGACTCTGGAACAGTACCCATGGATGGAGGGTAGCTAATGTTACCCCACTATTCAAAAAAGGTGGTAGAGAAAAAGCGGGGAATTATAGACCAGTAAGCCTGACATCGGTAGTGGGGAAAATGCTAGAGTCCATTATAAAAGATGTAATAGCAGAGCACTTGGAAAGCAGTGACAGGATCGGACAAAGTCAACATGGATTTACAAAAGGTAAATCATGCTTGACTAATCTACTGGAATTTTTTGAGGATGTAACTGGTAAAATAGATAAGGGAGAACCAGTGGATGTGGTATATTTGAACTTTCAGAAGGCTTTCGATAAGGTCCCACATAAGAGATTAGCGTGCAAAATTAAGGCACATGGGATTGGGGGCAAGGTATTGACTTGGATAGAGAACTGGTTGGCGGACAGAAAGCAAAGAGTTGGAATAAATGGGCCATTTTCCGAGTGGCAGGCAGTGACTAGTGGGGTACTGCAAGGATCGGTCCTAGGACCCCAGCTGTTCACAATATATATTAATGATCTGGACGAGGGAATTGGATGTAATATCTCCAAATTTGCAGATGACACAAAGCTGGGTGGGAGGGTATGCTGTGAGGAGGATGTCGTGAAACTCCAGTACGATTTGGACAGGTTGGGTGATTGGGCAGAAACATGGCAAATGCACTATAATGTGGATAAATGTGAGGTTATCCACTTTGGTGGCAAAAACAGGAAGGCAGATTATTATTTGAATGGCAATAGATTGGGAGAAGGGGAAGTGCAAAGAGACCTAGGTGTTCTTGTGCACCAGTCGCTGAAGGTAAGCATGCAGGTGCAGCAGGCAGTTAAGAAGGCAAATGGTATGTTGGCCTTCGTAGCAAGAGGGTTCGAGTACAGGAACAAGGATGTCTTGCTACAGTTGTACAGGGCCTTGGTGAGACTGCACCTTGAGTATTGTGTGCAGTTTTGGTCGCCTTACCTGAGGAAGGACGTTTTTGCCATGGAAGGAGTGCAGCGAAGATTCACCAGGTTGATACCCAGGATGGCAGGAATGACGAATGAGGAGAGAATGTGTCGATTGGGCTTATACTCACTGGAGTTTAGAAGATTGAGAGGGGATCTCATCGAAACCTATAAAATTCTGTCAGGCCTGGACAGACTAGATGCAGGAAGGATGTTTTTGATGGCCGGGGAGTCCAGAACCAGTGGTCATAGTTTAAGGATAAGGGGTAAGCCATTTAGGACTGAAATGAGGAGGAATTTCATCACCCAGAGAGTGGTGAACCTGTGGAATTCTCTGCCACAGAGGGCGGTGGAGGCCAGTTCATTAACTATATTCAAGAAGGAGTTGGATATATTTCTTAAGGCTAAAGGGATCAAGGGATATGGGGAGAAGGCAGGGACAGGGTAATGAATTTGGATGATCAGCCATGATCTCATTGAATGGCGGAGCAGGCTCGAAGGGCCGAATGGCCTACTCCTGCTCCTATCTTCTATGTTTCTATGTTCAGACCAAACATGTGCCCTTAAAGAAAAAAGGTGGGACTAACAAATCTAGAGCCCCCTGGATGTTTAGGGACACACAGGGTAGGATAAAGAAAAAAAGGGAGGTGTATGACAGATACTGAGGGCTAAATACTCCAGAATCTTTCGAGGAGTACAGAAAGTGCAGGGCTGCAATTGAAAAGGATATTAGGAAAGCAAAGAGAAAGCATGAAAAATTCTTGGCAAGTAAAATCAAGGAAAACCCAAAGATGTTTTATAAATATATTAAGAGTAAGAGGATAACTAACGAAAGGGTAGGGACTATTAGAGATCATGAGGGTAATCTGTGTGTGGAGGCGGGAGACGTCGGTAGGGTTCTTAATGAATACTTTGCATCTGTTTTCACAAAGGAGAGGGGTGAAGCAGACATTGCTATCGGGGGGGGGGGAGGAGTGTGAAATATTAGATGAAATAAACATAGTGAGAGAGGAAGTATTAAGGGGTCTGGCAGCTTTAAAAGTGGATAAATCCCCAGGCCCAGATGAAATGTATCCCAGGCTGTTAAGCAAAGCAAAAGAAGAAATAGCAGAGGCCCTGACCATAATTTTTCAATCCTCTCTGGCTTCAGATGTGGTGCCGGAGGATTGGAGGACTGCTAATGTGGTACCCTTGTTTAAAAAGGGAGAAAAGGATAGACCGAGTAATTACAGGCCAGTCAGCCTAACCTCGTGGTGGGAAAATTATTGGAAAGAATTCTGAAGGACAGGATAAATCTTCATTTAGAAAGACACGGATTAATCAAGGATCGTCAGCACGGATTTGTTAAGGGAAGGTCGTGCCTGCCAAACTTGACTGAATTTTTTGAGGAGGTAACAAGGAGGGTAGATGAGGGTAGTGCATTTGATGTAGTTTATATGGACTTTTACAAGGCTTTTGATAAGGTTCCACATGGCAGACTGGTCACGAAGTTAAAAGCCCATGGGATCCAGGGCAAAGTGTCAAGTTGGATTCAAAACTGGCTCGGAGACAGGAAGCAGAGGGTAATGGTTGATGGGTGTTTTTGTGACTGGAAGGCTGTTTCCAGTGGGGTTCCGCAGGGCTCAGTACTAGGTCCCTTGCTTTTTGTGGTATATGTCAACGATCTTGACTTGAATATAGGGGGTATGATTAAGAAGGTTGCAGATGATACTAAAATCGGCTGTGTTGTTGATACTGAAGAAGGAAGCTGTAGACTGCAGGAAGATATCAATAAATTGGTCAGGTGGGCAGAACAGTGGCAAATTGAATTCAATCTGGAGAAGTGTGAAGAAGTGCATTTGGGGAGGGCTAACAAGGAAAGGGAATACACATTAAATGGTAGGACACTGAGTAGTGTAGAGGAACAAAGGGACCTTGGATGCATGTCCACAGATCCCTGAAGGTAGCAGCCCAGGTAGATAAGGTGGGTAAGAAGGCATACGAAATGCTTGCCTTTATTAGCTGTGGCATAGAATACAAGAGCAGGGGGGTTATGCTTCAACTGTATAAAACACTAGTTAGGCCTCAGCTAGAGCACTGCATGCAGTTCTGGTCACCACATTACAGGAAAGATGTGATTGCACTAGAGAGGGTACAGAGGAGATTTACAAGGATGTTGCCGGGAGTAGAGAATCTTAGCTATGAGGAAAGGCTGGATAGGCTGGGTCTGTTTTCCTTGGAACAGAGGAGGCTGAGGGGAGACCTTATTGAGGTGTATAAAATTATGAGGGGCATAGATAGAGTGGATAGAAAGGATCTATTTCCCTTAGCAGAGGGGTCAAAAAGCAGGGGGCACAGATTTAAAGTAATCGGTGGAAGGTTTAGAGGGGATTTGAGGGGAAATGTCTTCACCCAGTGGGTTGTGGGGGTCTGGAACTCATTGCCTGAAAGGGTGGTGGAGGCAGGAACCCTAACCACATTTAAAAAGTACTTGGATGTGCACTTGGGATGCTGTAACCTGCAGGGCTACGGACCAAGAGCTGGGAAGTGGGATTAGGCTGGATAGCTCTTTGTTGGCCGGCGCGGACACGATGGGCCGAAATGGCCTCCTTCCGTGCTGTAACTTTCTATGATTCTATGACACTACAATTTGGCATTATAAAAGTCCAGCGGGAAATGAAAACGGTGGTTTCTGAGCAGCGTTGAGTGATAATAAATCGCTCCCTGCAATAGATCACTCGCTAACCAGTCAGGTTTTTGGATGGAAAAATTCTAGCACAAAGGGGGAACTCTTTTTCCACCTTCCTTTCACTTCCCATTTCCCAGCAGGACCCCCTGTGCGCACACTGACAATCTGTATGACAATCCATCCACCTGCCATTCTTGTCTAAGACCGACAGTGTTCTATTCTCCCTGAGCCCAGGAAATCCCAGGGTCACAAAGAGATGACCATGCGTCAAGGTGCCTTCCTAGTCTTCATTCCCGACGAGGAGCATGGAGACAATTGTTGCGCAGTTTCGATTAGTGATGGTTCTGTAGGAATAGCAAATGAGATGGTTCATCTCACATGCTTACACAGTTGGATAGGCTGAACCCAGGGGGTGAATGAGAAAAGCTTGAAAAGTTGCCAGGAAACTGGAAACACATTTGATATATTCTGGTCATGCATGCAAGAATTTTATATGTCGATTTTTTTTTAATAGTTATCATAGAATAGAAACACACAGCACAGAAGGTGGCTATTCGGCCAATCATGTCTGTGCCGGTTCTCCGAAACAGCACCCATTTAGGCCCACGCCCCCACTCCATCCCCACAGCCCTGTAAATTTTTCCTTTTCCAGTATTTATCCAATTCCCTTTTGAAAGTTACTATTGAATCTGCTTCCACCGCCCTTTCAGGCAGCGTGTTCCAGATCACAACAACTCGCTGAGTGAAAACATTTCTCCTCATCTCACCTCCTTTTGCAAGTTTCCCAAGCCTGCTTCCATCATCTGCAGTTGTGAAGTTATTTCTATAAGTCCCAACCTTGTCGTCTTCCTTCTCCTTCTTTACATACTGCTCCTCAGCCATCGGCACAGTGTTAACTTCCATATATGCTGAAAACTGACCCCACCCTCAGCAGATTGCTTGTCTAACGTGAAACCATGGACTTGCCAGAACTTCTTTCAACTTAACAACAACAACAACATTTATATAGCATATTTAACGTAGTAAAATGTCCCAAGACGTAATCAAACAAAATTTGATACATAGAAACATAGAAGATAGGAGCAGGAGTAAACCATTCGGCCCCTCGAGCCTGCTCTGCCATTTAATGAGATCGTGGCTGATCATCCAAATTCAGTACCCTGTCCCTGCTTTCTCCCCATATCCCTTGATCCCTTTAGCCTTAAGAAATATATCTAACTCCTTCTTGAATATATTTAATGAATTGGCCTCAACTGCCTTCTGTGGTAGAGAATTCCACAGGTTCACCACTCTCTGGGTGAAGAAATTCCTCCTCATCTCAGTCCTAAATGGCTTACCCCTTATCCTTAGACTGTGACCCCTGGTTCTGGACTCCCCGCCATTGGGAACATCCTTCCTGCATCTAGTCTGTCTAGTCCTGTTAGAATTTTATAAGTTTCAATGAGATCCCCTCTCATTCTTCTAAACTCCAACGAATATAAGCCCAATCGACCCAATCGCTCCTCATACATCATTCCTGCCATCCCAGGTATCAGCCTGGTGAATCTTCGCTGCACTCCTTCCATGGCAAGAACATCCTTCCTCAGATAAGGTGACCAAAACTGTACACAATACTCAAGGTACGAGTCACATAAGGAGATATTAAGACAGGTGACCAAAACCGTGGTCAAAGAGGTTGGTTTTAAGGAGCATCTTAAAGGAGGAAAGAGAGGTAGCGATGCGGAGAGGTTCACGGAGAGAATTCCAGAGCTTAGGGCCTAGGCAGCTGAAGGCATGGCTAGCAATGCGGAGTGATTAAAATCAGGGATGCGCGAGGCCAGAATTGGAGGCGTGCAGAGATCTTGGAGAGTTGAAGGGCTGAAGGAGATTACAGAGAGAGGGAGGGGTGAGAACACCGAAGCTGTCCTGCACTTCTCCCACCCAAAGCTTCATTTCCTTGCCCAGCTGCTGAACCAATTGGTGAATAACCTCGGTGTCTTGTTCGACCATGAGCTGAGCTTCAAACCTCAAATCCTATCCTCACTCACCAAGACCACCACTGCAACATCGCCCGCCCCTGCTCCTGCCTCTGGCCCATCTTCACTGAAACCCTTAGGCACATCTATATATTTTTTTTACCTCCAGTACCCTCCTTAGATCAACCCTACATGAATGCCAACTCATCCAAAAAGCTGCCACCCATGTCCTGTACGTAGTCACTGAGACCGACCACCTCCAGCCTTGTTCATCTCTACTGGCTTCCTGCATCCCCAATGCATTGAATTAAATCCTCACCTGTATTTACAATCCCCTCTATGCCCTCACCCCACCCTATGTCAGTGTCAGGCCTGGATCGGTTGTTAGCAATCGCGCCTCTGAGTCAGAAGGCCATGGTTTTGAGTTTCACTCCAGAGACTTGAGCGTATAATCTAGGCTGACACTCCAGTGCAGTGCTGAGGGAGAGCTGCACTGTCGGAGGTGCTTCCTTTTGGATGAGACGTTATACTGAGGCCCCGTCAGCTCTATCAGGCGGACATAAAAGATCCTATGGCACTTTTCGAAGACGAGTTCTCCCTGGTTCTGGCCAACATTGTTCCCGCACCAACACCGCTAAAGCAGATTATCTGGTGATTATCTTATTGCTGTTTGTGGGATCTTGCTGTGCACAAAATGGCTGCAGCGTTTCCTGCATTACAACATGACTACACTTCAAAAGTACTTCACAGGCTGTAAAGCGCTTTGGGACATCCTGGGGTCATGAAAGGCGCTGTATAAATGCAATATTTTTTTCTTTCTATCCGGTCCTGACCAGCATTTATCCCTCAATCAGATCAGGTACAGCTTACGGTGAGATGCAGAGGAAAGCTTCTCCTATTTCACACCAACCCCAATGCTTTACCCCCAAGCTTGCCACTGGCAAGGCCTTATACACAGCCTATTGGAAAATCGAGAGCCATTTTAGAAGTTTGTGGTCTGACAGGGACAGTAAGTCAATAAAGGCCTCATAGCAAGTTTTTCAAAACCAGAAATTACAACTTGCATTTATATAGTGTCTTTAACATAGTAAAATGTCCCAAGGTGCTTCACAAGCATGCTACCAAACAAAATTGACACCGAGCCGCATAAAGGAGATATTAGGACGGGCGACCAAAAGCTTGGTCAAAGAGGTCGGTTTTAAGGAGCGTCTCAAAGGAGGAAAGAGAGAGCAGGAGAGGTTTAGGGAGGGAATTTCAGAGCTTAAGGCCCAGGCAGCTGAAGGCACAGCCGCCAGTGGTTCCTGGCCATTCCCAGACAACACTCCACGCCCAACAACACACTCCGGAGAGGCAGTTAATTATCAGTTTGTGACCGAGAATATAAGAGATGCTCCAGCCCAAGGCCGCTGCTCCGATGTTGCCATCGAGCAATCAGTCCTGCCGAGTCAGACAATCTGCAGGGTAGAATGTGTAAGCTGACAGCGAGCTGCTGAACACAAAGTTATTCTGAACACACTAGATTTAAGCTAGAGGTGCACTTTGTGATATGAGCTTATGAATGGATTAATGCCCCGGCAGAGGATTTGGATCTAAACGCGCTATGCGCTAGTGTGCGAAGGTCACACCACATAAATTTCCAGGTTCCAATTTTCCCCTTTTCATTTAACACTGAATTGTGAGGAGTGCAAAAATCACATAACATCAGAACAACATGCTTCTCGAAGTGAATATAAAGTTGCACAGAACCTGTCCAGTTTCATATATTAGAGACATTACTTGTCTATGTGTCTGGGAAAGAGAGATATCTAATTTCCTCTGCAGCAAGGAAACAAAACATCTAATCAGGACACAATCTAGGTACGCTCATTCCAACAAAACCCCCTCCCCGCCCCACATTTTCTTAAAAGAATATAATATTAATAACACTGCAATATGATCTGAAAATTGATTACATTCCCTGGGCTTGAAAGAAATCTTCCCTTGTGATTTGCACAGCTCTCTTCATGAATCACACGCAGGTCTGAAGTGGGACCGTGCTGTAGACGGGCTCTTAACACATTTGCATAATTATTCCTTGCCTGGGAAAATGAGTTGGCCAGGCTTAATAGCAGACAATGTCCTCCTAGGCCTCAAACCATTAACGGCATGAGCGGTCGATGATGTACTTTGGAGAGTTACAACCAGCCCATGTTTTGAACTGGCACCACGTGCTCAATGGGCCATGACTGATGCTTGTCATAAACTACAGATGTTCTCAATTTCCACGAACATCTCCGGCATCAAGGGAAACATAAAAGAGCTGAGAACAGACATACATTGACTTGACGTTACATAATCACCGCTGCAGAGCCGCAGTATTGAGAGCTATCAAACGCTCTCTCGCTCTCTCATCTCTTGCTCTGTAGGGGAGCTTCGCTGCACATTTTGAATGTTGTCAGAAGTCATAAGGATCTGTAACAACGACGCCCTGTTTTATGTGCAGAAGGTCAGGGGGGCAATAAAGCCCAACTCGCTGACAAAGCCTGGGGTCGCTATCGTCCCAGTTACAAAATATAAAAGAGGGACTTGCATTTATATATAATGCCTTTCACAAGCACCCCTCAAAGCACTTCACATCGGAAAGAACAGATCCCGCAGTCAAGTAGACCAGTCCCGTAAAATGAATCCCTCACAATTGGCCGCTCTCTCCAATAACCATCCACGGTGTCAGCCTTGGTTCAGTGGGTAAAACTCTCGCTTTTGATGTGGGAAGGTCGGGGGTTCAAGCCCCCACTACAGAGACCTGAGTGCAAAATCTACACTGACACTCCCAGTGCCAGTGCTAAGGGAGCGCTGCACTGTCGGAGGTGCCGTCTTTCGGATGAGGCGTTAAACCGAGACACCCAGCCACTCTCTCAGGTGGACGACAAAGATCCCATGGCCACTATTTCGAAGAAGAGCAGGGGGAGTTCTCTGGTGTCCTGGCCATTGCACCCCTCAACTAACATCACTCAAAAAAACCAGATAATCTGGTCATTATCACATTGCTGTTTGTGGGAGCTTGCTGTGCGCAAATTGGCTGCTGCGTTTCCCACATTACAACAGTGACTACACTTCAAATGTGTTTTATTGGCTGTAAAGCACTTTGGGACACCCTGAGGTTGTGAAAGGCGCTATGTAAATGCAAGTCTTTCTAACTTTTCCTCTTCTCCCTTAAAACAAAAGCAAAATACTGCGGATGCTGGAAATCTGAAATGCAAACAGAAAGTGCAGAAGACACTCAGCCGGTCAGGCAGCATCTGTGGAGAGAGAAACAGACGGCTGGATTTTGTCAATGGGGACGTGCTGGAGGCGGGACTTCTGTTTTCCGGGTTTCAGTCCTGCCCCCAGCGACGTCTGACCAACCCACGCTATTTTCCCTTGATTGACCTTGTTAAGCCCGCCTTCTTAAGGGAAAGCCAGTGACAGAGGTCGTCAGCGTATGGCACTTCATCGGTCGAAACATTTTTGACAGATGAATTGTCAGCGTTTGACAGCTTTGAGAAGCCGTCAAACACTGATAATCTCTGTTCTAAGGTGAGCCCTTGCACCTAAGGCTCACCAAGACCTCTCTCCTCAGCAGAAAGCAGATGGCTGCTGCATCTGAGAATGCAGCAGCCATCCTGTCATCTCTGCCGTTGAGATGAGGCACCTCCGGATCCCCAACAGTTGAAGCCTGCAGGAAGAAGCAAAGGTAGGGAAACTTTTTCAACACTTTACACTCACCTCTCATACTTACCTGTCCACACTTGCACCCATCACTCACCTCTACAGCGGACATTTCGACCCCTCTCACCCCCGCAGACCCACTGCTCGCCTTGGCCACCCTGGCGAGGTTTGCAGCCGTCGGGAAGCCTACACTTGCAGGGGTAAAATGGAGAAAAGCCTCAAGACTGTCTGTTAACTATCTGTTAGTTAATTGGCTCGAATCCCCTTCCCGCCTCGAGGAGACGGGTCCCTGCGCGAGTCGGGGACCCGCCTCCCAGGAAGATGGTTCGGAGGTGGGTTGGGAGCGGGGTTGGCACCCGCTCCCAATTTTTCCCATTTTGCCAGCAGGCCCGCCTCCAAACCCACCTCCTCAGGGCTGGTAAAATCCTGCCCTGAGTTAACGTTTCAGGTTGACGAGAGAAAAGGGTTCTGATGAAAGGTCATCCAACTAAAATATTGTCTCTTCATAGGATCATAGAAAGATACAGTTCAGAAGGAGGCCATTCGGCCTATCATGCCTAAAATCAGAATCAAGCCTTCAGGGACAGTGGAATGGAGACAGGGAGCGGGGAATGACCAGATTTGTAACAGGCCGTTTCATTATTAAATTAATCTCAGACTCTTGTCAGACAGGAACCGACCCTTTTGCACGGATACACTGTTCCTATCTCCACAGATGCTGCCTGACCTGCTGAGTCTTTCCAGCGTTTTTCTGTTTTTATTTCTGTTCATTTTCTCATTTCCGCCCCCCCCCCCACGCTATCGGTCTCCATTCCCTCCGTGTTCCACACATTCACCGCCCTTCTGCGTGAACCAGTTGGGCTGGATTCTCCTGGAACGGCGCAACTGGCCGGTTACGGCGAAGTTCACTTGCGCCGAAATTTCCTGAGCGCCTCGCCAGCACGCACCAGAACGTAAACACCAGGGTAAATCAGGTGCAATTCAGCGTCAACAATCAGGGAAAGAGGAAAGCCTGCAACTTAGGCCATATCCTGACTTTAAGCCCCTCTCTACGTATAGAAATGGAAGTTTGAAGCCATCAAACCATCATTCATGTACATTAGGCACAGCATGTTTAAGAAAATGCAATCATGTAAGCTTTTCAACTTTTAATGTAACTCATTCTGATGACTTAAAAATTCATTCAATGGTATAAAAAATACAGCCTGGGTCTCAGTGAGGAGAAATAGAAATAATTGCTTGAAGAAATCACCATAAAACAACAAAAATATGACCTGGGTCCTGCTCTGTCTAAAATTTTAGATGTGAATTTCCAGCCCGTTCAGAACTGGCGTTACTGTGGAAAATCTGCATGAGCTGCTCTTTTGCACGAGGGCGAGGGGCTGTGCTGATGAGCGGCAGAGGGTTTCCGTCGCGCTTTTGCGGAATTGGCACAAGTGACCCAGGAAAGGTGGGTGTAGCGTAAAAAACAGGCCCAGATCGCTTACTCCCGAATTTCATCGAACATCAACATTACGCCGTGTTTACGCCGTTGCTTCACGACTAGATTCCTGGAAAAATCCAGCCTGTGAAATCTAACCTCTGAAGCTTAATAGAATCATAGAAATTTACAGCACGGAAGGAGGCCATTCGGCCCATCTTGTCCGTGCCGGCCGACAAAGAGCGATCTACCCTAATCCCACTTGGTCCGTAGCCCTATAGGTTATCGCACTTCAAGTGCACATCCAAGGACTTTTTAAATGTGATGAGGGTTTCTGCCTCTACCACCATTTCAGGCAGTGACTTCCAGACCCTCACCACCCTCTGGGTGATAAAAATTCTCCTCAAATCCCCTCTAAACTTCTGACCAATTACTTTAAATCTACACCCCTTGGTTATTGACCCTTCTGCTTCTCTCTTCTGAGCTTCAGTCCATGTCTCCTGGTTTGGGGCACTCGCTAACACACTGGGGTGGAAATTCGGTGGCGTTTTCGCCAGACCGGCACTACGGAATGAGGAAACTCGGCAGCACACACCCCGAACCGGGAGGCCCAATTAACAGTGGGCGAGCTGTCGTGACTCAATGGGCATTGCAGATGACGGTCGGCGGCTTACTTGTCTCGCCGGCATCAGCTCAAAGGCCAGTCTCGTTTCGGGGTGGAGGTTGAAGCAAACAAATGGGGAGCGGTGGTGGTGGCGATGACTGTGGAGACCGGGGTAGGGTGGGGGGCGGGGGAGGTTTGGGGGTAGGGGGGGTGGTGCGGAGAGCTCCTCCTGCTCCTCCTGGCTCCACAGGGAGGGTCTCTTTAAAATTTATCTGAAGGGTTCTCAGCTGAGCAGGCCCGACACCTGCTCTGCTCACCGGGAACAGACCTCATGCTGTGTTCAGCACCAAGCTCTCACACACTCTCCGATCTCACACTGCATTCCACGCACAGATGCGACATATTCCAATCTAGTACTGCGATTACGGCCACAAATTTCACACTGACATTAACACACACTCTAATGGAACACTCCCATTAGCACAGACAAAAGGCATTCACTGAAACCTGCAGTGAACACTTTACACTGTCAAAGACGCATTGTCATGCTTGCCTGACTGATGTCTTGTAATGTTGCATTTATTTGACATTGTATTTATATGGTTAGAATTAAGCATGCGCAAATTAAGATAGACAACTTGCAGGCAAGGCACTGTGAGTGATGGGATTGTGCGAGGAATCACGGTGGTGGGACAGCACTCTGGGAGAGATGAGTGATTGTGTGGCTGTGAAAGGGTTCCATTCCTATGGATCATGCTGAACCCCTGCCAGAAACGTTAGTGTTAGAATCATGGAATCATAGAATAATACAGCGCAGAAGGAGGCCATTCAGCCCATCATGCCTGTTTGAAAAAGCTATCCAATTAGTCCTGTTTCCCAGTTCATTCCCCATAGCACTGCAATTTTCTCCTCTTCAAGAATTTGAAGGTCGCGCCTTCAGCTGCCTGGGCCCTAAGCTCTGGAAGTCCCTTCATAAACCTTTCCGCCTCTACACCTCTCTCTCTCTCCTCCTTTAAGACACTGCTTAAAATCTACCTCTTTGACCAAACTGTCCTACTGTCTGTTTCTTTGGCTCTGTGTTAATGTTTTAGTTTAATTACACACCTGTGAAGTGCCTTGTGACATTTTAATGCATTAAAGGTGCTATATAAATGCAAGTTGTTGTTATTGATTTTCAATCCATTGATTTTAACAACAACAACAGCTTGTATTTATATAGCGCCTTTAATGTCGTAAAACGTCCCAAGGCGCTTCACAGGAGTATTATAAGACAAAAAATTTGACACCGAGCCACATAAGGAGAAATTAGGGTAGATGACCAAAAGCTTGGTCGAAGAGGTAGGTTTTAAGGAGCGTCTTAAAGGAGAAAAGAGAGGTAAAGAGGCGGAGAGGTTTAGGGAGGGAATTCCAGAGCTTAGGGCCCAGGCAACAGAAGGCTCGGCCACAGATGGTTGAGCGATTATAATCAGGGATCCTCAAGAGGCCAGAATTAGAGGAGCGCAGATATCTCAGGGGGTTGTGGGGCTGGAGGAGATTACAGAGATAGGGAGCTGAGAGGCCATGGAGGGATTTGATAACAAGAATGAGAATTTTGAAATCGAGGCGCTGCTTAACCCGGAGCCACTGTAGGTCAGCTAGCACAGGGGTGATGGGTGAACGGGACTTGGTGCGAGTTAGGACACAGGCAGATGAGTTTTGGAGGACCTAAAGTTTACTTAGGGTAGAACGTTGGAGGCGTTGGAATAATCAAGTCTAGAGGTAACAAAGGAATAGATGAGGGTGTCAGCAGCGGATGAGCTGAGGCAAGTGCGGAGACGGGCGATGTTACGGAGGTTATGCTGTGGATATCTGGTTGGAAGCTCAGTTCAGGGTCAAATATGACCCCAAGATTGCGAACAGTGTGGTTCAGCCTCAGACAGATGTTGGGGAGAGAGATGGCTAAGAATCGAACCAGGCGAGTGCAGTCCCACCCAACTGGAGGACAGTGAAGAGGCATTGGAGGTGGATGGAGTGTTCAACCATGTTAAAGGCTGCAGAAAAGTCAAGAAGGATGAGGAAGGATAGTTTACCTTTATCACAGTCACAAAGGATGTCATTTGTGACATTGATGAGAGCCGTTTCGGTACTGTGGCAGGGGTGGAAATCTGATTGGAGGGATTCAAACATGGAGTTGTGGGAAAGAT
Organism: Somniosus microcephalus; assembly: GCF_052327205.1. NCBI lineage: Eukaryota > Metazoa > Chordata > Chondrichthyes > Squaliformes > Somniosidae > Somniosus > Somniosus microcephalus. Next base: position 118,954,043 of record NC_141000.1, on the reverse strand, counting down.
GGGCATGGATTTGGGAAGCGGCAACACGTTCAAGGACATTGGAGAGGAAAATGAGGCAAGAGACGGAGGGGTCAAGGGCTGGTTTTTTGAGGAGAGGGTGATGATGGCAGATTTGAGGGAGAGGGGGACAGTACCTGAGGAGAGAGAACTGTTAACAATGTCAGCTAACATGGGAGCTAGAAAAGGAAGTTGGGTGGTCAGCAGTTTGGTGGGAGTAGGGTCACGGGAGCAGGAAGTGGGTCCCATGCACGGAGAGATCAGGAGGGGAGATCGGAGAGAAACTAGAGAAAGATGTGAGTTCAGGGCTAAGGCAGGGGGGAACCTTAGAGGAAGTTTGACCTGGTGGGCTAGGGGAAGGAAGGGAAGTGGCAGAGGCAGCTGAATGGACGGTCTCAATCTTAGAGTTGCAGCGGTTGAACAGAGCTCGGTGAGAACAAAGAAAAAGCAGGGTCGGGGGAATGGGCAGCGGACTCTGCAGGGGGAGCTTTAAACTTGTAGTTTGAACTTGTAGTTTGGGCTGAAATGCCTTCACTATCAGAGGCAGGGTTTCTTAAGCAATGGAGAAAAGGAGATTGGGGGAAGAAAGGGCAGCGGATGGCAATGGATGACCACGGATAGAGTTGCAGAGGGGAAGAGCTCAGTAAGGAGCTGCCAGCCCAGGAGCCATCTTGTTCCCTTCTCCCTTCTTCGGACAATGGAATAAATATCGGGAAGGGTCTATAACGTGCGGGCGATCTGCTGCACCAGTTTGCTGCCCAGGTGGTGAAGACCCCATGTCTCAGTAACGGTGGGAAGTTAACTGCAGCATAGCTTACAAGCTGCACATTGACTTTTCACCTCTGAGAACGGGGGCATTCAGTTGAACCCAGACCGATGGAGTGAAGAACTCCTCTCTTTTCTGCCTATGCGATCTTTGTAATGGAATGCGGCAAATCCATTTCCTAGTGGGTGTTTCCCAAAGCATGAATCTGCCTCTCACCGAGCACTAAGTTGGGAATCTCACTCAGGCTGGTGGCTTGGATTGCTGGTGATGGAAACAGAAATGATGAAACTGTATAAAACACTGGTTCGGCCTAGGATTGCAAAGGGGTGGAAAGTTTCTGGTAAATTTCCGGAAATTTTCCACGGGAAGTTTAGCTTGGGAATTTTGGGAATTTTGCCCAAAAAAGCACATGCTAGCATAATATATTTTTTTTGTATTTCTTTCTTTTTTTTCCACAGGTCCTCTCTTAAAATTACTAACAGAGATGGAATCTTAATTATTAAGGAATTTCTTAATCAATATATGTTTATCTTCTTACTTGGCTTGTTTTAATAATTACAAGTTTTGTGTGTGACTGTGAACAAATGTGTCCTGATTGGTTGGATGAGTGGATGAGCGATTAGCTCCCTCTATTTGTAATATTTGCATATCGAATTGTGATTGGCCTGCAGGCATCTGTAAGACTGCTATAGTTTTTTTAAGATCCAGGTTAGGGGTCCTGAGGGAAGTCATTTTGTTTTCTGCTGATGTTGTGATGATGCAGTAAGTAAATCAGACTTTATACCAAATAAACCAGTTACTTGTTGAACTCTGTTGTCCTTCAATTTAAAATATACAAAATAATACACTATTGGTGATGTAGCGTCGTGTGTGTACAGGTCATGCTTCCATCACATGGAGCATCAGCAAAAATGTACTCACCCTGTTGCAATCGTGCTGATCGACCGCAGTTCGACACAGAGATGAATGCCCTTTATTTCTCTGCATAGAACAATGCCACGTTTACCGTCGGATGTGTGGAAGCATTTTACCCCAGGCATTAAAGATGGAAAGCCAGTGCAAACACTGTAGAAAGCCATATGTAAAGAATGCCACAAAGATGCAGCAGCATTTATCCAAATGCAACAACTTCACTCAAAGCTCACAGCAGTCAGCCCAGAGTTCCTCTGCTTCCATTCAAGAAGATGATGGTTCTCATTCAGCATCAGGCTCCTTATCATCAGCAACTCCTGGCCCACTTGGAAGGTTCTTTGATACAATGGATAACCATAGCCAGAAGAATGCAGATGAGTGCCTTGCTTGAGCTGTATATGCAACAGGCTCACCCCTCATGCTCACAGCCAATGTGTACTGGAAGAGATTTTTCAATGTTATTCACCCTGCATACTGTCCTCCCACCAGATATGCTTTGTCTACTTATTTGCTGGAGGCTGAGTATAACAGAGTCCAAGGAAAGCTCAAAGAAACAATAGCGATGGCAGACTGTGTTGCAGTTATCTCAGATGGGTGGTCAAGTGTACGAGGGGAGGGCATCATAAACGACATCGTCTCCAGTCCTCTCCCAGTGTTCTTCAAGAGCACAGACACGAAGGACAACAGACACACAGGCACATACATTGCTGATGAGCTGAAAGCGGTCATCAATGATCTTGGATCACAAAAGGTCTTTGCAGTAGTTACTGACAATGCTGCGAATATGAAGGCTGCTTGGGCTCAAGTGGAGGAGGCCTACCCTCATATTACATCTATTGGGTGCGCAGCTCATGGGCTTAACCTGCTCCTCAAGGACATCATGGGTTTGAGAACCATGGAAGCACTGTACAAGAGAGCCAAGCAAGTTGTTAAGTATGTCAGGGGAAAACAGGTAGTTGCAGCAACCTACAACTCCAAGCAAATGACAAAGAACAAGAACACCACACTGAAGCTGCCCAACAACACTAGATGGGGTGGTGTTGTCATAATGTACAACAGCCTTCTGGAGGGTAAGGAGTCGCTGCAAGAAATGGCAATATCCCTCTTTTTATTTTATTTTAGATGGGTCTTTTTTGTGGGGGTTCAATAAAGTTCAAAATTATAACCTAAATAAAGTTTTGAAAGCCTGTTTTTATTTGTATGGAACAGTATGTCTATTTTGACGACAAAGATAATATAAGGGTCAGAGACAAAAACCATCAGTGTGCAAAAAAACTCAAAATTCCCATAAATTCCCAAAATTCCCATAAATTCCCGAAAATTCCCATGGAAAGTTTCCTCTTTTAAAAATTCCCAGTATTTTGCAACCCTAGTTCGGCCTCAACTGGAGTATTGTGTCCATTTTTGGGCACCGCACTTTAGGAAAGAAGGATGTGAAGGCTTTAGAAAGGGTGCAGAAAAAGTTTACAAGAATGTTTCCAGGGATGAGGGACTTCAGTTACGTGGACAGGCTGGAGAAGTTGGGGTTGCACTCCTTGGAGCAGAGAAGGTTGAGAGGAAATTTGATAGGGTGTTCAAAATCATGAGGGGTCTGGACAGAGAGAGAGAAATTGTTCCCATTGGCGGAAGGGCCGAGAACCAGAGGACACAGATTTAAGGTGATTGGCAGAAGAACCAAAGGCGACATGAGCAAAAAAATTTTTACGCAGCGAGTGATTGGGATCTGGAATGCACTGCCTGAAAGGGTGGTGGAAACAGGTTTAATCACGGCTTTCAAAAGGGAATTGGATAAGAACCTGAAGGAAAAACATTTGCAGGGCTATGGAGAAAGGGTGGGGGAGTGGGACTAGCTGAAGTGCTCTTGCAGAGAGCCGGCACGGGCTCGACGGGCCGAATGGCCTCTTTCTGTGCTGTAACCATTCTATGATTCTATGATTCTAAATGTTCAATAAGTGCCGTACGAGTTGCTTTCCCGAGGTTGGAGCAGAGTGGAGAGGGAGCTTTATTCCACAGCTGGCCATACCTGAACTGGCAGTACTTAAGGCTGATACTTTGGGGTGGGGAGGGCGGTGAGCAAATTTATCCGAACCCGCCTGTTGGGAGACTGACGGGATCGGATGCAACACTGGTTTTACACCCCACCCGATTTTACCCTCAATTGGAGATATTCCTCCCGATCCCATGGGTGTATCACCCAGCGAGTCAGGTTAAAATCATAGAATTGTATAGCAGAGAAGGAGGCCATTCGGCCCATCGAGTCTGTGCTGGTTCCTTCGAAGAGCAACCCAGTTAGTCCCACTCCCTCGCTCTTTCCCCATATCCCTGCAATTTTTTCTCCTTCAAGTATTTCTCCAATTCCCTTTTGAAAACTACTATTGAATCTGTATCCACTACCCGATCAGGCAGCGCATTCCAGATCCTAACCACTCACTGCGTAAAAGAAGTTGTTCCTCGTGTCGCCTCTGGTTCTTTTGCCAATCACCTTAAATCTGTGCCCTCTGGTTATCGACCCTTCAGCCACTGGAAACAGTTTCAAATGTCAGAATGGGGATTCGACCCACGCCTGGAGGGGAGGTTGCGACCTGAGCGCAGCGCCAGTCTGACCCTTTGTGCCTGAATGGGAAAGTGTTCAAGCTTCCAGTATGCCTTCAAAAGCACAAAAAGTGTGCATCTCACTTACACCGAGCCTTGGGAGAACCAGAACGCAGGATTGCTGAATGAAACCATACATTTCACTTGCACTAGGTCATTGCAGAATACAAAGTGCAGACAGCTTAGTCCAATAAGGTCATAATCGCTTTTGCACTGAGCCCTGCAGTTTTAGTTGAGTTAATATTGTACCAGAGATTAGGATTATCCCTGCTGTTACCTATTAGTGTCATGGGATCCTCATAAACCATCAAAACTGGCTGATGGGATTTTGGTTCAAAGGATCCTTTACTGCCAGCAAGACGTGACTACTGCACCCCCGGTGGCCACACAATGGTGCTGCAACTGGAAGTGAAAGTATCAGGGTTGAGAGACTGGCAGTGTCGGATCTCCAGACAAACTCTGGACAATTCGTTTGTGGAGGCCAGTGTTGATAATTTGGCTCAGGAAAATAATTAAACATAGAAAGAAATAACATGCATTTATATAGTGTTTTTTTCATGACCTCATGACCTCCAAAAGCGCTTTACAGCCAATGAAGTAGTTTTGAAGTTGTAACGCAACAACCAATTTGCGCACAACAAGGTCCCACAAACAGCAGTGAGATAAATGACCAGATATTGGCCCAGAAAATCGGGTCCCCACGCGTGAGTACGCACGGGGTACTCATGCGCAGGCCCAACGAAAGTGCTGGTTTCGTGCATGCACTGCGCATGCGCGGGAAACCGGTACTTCCGTTCTCCTGAAAGAAGGGGTTAAGAGGTGGAATGCGTGCGCAGGAGAGGCTGCGCGTGCGCATCGAACTTACGTTTTTTTTGCCGGTTTCTCCGAGAAGGTAAGTCTCCAGAAGTTAGACATATAAAAAGCAGTCGCAAGGCCTGCTTTTTACAAGGTGAGTGGTGAATTAATTAAAATTAAAACATTTTTTCCACAGGTTTATTATTTTTAAATACTTTAAAGAAAGGTAAGTTTATTTTTAGACCTGTTAGAAAATGTAATTATTTTTTTCAAAAATTTAAATTATTGTTTAAAATAGTTATTTCATGTAATTTATAGTTTATTTTTAAAATGTGATGTTTAAAAAAAAAATTATTTGAGGTTTTAGTGATGTTTTGGGGCTTATAGTATTTATAAGTTTGACAGCCCTTCCTGTCAAACTTATGAATGAAGCATTCCCTGCTACCATTGGCTCTCCATGGCCCACGTGATCCCAGGGGACGCATCGAACTAACTGCGCCCCTGGGATACGCGAGCACTGCGCGCCGGCAGTTGGAGCAGGCCCAGGATCGGATTTCCACGCGGGCCCACAGCTCAACGGCCGGCGCGCAAGGTAAGTGCAGGTCGGAGGCTTACACACGCGGGAAGCCCCCGACCTGAATTTCTGGGCCAATATGTTTTTTTTAATGATGTTGGTTGAGGGATAAATATTGGCCAGAACCCTCGGGAGAACTCCCCTGCTCTTCTTCGAATAGTTCCCGTGGGATCTTTTACGTCCACCTGAGAGGGCAGACGGGGCGTCGGTTTAATGCCTCCTCCAACAGGGCAGCATTCCCTCAGTACTGTACTAATACTCAGTGATCAGTATCTAATGCTTAATAAAAAAAGTGATTGGGTTCAGCATTTGATGCCTTTTAGTATCTGGCAGTATTTTCTTTTTATGTCTGCATGGCATGTTTGTGGCTGGAGTTATGCTGGATCTGTGAGACGAATACAAACTAAGTTTATATATCCTGTTCTCATTATTTAACCTTTCAGTCTTGGTATCATTCTGGTGAGTCAGTGCTGTACCGCCTCAGTTTCATTGTCCCAAACTGAACGCAGTACTCCAGATAGGATCTGACTGGAGCCCTGTAAACTAAAGCATAACTTCCCCTCTTTTGAATTCAAACCCCCTTGAGAGAAAGGCCAATATTCCATTAGCCTTTTTGATTATGTTTAGTACTTGTCCTGGGCACCACACCAGAAACCTAACACTGATTCAAACCTTGCCTTCCAACCACTGTTCTGCCAAAGCCCAGCTTCAGCCTCTATAGTGATGGCAGATCCCAACTAACCCCCTCCCCACACTGCCAATTCTAGCAGCAACTCTGCCATCCTTCCAAACTCCAAATCCCACCCCAGTTTTGCCAAGCCCCAAGACTATTTGCCAGTGTTACCCAAGCTCAGGACCATCTCCCAGTGCTACCCAAGCTCAGGACCATCTCCCAGTGCCACCAAAGCCCAGGACCATCAACAGTACCACCAAAGCTCAGGACCATCGCCAGTGCCACCAAAGCTCAGGACCATCGCCAGTGCCACCAAAGCCCAGGACCATCTCCCAGTACCACCAAAGCCCAGGACCATCTCCCAGTACCACCAAAGCCCAGGACCATCGCCAGTGCCACCAAAGCTCAGGACCATCTCCCAGTGCCACCAAAGCCCAGGACCATCTCCCAGTACCACCAAAGCTCAGGACCATCTCCCAGTGCCACCAAAGCTCAGGACCATCAACAGTACCACCAAAGCTCAGGACCTTCTCCCAGTGCCACCAAAGCTCAGGACCATCTCCCAGTGCCACCAAAGCCCAGGACCATCTCCCAGTACCACCAAAGCTCAGGACCATCTCCCAGTGCCACCAAAGCCCAGGACCATCAACAGTACCACCAAAGCCCAGGACCATCTCCCAGTACCACCAAAGCCCAGGACCATCTCCCAGTACCACCAAAGCTCAGGACCATCGCCAGTGCCACCAAAGCCCAGGACCATCTCCCAGTGCCACCAAAGCTCAGGACCATCTCCCAGTGCCACCAAAGCTCAGGACCATCAACAGTACCACCAAAGCTCAGGACCTTCTCCCAGTGCCACCAAAGCTCAGGACCATCTCCCAGTGCCACCAAAGCCCAGGACCATCTCCCAGTACCACCAAAGCTCAGGACCATCTCCCAGTGCCACCAAAGCCCAGGACCATCAACAGTACCACCAAAGCCCAGGACCATCTCCCAGTACCACCAAAGCTCAGGACCATCTCCCAGTGCCACCAAAGCCCAGGACCATCAACAGTACCACCAAAGCTCAGGACCTTCTCCCAGTGCCACCAAAGCCCAGGACCATCTCCCAGTACCACCAAAGCTCAGGACCATCTCCCAGTGCCACCAAAGCTCAGGACCATCTCCCAGTGCCACCAAAGCCCAGGACCATCAACAGTACCACCAAAGCTCAGGACCTTCTCCCAGTGCCACCAAAGCCCAGGACCATTGCCAGTGCCACCAAAGCCCAGGACCATCGCCAGTGCCACCAAAGCTCAGGACCATCGCCAGTGCCACCAAAGCCCAGGACCATCTCCCAGTGCCACCAAAGCTCAGGACCATCGCCAGTGCCACCAAAGCCCAGGACCATCTCTCAGTGCCACCAAATTCCCAGGACCATTCCCTGTGCCACGAAATTCCCAGGAGAATCCCTCAGTACTGCCTAAGTCCAGGACTGTTCCAATTAAGAACATAAGAACATACGAAATAGGAACAGGAGTAGGCCATTCGGCCCCTCGAGCCTGCTCCGCCATTCAATGAGATCATGGCTGATCTTCTGCCTCAACTCCATTCACCGGCCCTATTGCCATATCCCTTGATACCTTTACTAGTCAGAAATCTATCGACCTGTTTTGAATATACCCAATGACTGAGCCTCCACAGCCCTCTGGGGTAGAGAATTCCAAAGATTCACCACCCTCTGTGTGAAGAAATTTCTTCTTATCTCAGTCCTGAATGGCCTACCCTTTATCCGGAGGCTGTGGCCCCTGATTCTAGACTCCCCAGCCAAGGGAAACATTCTCCATGCATCCATCCTATCAACCCCTGTAATAATTTTGTATGCTTCAATGAGATCCCCTCTCATTCTTCTGAATTCAAGAGAATTGTCAGCAATGTGCAGACTGCCCCATGTGCAGGTAAACCCCATTCCCCTCCCCAATATTTCTAAATATCAAATATCAGTCTTTAATTGGTGCATGTCATGTTGTTGTGTATCCTCAGCTTTAAGGATGGTAAGGGATAACGGCAGAGAAATATATATTATCCACTTTGGTGTCAAAAACAGGGAGGCAGATTATTATCTGAATGGCAATAGATTGGGAGAAGGGGAAGTGCAACGAGACCTGGGCGTCCTTGTGCACCAGTCGCTGAAGGTAAGCATGGAGGTGCAGCAGGCGGTTAAGAAGGCAAATGGTATGTTGGCCTTCGTAGCAAGAGGGTTCGAGTACAGGAACAAGGATGTCTTGCTGCAGTTGTACAGGGCCTTGGTGAGACCGCACCTTGAGTATTGTGTGCCCTTTTGGTCGCCTTATCTGAGGAAGGATGTTCTTGCCATGGAGGGAGTGCAGTGAAGATTCACCAGGCTGATACCTGGGATGGCAGGAATGACGTATGAGGAGAGATTGGGTCGATTGGGCTTGTACTTGCTGGAGTTTAGAAGAATGAGAGGGGATCTCATCGAAACTTATAAAATCCTAACAGGACTAGACAGACTAGATGCTGGAAGGATGTTCCCGATGGTCGGGGAGTCCAGAACCAGGGGTCACAGTCTAAGGATAAGGGGTAAGCCATTCAGGACAGAGATGAGGAGGAATTTCTTCACCCAGAGAGTGGTGAACCTGTGGAATTCTCTACCAAAGAAGGCAGTAGAGGCCAATTCATTAAATATATTCAAGAAGGAGTTAGATATATTTCTTAAGGCTAAAGGGCTCAAGGGATATGGAGAGAAGGCAGGGACAGGGCACTGAATTTGGATGATCAGCCATGATCGCATTGAATGGCGGAGCAGACTCGAGGGGCCGAATGGCCGACTCCTGCTCCTATCTTCTATGTTTCTATGTTTCAATGTTTATATATATCTGGCCACTCAATTATAGTTCTCACAGAATTATGAGTTTTGAAATTCAATCCCCAAGGCACCAGGAAAAATCCCAGAATATATTTTAATAAAAATGGAATTTGATTTGTTCATACACTGTAAAGTAATGACCTTGATGTTACAGCAAAAAAAAAATCACTATTATTATGAAATAGTGAATCTAACTCACCTCGCAAAATACTATGGGGCATCTGTTTGTGCATTAAGAAAATACAAGCACAATTTCAGGCAGGGCTTGAGGGAATATAATTGGACGTACCCAATTGTGATATTGCATAACATTAATGGGATTAACTTGCAATGCTTGCAACACATTCTGTCCTGTTTATATGTGGATGAGGGTGCAATGATGCATTCACCAGTGCAATGACATTAGCACATAATATGAATCAGCTGTCACCACAACATTTAATGCTTTTTTCTTACTTTCTGTATCTCTGGAAGGTGCTGACTCCTTGCTGGGGTACAGCTCCACAGGCATCACCAGCCCTCCAGTAACTTGCCCAAATGGCCGTTTTCAAGTGTGAGTCCACAGAACGAGAGCCTATGGTGTCAGCTGTGGCTCAGTGGGCAGCACCCTCGCCTCTGAGTCAGAAGGTTGTGAGATCAAGTCCCACTCTAAATACTACAGCATAAGAATCAAAGGCTGACACTCCAGTGCAGCACTGAGGGAGCGCTGCAGTGTCAGATGTGCCGTCTTTCAGATGAGACGTTAAACTGAGGCCCCATCTGCCCTTTCATAGTGAACGTAAAAGATCCCATGGCACTATTTGAAGAAGGGAAAAAAATTGCAGGGCTACAGGGAAAGGGCGGGGGAGTGGGACTAGCTGAAGTGCTCTTGCAGAGAGCCGGCACGGGCTCGATGGGCTGAATGGCCTCCTGTGCTGTAATCATTCTATGATTCTATAAGAGCAGGGAAGTTCTCCCTGGTGTCCTGGCTAATACTTATCTCTCAATCAACATCACTGAAACAGATTATCTGGTCATTATCACATTGCTGTTTGTGGGAGCTTGCTGTGCGCAAATTGGCTGCTGCATTTCCTACATTACAACAGTGACTCCACTTCAAAAGTACTTCATTGGCTGTAAAGCACTTTGGGAAGTCTGGTGGTCGTGCGAGGCGCTGTATAAATGTAAGTCTTTCTTTTACTATTCTACCCAGGAGACCAACGCAGCCTGGTTGCACATTGCACAGGAGGGCACAAGCAGGGATGTGGTCAGGAGGACCAGGCTACAGTGGCGCAAACCTTTCAATGATCTCATTAGATCACAAAACATTACTACAAAGCAACACTCAAACTTATCCTGCTGTGCCACGCATCACATCCCCATCAGTCTTCCTTCCCTACCCGACTCCTGCACATCCTTACTCACACCAACTTACCTTGCACCTCCACCCATCCCTCTCTCTATCTACATTATCACATCCCCATCTCACTAGCAGGGTTTAGAAGAATGAGAGGTGATCTTATTGAAACATATAAGATGCTGAGGGGGCTTGACAGGGTAGATGCAGAGAGGATGTTTCCCCTCGTGGGGGAACCTAGAACTCGGGGGCATAGTTTCAGAATAAGGTGTCGCCCATTTAAAACAGAGATGAGGAGGGATTTCTTCTCTCAAAGGGTCGTGAATCTGTGGAATTCTCTTCCCCAGAGAGCTGTGGAGGCTGGGTCATTGAATATATTTAAGGTGGAGATAGACAGATTTTTGAATGATAAGGGAGTCAAGGGTTTTGGGGAGCGGGCAGGGAAGTGGAGTTAAGGCCAAGATTAGATCAGCCATGATCTTATTGAATGGCGGAGCAGGCTCGAGGGGCCGAATGGATTAGTCCTGCTCCTACATCTTATGTTCTTATGTTCTTAAAAGGAGCATCTTAAAGAAGGAGTGAGAGAGGTAGAGAGGCGGAGAGGTGTCAACTGTCATTTGATAACAGTCCTGAGAAGCACCTTGGGGCGTTTTACTAAGTTAAAGGCGCTATATAAATCCAAACTGATGTTACAACTAAAGAAGCTCCGCCCCTCCCCGCAGACCATTCAGTCTCTGTTAAACACACCCCCTGCACTAATTCAATTACCGCCTCTAGAATTGCAAGCAGTAGAGACCTCCATTTTACTTAAGCATAATAAAAGCACATTAGCGAAGAATATTTCAACGTTTACTGCAGCTGAGAGAGGGTTTTCTTTCCGACAGAAAGGCCGATGTAATTGATCTGAGGTGATAGGCAAAAAAAAAGAAATACTCTGCTTGAAAATTCAGGTTCTTCTGTTTGACACTGACTCGACCTAACAGTTGATGGGGGCCATTATTCTCAGGCCATGCCCTTTCAACTGTATAAATTAGCATTCAGCTCGTGAATTTGCTACAGCTTTCGTTGGAATGAACTCGATTCCCCTTCTTTGCATAACTACTTTGTGTGGTCAAAACACAAAAATAGCTCCAATTTTATTGTCAGAAATATTTTATTTTACCAATAGTTACTGGTGCTTATGACAGATAATTCGCTAATTTGCAGAAATGACAACACTGGAAAGTGCAATTCAATTTCCCGACTTCATGAAAAGTGCAGGTTGTTAAAAAAAAAAAATCCATGGAAATGAACTAAGCCGTTTTAGTTTTCCTCTTCTCAATTTGCTTCCCATGGGAACAGGAGGAGGCCATTCTGCCCCTCGAGCCTGTTCTGCCATTCAATTAGATCATGGCTGATCTGTATCTTAACTCCATCTACCCGCCTTGGTTCCATAACCTTTCATAGCCCTGCCTCACAAAAATCTAGCAATCTCAGTTTTGAAATTTTTCAATTGATGCCCCCACCTCATCTGCTCTTGGGGGAGAGAGTTTCCAGATTTCCACCACCCTTTGTGTGAAGAACTGCTTCCTGACATCACCCCTGAATGGCCTGGCTCTAATTTTAAGTTTATGCCCCCTTGTTCTGGGCTCCCCCCACCTTTCTTCCTACATTACAGTGTACAACTGTAATCTCCTTCAGCCCCACAACCCCACCCCCCCCCCCCCCGAGATATTTGCGCTCCTCTAATTCTGCTCTCTTGAGGATCCCTGATTATAATCGCTCAACCTTTGCTGGTCGTACCTTCTATTGCCCTAGGCCCTAAGCGCTTGAATTCCCTGCCTGAACCTGTCCGCCTCGCTACCTCTCTTTCCTTCTTTAAGGCGCTCCTTAAAACCTACCTCTTTGACCAACCTTTGGGTCACCTGCCCTAATTTATCCTTGTGTGGATCGGTGTCAATTTTTTTGTCTTCAAATAATCCTGCGCAGTGCCTTGGGACGTTTTACTACGTTAAAGGCGCTATATAAATACAAGTTGTTGTTTTTTACACATTAAAAGTACTTCATTGGCTGTAAAGCACTTTGGGATGTCCTGAGGTCATGAAAGCCAGCATATAAATGTAAGTTATTTATTTTTCTCCCTCCTCTCCCAAAGGCTATGATTCCTTGCTGGGGTACACTTGGGCAAGGCCCACCCGCCCTTTGTTATCGCCTATGGCCATTCTTCATCTGCGAGCCTAGACAATGAGGCCGAGTTGTTTCGCCCGTATTGTCAACCGTAACCCATTCATTTTAAATGGCTTACCGTCGGCTTAATGATCGGAACATCTAGGTCTGAGTGTCCTTAGGCTCTTTGAATGTTGCCATGTCTGTCCCTGTCGTCACCTGCATACACACGTGTCCACTTTCCAATGGGGAATGGAAGCCTTGAATGTTTATTGCCCCAACCCAGGTCAGAATCACCAAAGGACCATTGCAGTGATCTTACTGTGGTGTCACCCAGTTACGATAGAGGGTTATGGAGGATCTCCTGTGCAGAGACGATAAGAAAACATGCGGAAAATTGGGCAGGATTCCTGATGGAGACATGCTCAATTTTTCCGACTTCACTACAGTCAACAGCAACTCTTAAAAGGGAATTGGATATATACTTGGAAAGGAAAAATTTGCAGTTAGTTTTTTTTGTTGCACACTGATACGTCAAAGAGGTTAGAAACATAGTATCGCAGAATGATACGGCACAGGAGGTGGCCATTCGGCCCATCGTGCCTGTGCCAGCTCTTTGAAAGGGCTATCCAATTAGTCCCACTTCCCCGCTCTTTCCACATAGCCCTGCAAACTGTTCCCCTTCAAATTTTTTTTTTTTTTTAATTCATTGATGGGATGTGGGCATCGCTGGCTAGGCCTGCATTTAGTGCCCATCCCTAATTGCCCTTGAGAAGATGGTGGTGAGCCGCCTTCTTGAACCGCTGCAGTCCATATGGTGTAGGTACACCCACAATGCTGTTAGGAAGGGAGTTCCAGGATTTTGGCCCAGCGACAGTGAAGGAACGGCGATACAGGTCCAAGTCAGGATGGTGTGTGGCTTGGAGGGGAACTTGTAGGTGGTGATGTTCCCATGCGTCTGCTGCCCTTGTCCTTCTAAGTGGTAGAGGTCGATGGTTTGGAAGGTGCTGTTGAAGGAGCTTTGGCGAGTTGCTGCAGTGCATCTTGTAGATGGTACACACTGCAGCCACAGTGCGCCGGTGGTGGAGGGAGTGAATGTTGAAGGTGGTGGATGGAGCGCCAATCAAGCGGGCTGCTTTATCCTGAATGGTGTCGAGCTTCTTGAGTGTTGTTGGAGCTGCACTCATCCAGGCAAGTGGAGAGTATTCCATCACACTCCTTACTTGTGCCTTGTAGATGGTGGAAAGGCTTTGGGGAGTCAGGAGGTGAGACACTCACCGCAGAATTCCCAGCCTCTGGCCTGCTCTTGTAGCCACAGTATTTATATTTATATTTATCCAATTTCATTTTGAAAGTTACAGGAAACTCTCGATTTACTGGCACCTAAATAACCGGAAATCTCTGTTAACTTGCAAAATTCAGGAGTAGGTTCAGGTAAGTTTTACTTCATATAAGTGGCCGTTCCTGGATCTGTGGCCGTGTAATCGGAGTTCCTGCACCTGTTGCTGTGCAACAGGGATGCTTGGTCTGTGGCCGGGGTTCCTGCACCTGCAGGGATGCCTGGATCTGTTGCTGTGTACGGGGCTCTCGTACCTTTTATTATACCTCTCTGTAATCCGGACTTTTTGATAAACCGGCACCACGCCGGTACCGCCGTTGCCGGATAAAAAAGAGTTTCTTGTACTATTGAATCTGCTTCCACCACCCTTTCAGGCAGCGCATTTCAGATCACAACTCGCTGTGTAAAAATATTCTCCTCATCTCCCCTCTGGATCTTTTGCCAACTACCTTAAATCTGTGTCCTCTGGTTACCGACCCTTCTGCCAGTGGAAATAATTGCTCCTTATTTACTCTTCGTGATTTTGAACACCTCTATTAAATCTACCCATAACCTTCTCTGCTCTAAGGAGAACATTCCCCGCTTCTCTCGTCTCTCCACATAACTGAAGTCCCTCATCCCTGGTACCATTCTCGGATATCTCCTCTAGACCATCTCCAAGGTCTTGACATCCTTCCTAAAGTGTGGTGCCCAGAATTGAACACAATACTCCAGCTGGAGCCTAATCAGAGATTTATTGTGGTTGTTAAGCAACTGCATCACTTTCAACAACAACAACAACAACAACTTGCATTTATATAGCACCTTTAACATAGTGAAACATCCCAAGGTGTTCCACAGGAGCCAATTATCATCAAAATCTGACACTGTGCCACATAAGGAGCTATTAGGACAGGTGACCAAAACCTTGATCAAAGAGGTAGAATCATAGGATCATAGTGGATCATAGGTTTTAAGGAGTGTCTTAAAGGAGGAGAGAGAGGTAGAGAGGCACAGGGGATTAGGGAGGGAATTCCAGAGCTTAGGGCCAAGACGGCTGAAGGCACGGCCACCAGTGACCTGCAGCAGAGACAATCCCTCCTCTCCCAAGATCTGCTGGTGTGGGGGGACAGCATTCACACCTTCCTCCCACACATTCCTCCCATACCCTTTTATTTCATAATTGTGAAGAGATCGCAAAGTCTCTGTTTGAAGAATGGACTCAGTCGAGAATATTTTTGTGGACTTTATGAGATTTTCTGAGGGCATTTTCCCTGTGGTGGGATCGCCCTGTGCAAATGCTTGGGGGACTGGTTTGTTAAAACTCCAGAGAACGCATGGCAGTTGGCTGTGACAAAAGAACTGTCAGTCATCCAGAATGTATGGGTTCGCCCGACAGTCCTGGAAAAAGGAAGGGGGCCGTTGAACTTGAAGCCACCCTAATATGCAAAGCACTTCTCACCTCCATCTCAGAAGAGAAGCAGAACAATGAACCCACTGGCCTCAGCCAGCCGATAAGGAGACAGTTTTTTCCCAACACAAAGACCGAAAGATATGTCCCAGACTTAGGGCCATTAATCCAATACTCATGGGTCCGAGGATGACTCCTCACTGATTAAGCACCGGAATGCTTAGAAACAAAGGATTTTAAAGATTGGCGGGAAAAGATAGGGGTAGCTAGACTACTATAAAGATAGATCCTTTCCCACCATTCTCTCTCTCTCTCTCTCGCTCCTGCTCCAACAAGATCGAACTAACAAGAAGTACCAGAGAAGCCAATGAGCGGAGCGATCAAATCCGACCGCGTGTGGGGGTAAGCATAGTCTCTCAGAAGTGAAACTTTTGGGCTATTCCAAGGGTGGGAGCTTTGTTTGGTTCAGCCAGGCGAAGGGGTTTATGCGACTGGGTAATTCATTGGTAGGGGTGGAATTAGAGTCACCATAGCAACAAGGGAATTACTGCTTGTTATAGGCCCCAGTTGTGTACTGTATGTATGTTGTTTGTAACTTGGATTTTATTCTCCACAGGGACAGTGATTTTGTTTAGTGGTGCATGTTTTAGCCAGTGTATGTTCGACCAAATAAATACAAGTTTGATTTTTCACCGAAGCATTCCTGTCCGTGACTTATTTCATTTACACTCGGAATAATAATTTCCGGGTATAGAACTTTCGTAAGGCGGGGGCGATTCGAACCGTCTGTCTAGCAATTGGGCTAGGATCAAGAACCGCTTACACTTGGTGTTCCTTCAGAGCCTCCAGTGCCTGGTGTGTTAGCCTAACTTTGCTAATTCGAATACGTTCCATTGTGCAGAAAGTTTGGTCAATGAGTACAATTCCCAGCCTGCCCGGATCTATTTCAGATGTCGAAGTAGCTCCTAATTGCAGTTCACAGTTGATTGTCAGGATTATTGCTTCTTCCATTTTATTGACTAACCTGCTGTGCTTTTAACAGACCCGCTGAATACACTAAAACTGTATGTCATTCGATGCAACTTTCAAATTTCCAATCTAATGCTTAGTTAATTCCTCAATAGGGTATGAACAGCAATATCTAACCTTAAAGGTGAGTTGGTGGAGCTTTTTGAAGGGCTGGTTATGGTCTTGGGTAAATGCCAACAGCAACTACAACAAAACTAACACCAATAACAACTTACCTTTTCATTGTGAAACGTTCCAAGGCATTTCACAGGAGTGTAATCAGGCAAAAATTGACACCGAACCGAAGAAGGAGATGATACTAGGATGGGTGACTAAAAGCTTGGTCAAAGGGATTGGTTTTAAGGAGCGTCTTAAAGGAGGAGAGAGAAATAGAGAGGCGGAGAGGTTTAGGGAGGGAATTCTGGAGCTTATGGTCTAGAAGCTGAAGGCGCGGCCACCAATGGTGAAGAAAAGGAAGTGCGGGATGCGCACAAAGCTAGAGTTGGAGGAACGCAGAGATCTCGGGGGGTTGTAGGGCTGGAGGAGATTGCAGAGATAGGGAGGGGCGAGGCCATGGAGGGATTTGAACAAGAGGATGAGAAATTTAAAATCGAGGATTTGGTGAGCCAATTTAGGCCAGCAAGCACAGGGGTGATGGGTGAACGGGACTTGGTGCGAGTTAGGACACGGGCAGCCGAGTTTTGGATGAGCGCAGGTTTATGGAGGGTGGAAGATGGGAGGCCGGCCAGGCGAGCGTTGGAATAGTCAAGTCTGAAGGCATGGATGAATAGAGGTGGGGTGGAGACTGGCAATATTATGGAGGTGGAAATTGGTGGTCTTAGTGATGGGGAGGCTAGGTGGTTTGGAAGCTCGGCTCGAGGTCAAATAGGATGCCGAGATTGCCAACAGTCTGGTTCAGCCTGTGACAGTGGCCAGAGAAAGGGATGGAATCGATGGCTTTGGGAACGGAGTTCATGGAGGGGGCCAAAGACAATGGCTTCAGTCTTCCCAATATTAACTGGAGGAAATTACGGCTCATCAGGACTGGATGTCGGACAAGCAGTCGGACAACACAAAAGCAGTGGAGGGGTCGAGAGAGGTGGTGGTGAGGAAGAGCTGGGTATCATCAGCACACATGTGAATTTGCCTAATATATAAACAGTCTGCTTATATGAAATTGCAACTGGCATTGTTGACTTGGCCTCAATGAAACCATTAAAATTAGCTGTTTTAACCACATCTGACTGATGTCCAGGGTTAATTGTGAGACAGAGTTTGTGTTTAACAAAAAAATAGCTACGGAAACACAATGCAGAACATCCATGTGGAAACACATTGGGAGTCGATATTCTGATAGCCCTTAAATTGGGCGCCTTTATCTCACGGGGTCTGGAATAAAAGGGTTTAAGTTATGTTACAGTTGTATAAAGGTCTGGTTAGACCCCATCTGGAGCACTGCGTTCAGTTCTGGCCACCGCACCTCAGGAAGGATGTATTGGCCTTGGAGGGGGAGCAGCGCAAATTCACCCGACTGATACCCAGGCTAAAAGATTAGGCTTGTATTCCCTTGAGTATAGAAGATTCAAGGGTGATCTAACTGAGGTGTTTAAAATGATTAAAGGAGTTGATAGGATAGATAGAGAGAAACTATTTCCACTGGTGGGGGGAGTCCAGAACAAGGGGGCAGAACCTTAAAATTAGAGCTAGTCCGTTCCGGAGTGATGTCAGGAAACACTTCTTCACACAAAGGGTAGTAGAAATCTGGAACTCTCTCCCCCAAAAAGCCATTGAGGCTGGGGGTCAATTGGAAATTTCAAAACTGCGATTGATGTATCTTTGTTAGGCAAGGGTATTAAGGGATATGGAACCAAGGTGGGTAGATGGAGTTAAGATACAGATCAGCCATGATCGCATTGAATGGCAGAACAGGCTCGAGAAGCTGAATGGCCCCCTCCTGTTTCTATGTTCCAAAAGACAATGTCCACCAGTAGCATATGTGTCAATGAGACAAGATACACAAATAGAGAAGGAAACTTTTGCTACTGTTGGGTGCGAGAGAGATTTCACAAAAACATTACTGGGAAATCTTTCTTTACTTCGACTGACCATAAAGCATTAATAACTCCACTGGGCCATGCTGATGTTGATAAATTGCCTCTTAGAATACAAAGGTTTCATCCTGTATTTTATGTGATTCTTGTATTATGAACCAGGGATAAACCTGATATCAGCAGATACCTTGTCCTAAGCTCTACTATCAGGAGGCACAGGATCAGATCGAAGCTTTCAAGCAGAGATGAAATCATATGTGGGCATAATAAAGCAAAGCCTTCCTTTTACAGAAAATCAGCTACAAGTTAGAAAGAAAAAGTTTCAGAAAGATGAAAGCTCCGAGGAGATCATGGAACATTGTACATGGGCTGGAAAAGTCAAAGCTCAGATAGCAGACTGAATCCATGTTAGGCTATGGCAGGGAATATGATGGTTTATTTATTTTTTCGTTCCTGGGATGTGGGCGTCACTGGCAAGGCCGGCATTTATTGTCCATCCCTAGTTGCCCTTGAGAAGGTGATGGTGAGCTGCCTTCTTGAACCACTGCAGTCCGTGTGGTGAAGGTTCTCCCACAGGGTTGTTAGGGAGGGAGTTCCAGGATTTTGACCCAGCGACGATGAAGCAACAGCGGGCAATATTTTTCCAAGTCAGGATGGTGTGTAACTTGGAGGGGAACTTGGAGGTGATGGAGTTCCCATGCGCCTACTGCCCTTGTCCTTCTAGGTGTTAGAGGTCGCGGGTTTGGGAGGTGCTGCCGAAGAAGCCTTGGCGAGTTGCTGCAGTGAATCTTGTAGCTGGTACTCACTGCAGCCACGGTACGCCGATGGTGGAGGGAATGAATGTTTAAGGTGGTAGATGGGGTGCCAATCAACCGGGCTGCTTTGTCCTGGATGGTGTCGAGCGTCTTGAGTGTTGTTGGAGTTGCTCTCATCCAGGCAATTCCATCACACTCCTTACTTGTACCTTGTAGATGGTGGAAAGGCTTTGGGGAGTTAGGAGGTGAGACACTCACCACAGAATACCCAGCCTCTCTTGTTGCCACAGTGTTTATGTGGCTGGTCCAGTTAAGTTTCTGGTCAATGGTGACCCCCCCAGGATGTTGATGGTGGGGGATTCGGCGATGGTAATGCCGGTGAATGTCAAGGGGTGGTGGTTAGACTCGCACTTGTTGGAGATAGTCATTGCCTGGCACTTGTGTGGCGTGAATGTTACCTGCCACTTATCAGCCCAAGCCTGAATGTCATCCAGGACTGCTTTATTATCTGAGGAGTTGCGAATGGAACTGAACACTGTGCAATCATCAGCGAACACCCCCACTTCTGACGCTATGTTGGAGGGAAGGTCATTGATGAAGCAGCTGAAGATGGTTGGGCCTAGGACACTGCCCTGAGGAAGCCCTGCAGCGATGTCCTGGGGCTGAGATGATTGACCTCCAACAACCACAGCCATCTTCCTTCGTGCTAGGTATGACTCCAGCCAGTGGAGAGTTTTACCCCTCATTCCCATTGACATTAATTTTACGAGGGCTCCTTGATGCCACACTCGGTCAAATGCTGCCTTCATGTCAAGGGCAGTCACTCTCACCTCACCTCTGGAATTCAGCTCTTTTGTCCAAGGTACGCCTGGTGCTGCTCCTGGCATGCTCTTCTACACTCCTCATTGAATCAGGGTTGGTCCCCTGGCTTGATGGTAATGGTACCGTGAGGGATATGCCGAGCCATGAGGTTACAGATTGTGGTGAAGTACAATTCTGCTGCTGCTAATGGCCCACAGCACCTCATGATGCACAGTTTTGAGCTGCTAGATCGGTTCTGAATCTACCCCATTTAGCACGGTGGTAGTGCCACACAACATGATGGAGGGTGTCCTCAGTGTGAAGATGGAACTTCGTCTCCACAATGACTGTACGGTGGTCACTGCTGCCAATGCTGTCATGGACAGATGCATCTGCGACAGGTAGATTGGTGAGGACGAGGTCAAGTAGGTTTTTCCCTCGTGTTGGTTCTCTCACCACCTGCTGCAGGCCCAGACTGGCTGCTATGTCCTTCAGGACTCGGCCAGCTTGGTCAGTAGTGGCGTGACCAAACCACTCATTGTGATGGACATTGAAGTCCCCCACCCAGAGTACATGCTGTGGCCTTGCTACGCTCAGTGCTTCTCCCAAGTGGTGTTCAACATGGAGGAGTACTGATTCATCAGCTGAGGGAGGGCGGTAAGTGGGAATCAGCAGGTGGTTTCCTTGCCCATGCTTGACCTGAAGCCATGAGACTTCATGGGGTCCGGAGTCAATGTTGAGAACTCCCAGGGTCACTCCTTCCTGACTGTATAAGAACATAAGAACATAAGAAATAGGAGCAGTAGTAGGCCATTCGGCCCTTCGAGCCTGCTCCGCCATTCAATGAGATTATGGCTGATCTTCTACCTTAATTCCATCACCGGCCCTATCGCCAGATCCCTTGATGCCCTTTCTAGTCAGAAACCTATCGACTTCTGTTTCAGTATTTGTAGGGAAATGGTGTTAGGGAAATTGATGGGATTGAAGGCTGATAAATCCCCAGGACCTGATAATCTACATCCTAGAGTACATAAGGAAGTGGCCCTAGAAATAGTAGATGCATTGCTGGTCATCTTCCAAAATTCTATAGAATCTGGAACAGTTCCCATGGATTGGAGGGTAGCTAATTTAACCCCACTATTTAAAAAAGGTGGTAGAGAGAAAACGGGGAATTATAGACTAGTAAGCCTGACATCGGTAGTGGGGAAAATGCTAGAGTCCATTATAAAAGATGTAATAGCAGAGCACTTGGAAAACAGTGACAGGATCGGACAAAGTCAACATGGATTTACAAAAGGTAAATCATGCTTGACTAATCTACTGGAATTTTTTGAGGATGTAACTGGTAGAGTAGATAAGGGAGAACCAGTGGATGTGGTGTATTTGGACTTTCAGAAGGCTTTCGATAAGGTCCCGCATAAGAGATTAGCGTGTAAAGTTAAAGCACATGGGATTGGGGGTAAGGTACTGACTTGGATAGAGAACTGGTTGGCAGACAGGAAGCAAAGAGTTGGAATAAACGGGTCTTTTTCTGAGTGGCAGGCAGTGACTAGTCATAGAGTCATAGAGTCATAGAGTAATACAGCACAGATAGAGGCCCTTCGGCCCATCGTGTCCATGCCGGCCATCAAGCCCTGTCTAATCTAATCCCATATTCCAGCATTTGGCCCGTAGCCTTGTATGCTATGGCATTTCAAATGCTCATCCAAATGCTTCTTAAATGTTGTGAGGGTTTCTGCCTCCACAACCCTTTCAGGCAGTGAGTTCCAGACTCCAACCACCCTCTGGGTGAAAAAGTTCTTTCTCAAATCCCCTCTAAACCTCCCTCCCTTTACCTTGAATCTATGCCCCCTAGTTATTGACCCCTCTACTAAGGGGAAAAGCTCCTCAGCATCCATCCTATCTATGCCCCTCACAATTTTGTACACCTCAATCATGTCCCCCCTCAGCCTCCTCTGCTCCAAGGAAAACAAACCCAATCTGCCCAGTCTCTCTTCATAGCTGAAGCGCTCCAGCCCTGGTAACATCCTGGTGAACCTCCTCTGCACCCTCTCTAACGCGATCACATCTTTCCTGTAGTGTGGCGACCAGAACTGCACACAGTATTCCAGCTGTGGCCTAACCAGTGTTTTATACAGCTCCATCATAACCTCCTTGCTCTTATATTCTATGCCTCGGCTAATGAAGGCAAGTATCCCATATGCCTTTTTTACCACCTTATCCACCTGTTCCGCCGCCTTCAGGGATCTGTGTACCTGCACACCCAGATCCCTCTGACCCTCCGTCTTGCCTAGGGTCTTACCATTCATTGTGTATTCCCTTGCCTTGTTAGACCCCCCAAAGTGCATCACCTCGCACTTTTCCGGGTTAAATTCCATTTGCCACTGTTCCGCCCATCTGACCAACCCATCTATATCGTTCTGCAGACTGAGGCTACCCTCCTCGCTATTTACCACCCTACCAATTTTAGTATCATCCGCGAATTTACTGATCATACCCTTTACATTCATATCCAAGTCATTAATGTAGACCACAAACAGCAAGGGACCCAGCACCGATCCCTGTGGTACCCCACTGGCCACAGGTTTCCAGTCACAAAAACAACCTTCGACCATCACCCTCTGCCTTCTGCCACTAAGCCAGTTTTGTATCCAATGTGCCAAGGCACCCTGGATTCCATGGGCTCTTACCTTCTTGACCAGTCTCCTGTGCGGGACTTTATCGAAGGCCTTACTGAAATCCATGTATACCACATCCACTGCGTTACCCTCATCCACACACCTAGTCACCCCCTCAAAAAATTCAATCAAATTAGTCAGACATGATCTTCCCTTGACAAAGCCATGTTGACTAACCCTGATTAATCCTTGCCTCTCCAAGTGGAGACAAATTTTGTCCCTCAGGATTTTTTCCAGTAATTTTCCTACCACTGATGTTAGGCTCACTGGCCTGTAGTTCCCCGGTTTTTCCCTACTACCCTTCTTGAATAATGGTACTACATTAGCGGTTCTCCAGTCCTCTGGCACATCCCCTGTGGCCAGAGAGGTCCTGAATATATGTGTTAGAGCCCCCGCAATCTCCTCCTTTGCCTCACACAGCAGCCTGGGGTACATTTCATCGGGGCCTGGGGATTTATCCATTTTTAGGCCAGCTAAAACCGCCAATACCTCCTCCCTCTCGATGTTAATATGTTCGAGCATATCACAGTCCCCCCGCCCTATTTCTATGTCTACCCTGTGGGGTACCGCAGGGATCGGTGCTAGGACCCCAGCTATTCACAATATATATTAATGATCTAGACGAGGGAACTAGAGGTACTATCTCCAAGTTTGCAGACGACACAAAGCTGGGTGGGCGTGTGTGCTGTGAGGAGGATGCAGAGAAACTCCAGTATGATTTGGACAGGTTGGGTGATTGGGCAGATGCATGGCAGATGCAGTATAATGTGGATAAATGTGAGATTATCCACTTTGTTGGCAAAAACAGGAAGACAGATTATTATCTGAACGGCAATAGATTGGGAGAAGGGGAAGTGCAACGAGGCCTGGGTGTCCTTGTGCACCAGCCGCTGAAGGTAAGCATGCAGGTCCAGCAGGCGGTTAAGAAGGCAAATGGTATGTTGGCCTTCATAGCAAGAGGATTCGAGTACAGGAACAAGGATGTCTTGCTGCAGTTGTACAGGGCCTTGGTGAGACCACACCTTGAGTATTGTGTGCAGTTTTGTTCGCTTTATCTGAGGAAGGATGTTCTTGCCATGGAAGGAGTGCAGCGAAGATTCACCAGACTGATACCTGGGATGGCAGGAATGACGTATGAAAAGAGATTGGGTCGATTAGGCTTACATTCACTCGAGTTTAGAAGAATGAGAGGGGATCTCATTGAAACTTATAAAATTCTAACAGGAGTAGACAGACTAGATGCAGGAAGGATGTTCCCGATGGTCGGGGAGTCCAGAACCAGGGATCACAGTCTAAGGATAAGGGGTAAGCCATTTAGGACTGAGATGAGGAGGAATTTCTTCACCCAGAGAGTGGTGAACCTGTGGAATTCTATACCACAGAAGGCAGTAGAGGCCAATTCATTAAATATATTCAAGAAGGAGTTAGATATATTTCTTAAGGCGAAAGGGATCAAGGGATATGGGGAGAAAGGAGGGACAGGGTACTGAATTTGAATGATCAGCCATGATCTCATTGAATGGTGGAGCAGGCTCGAGGGGCCAAATTGCCTATTCCTGCTCCTATCTTCTATGTTTCTATGTTTCTATGTTTTGAATATAACCAATGACTGAGCCTCCACAGCCCTCTGGGGTAGAGAATTCCAAAGATTCGCCACCCTCTGTGTGAAGAAATGTCTTCTCATCTCAGTCCTGAATGGCCTACCCTTTATCCTGAGGCTGTGGTCCTTGGATCTAGACTCCCCAGCCATGGGAAACATTCTCCCAGCATCCACCCTCTCAAGCCCTGTAATAATTTTGTATGCTTCAATGTGATCCCCTCTCATTCTTCTGAATTCAAGCGAATACAGGCCTAGTTTACTCAATCTCTTCTCATATGACAGTCCCGCCATCCCAGGAATCAATCTCGTGAACCTTCGTTGCACTCCGTCTATGGCAAGTATATCCTTCCTTAGGTAAGGAGACCAAAATTGTACACAGTACTCCAGGTGTGGTCTCACCAAGGCCCTATATAATTGGAGTAAGACATCTTTACTCCGGTACTCAAATCCTCTTGTAATGAAGGCCAGCATATCTTATGCCACTGTGCTGCCACCCCTGGTAGGTCTGTCCTGCCGGTGGGACAAGACATATCCAAGGATGGTGATGGAGGAGTTTGGGAAGTTGGCTGAAAGGTGCGATTCTGTGAGTATGACCATGTCAGGCTGTTACTGACTAGTCTGTGGGACAGCTCTCCCAATTTTGGCACATGCCTCCAGATGTTGGTGAGGAGGACTTTGCAGGGTCGACTGGGCTGGGTGTGCCATTGTCGTTTCCAAAGCCGGTGCCGAGGTCGATGCCGGGTGATCCATCCGGTTTTATTCTTATATTGTTTTTCGTAGCGGTTTTTTACAACTGAGTGACTTGCTGGGCCATTTCAGAGGGCAGTTAAGAGTCAACCACATTGCTGTGGGTCTGGAGTCACATATAGGCCAGACCGGGTAAGGGTGGCAGATTTCCTTCCCTAAAGGACATTAGCGAACCTGATGGGTTTTTATGACATTCCGATAGTTTCATGGTCACCATTACTGATGTTAGCTTTTGATTCCAGATTTATTTAAATAACTGAGTTTAAATTCCCCAGCTGCCGTGGTCTTTGAACTCATGTCTCCGGATCATTAATCCAGGCCTCCGGATTTCTAGTCCAGTAACATAACAACTATGCTACCGTACCCCATTTAAGATGATCTTGTGTGGTGATTCCTAAATTGATGCACTTTGGATTGCTGGTCAGTGTTGGAATCATGGAATAATACAGCACAGAAGGAGGCCATTCGGCCCATCAAATCTATGCCGGCTCTTTCGAAGAGCAATCCACTTAGTCCCACTGCCCTGCTCTTTCCCCATTTCCCTTCAATTTTTTCTCCTTCAAGTGTTTATCCAATACCCTTTTGAAGGCTACTATTGAATCTGCCTCCACCACCCTATCAGGTAGTGCATTCCAAATCCTAAAGATAGGAAGGAGAAAAGCAAACGTGGAAGGCAGAGAAATCAAGGGTGTAATTCAAACAGGGCCACAGTTAAAAATAATTCTAAAAGGACTAACATTGTTAAAAAAACAAGCCTGAAGGCTTTGTGTCTTAATGTGAGGAGCATTCGTAATAAGGTGGATGAATTAGCTGTGCAAATAGATGTAAACGGATAAGATATAATTGGGACTATGGAGACATGGCTCCAGGGTGACCAAGGCTGGGAACTCAACATCCAGGGGTATTCAATATTTAGGAAGGACAGTCAAAAAGGAAAAGGAGGTGGGGTAGTGTTGCTGGTTAAAGAGGAGATTAACACAATAGTAACAAAGGATATTAACTCGGATGATGTGGAATCTGTATGGGTAGAGATGCAAAATACCAAGGGGCAGAAAACGTTAGTGGGAGTTGTATACAGACCCCCAAACAGTAGTGGTGAGGTTGGGGATGGCATTAAACAGGAAATTAGAGACACGTGTAATAAGGGCACAACAGTTATCATGGGTGACTTTAATCTGCATATAGATTGGGCTAACCAAATTAGTAACAATGTGGAGGAGGAATTCCTAGAGTATATATGGGATGGTTTCCTGGTCCAATATGTCGAGGAACCAACTGGAGATCAGGCTATCTTAGACTGAGTATTATGTAATGAGAAAGGATTAATTAGCAATCTTGTGCGAGGTCCCTTGGGGAAGAGCGATCATAATATGATTGAATTCTTCATTAAGCTGGAGAGTGACGGAGTTGACTCAGAGACTAGGGTCCTGAATTTAAATAAAGGAAACTATGATGGTATGAGGCGAGTTGGCTAGGATGGTTTGGGGAATGTTACTTAAAAGGTTGATGGTGGATAGGCAATGGCAAACATTTAAAGATCACATGGATGCACTACAGAATTTGTTTATCCCTGTCTGGCATAAAAATAAAACAGGAAAGGTGGCTCAACCATGGCTAACAAGGGAAATTAGGGATAGCATAAAATCCAAGGAGCAGACATATAAATTGGCCAGAAAAAGCAGCAAACCTGAGGATTGGGAGCAGTTTAGGAGTCAGCAAAGGAGGACAAAGGGATTAATTAAGAGGGGGAAAATAGAGTATGAGAGTAAGCTTGCAGGGAACATAAAAACTGACTGTAAAAGCTTCTATAGATATGTGAAGAGAAAAAGATTGGTGAAGTCAAGTATAGGTCCCTTGCAGTCAGAATCAAGGGAATTTATAATGGGGAACAAAGAAATGGAAGACCAATTAAATACATACTGACATGAATCAGTCATTCATGAAAGAAAGACTTATGAAATAATATTGAGCGGACTGCGGGTGGCGCTGTCCAGGGAGAGTATAAATACTCGGGCATGGGCTCAGCTTGCGCAGGACATTCTTAACGGGAACTAGTGAAGGACACAACAAGACCTCCATGTTTTAAAACAGTTGATTAAAGCTTTGTTTAACGCTTGGACCAAGTGCCTAGTAGTTTTCTTACGTCACATACTTTGGTTCTGTCTTCACAAAGTAGGACACAAATAACATCCCAGAGGGTTCGGGGAACATAGGATCTACTGAGAGGGAGGAACTGAATGAAATCAGTATTTGTAGGGAAATGGTGTTAGGGAAATTGACAGGATTGAAGGCCGATAAATCCCCAGGGCCAGCAAATCTACATCCCAAGGTACTTAAGGAAGTGGCCCTAGAAATAGTAGACGCATTGTTGGTCATCTTCCAAAATTCTATAGACTCTGGAACAGTTCCCATGGATTGGAGGGTAGCTAATGTAACCCCACTATTTAAAAAAGGTGGTAGAGAGAAAACAGGGAATTATAGACCGGTTAGCCTGACATCGGTAGTGGGGAAAATGCTAGAGTCCATTATAAAAGATGTAATAGCAGAGCACTTGGAAAACAGTGACAGGATTGGACAAAGTCAACATGGATTTACAAAAGGTAAATCATGCTTGACAAATTACTGGAACTTTTTGAGGATGGAGAGGTAGAATTGATAAGGGAGAACCAGTGGATGTGGTGTATTTGGACTTTCAGAAGGCTTTCGACAAGGTCCTGCATAAGAGATTAACATGCAAAGTTAAAGCACATGGGATTGGGGGTAAGGTACTGACTTGGATAGAGAACTGGTTGGCAGACAGGAAGCAAAGAGTTGGAATAAACGGGTCTTTTTCCGAGTGGCAGGCAGTGACTAGTGGGGTACTGCAGGGATCGGTGCTTTGACCCCAGCTATTCACAATATATATTAATGATTTAGACGAGGGAACTAGATGTAATATCTCCAAGTTTGCAGATGACAAAAAGATGGGTGGGCGAGTGTGCTGTGAGAAGGATGCAGGGAAACTCCAATATGATTTGGACAGGTTGGGTGATTGGGCAAATGCATGGCAGATGCAGTACAATGTGGATAAATGTGAGGTTATCCACTTTGGTGGCAAAAACAGGAAGGCAGATTATTATCTGAACGGCAATAGATTGGGAAAAGGGGAGGTGCAACGAGACCTGGGTGTCCTCATGCACCAGTCGCTGAAGGTAAGTATGCAGGTCCAGCAGGCGGTTAAGAAGGCAAATGGTATGTTGCCCTTCATAGCGAGAGGATTCGAGTACAGGAGCAAGGATGTCTTGCTGCAGTTGTACAGGGCCTTGGTGAGACCACACCTTGAGTATTGTGTGCAGTTTTGATCGCGTTATCTGTGGAAGGATGTTCTTGCCATCGATGGAGTGCAGTGAAGATTCACCAGACTGATACCTGGGATGGCAGGGATGACGCATGAGGAGAGATTGGGTCGATTAGGCTTATACTCGCTAGAGTTTAGAAGAATGAGAGGGGATTTCATTGAAACTTATAAAATTCTAACAGGACTAGACAGACTAGATGCAGGAAGGATGTTCCCGATGGCGGGTGAGTCCAGAACCAGGGGTCACAGTCTAAGGATAAGGGGTAAGCCACTTAGGACAGAGATGAGGAGGAATTTCTTCACCCAGAGAGTGGTGAACCTGTGGAATTCTCTACCACAGAAGGCAGTTGAGGCCAAATCATTAAATATATTCAAGAAGGAGTTAGGTATATTTCTTAAGGCGAAAGGGATCAAGGGATATGGGGAGAAAGCAGGGACAGGGTACTGAATTTAGATGTTCAGCCATGATCTCATTGAATGCCAGAGCAGGCTTGAATGGCTGTATGGCCTACTCCTGCTGCTATCTTCTATGTTTCTAACCACTCGTTGCATAAAAAGTTTTTCCTCATGTCGCCTCTGGTTCTTTTGCCAATCACCTTAAAACTGTGCCCTCTGGTTATTGACCCTTCAGCCATTGGAAACAGTTTCTCTTTATTTGCTCTATCTAAATATTGCATGCTTTTAAACACCTCTATCAAATCTCCTCTTAGCTTTCTCTGCTTGAAGGAGAATAATCCCAGCTTCTCTGGTCTATTCATGCAACTTTAATCCCTCATCCCTGGAACCATCCTAGTAAATCTCTTCTGTACCCTCTCCAAAGCCTTCACGTCCTTCCTAAAGTGTGTGCCCAGAATTGGACACATCAGTTGCATTTATATCATACCTTTCATGACCTCAGGATGTCCCTCCCAGCTCCACAACCAACCCAGACTGATCTCCAACTGAAGTCTACTACATAGCACACTGATCATGTGCAAATTTTACACCCGATTTAAACTTTACAGCCAATGAAGTACTTTTTGAAGTGTAGTCGCTGTTGTAATGTAGGAAACGCAGCAGCCAATTTGTCACAGCAAGCTCCCACAAACAGCAATGAGATAATGATCAGGTACAGGAAACTTTCGATTTACCAGCACCTAAAATAACCGGAAATCTCGGCTAACCGGCAAAATGCAGGAGTAGGTTCAGGTAGCTTTTATTACTTGCCTTCCTCCATTTGTTGCTGTGCAAGGGTGTGGCTGCAGCTGTTGCTAAGCTACAGAGACGCTTGCAACTTGTGGCCATTGTTCTGAAGCTGTTGCTAAGCAACAGCATTTGTTGCTTTATACGGAGCTCTCAGCTCCGTATCTTTTACTATAGCTTTCGGTTATCCGGAATTTTTGATGAACCGGCACCACGTCGGTCCCGTCCGTGCCGGATAAAAAAAAGTTTCCTGTAATCTGTTTTAGTGATGTTGATTGAGGGAGAAATATTGGCCCAGGACACCAGGGATAACTCCCCTGCGCTTCTTCAAAATAGTGACAGGGGATTTTTTACGTCCCCCCTGTGAGGGCGGATGCAACAGTTTAACGTTTCATCCGAAGGACGGCATTTCCGACGGTGCAGCACTCCCTCAGTACTGCAGTGAGGTGCCAGCTTAGATTTTGAGCTCAAGTCTGTGGAGTGAGACGTCAACCCACGACCAGTGGAGGTAGATGCAAGACCCTTCTACTGGACGAGATGGCTGTT
The DNA here is from genome assembly GCF_052327205.1 of Somniosus microcephalus. NCBI lineage: Eukaryota > Metazoa > Chordata > Chondrichthyes > Squaliformes > Somniosidae > Somniosus > Somniosus microcephalus. Next base: position 118,923,950 of record NC_141000.1, on the reverse strand, counting down.
ATGGGAATGAATTGGGTTTACTGTGCATCTCTGGTGACAGCCAAAGTTGCTGTGGATCTCCACGGATTTTCACTGGATTGATGCTGGCACCTGTTTTGGCTTTATAGATAACACTTGGTCCGTGTGATCTCCTGAACTGGTCTCGATCGGCTGAGGGAGTTGGAGAGGAATTTTCCAGGGTATTTTTTCCCTTAATGGCCTGACTTTTTTCTCTGTTGTTCTTCTCTTCATGGGATTACATGGCAGCGGTCGGAAGAAGTGTTTAGTTATGCTGATCCGGCCACCATGTCGCGGGCAGGCTTGATGGACCATAGAAACATAGAAACATAGAAACATAGAAGATAGGAGCAGGAGCAGGCCATTTGGCCCCTCGAGCCTGCTCCGCCATTCAATGAGATCATGGCTGATCATCCAAATTCAGTACCCTGTCCCTGCTTTCTCCCCATATCCCTTGATCCCTTTAGCCTTAAGAAATATATCTAACTCCTTCTTGAATATATTTAATGAATTGGCCTCCACCGCCTTCTGTGGTAGAGAATTCCACAGGTTCACCACTCTCTGGGTGAAGAAATTCCTCCTCATCTCAGTCCTAAATGGCTTACCCCTTATCCTTAGTCTGTGACCTCTGGTTCTGGACTCCCCTGCCATCGGGAACATCCTTCCTGCATCTAGTCTGTCTAGTCCTGTTAGAATTTTATAAGTTTCAATGAGATCCCCTCTCATTCTTCTAAACTCCAGCGAGTATAAGCCCAATCGACCCAATCTCTCCTCATACGTCATTCCTGCCATCCCAGGTATCAGTCTGGTGAATCTTCGCTGCACTCTCTCCATGGCAAGAACATCCTTCCTCAGATAAGGCGACCAAAACTGCACACAATACTCAAGGTGTGGTCTCACCAAGGCCCTGTATAACTGCAGCAAGACATCCTTGTTGGTCTTTCCCTGCCCATCAATTTCATATGTATGTACGTATATTGTGAATAATTTTGAGTGTCAAGAAAATTCCTGTTGTCGTATTTCCCACATTGAGGTCAATTTAAATCAGGGTGTAAAATTTGCACATGATCAGTGTGCTACGTACTAGACTTCAGTCGGAGATCAGTCTGGGTCGGTTGTGGAGTTGGGAGGGACAATCCCAGAACTTCAGAGACAGCTGGTGCTCTGAGAACCAGGACAATGACTCCAGACTCTCGAGCCTATCACCCACCAAGCTTCATTCTCACTGCAACAATAATCCAAAACAAAAAAAAATACACAGATTTTGAACCAAAGTGCCTGGAGAGTCAATCCTTGGCAGTGCGACCACTGACCTACCATGTGTTGCTGACCTACCATTGATTTTTGTGTCAAAATTAAAGACACAAACTGCAGGCAGAATAACAAATGACTGAAGACAGGAAAAGAAAAAAGGCAGTGGGAGCAGAGCTGCCTGACTCACTCACTAACCATGACGTACAGTAATTTATATGGAATTGACAGCTGGAGTCAAACAATGAACCCGCTCCTTATCGTAAGAATTTTTTTCAACCAAGGGCTATCTTACTCTGAGCAAAGTAACATTGTAAAAAGAACAAAGGGAGAGCCGAGGAAAATTTTGTTTTGATGCATAGGAACACAGGAACAGGGGTAGGCCATTCAGCCCCTCGAGCCTGTTCTGCCATTCAGTGAGATTATGGCTGATCGGTACGTTAACTCTATCTACCCGCCGTGGTTCCGCAGCCGATATTAACCTTGCTAACAAAAAAAATAGGGCTAGGATTGTTAGGACAGTAACATTGGTGGAAGAAGAATCCATAATAGTTTTTAAAAGGATAGTGGATAGTGTAAAAGAGTATGGGGAAAAGGTAAATGAATGGGATTAAGTCAGTAGCTCTTTCATAGAGCAGGTACAGGCATGATGGGTTGAGTGGCCTCCTTCTCTGCTGTAAAATGCTATGAGAATTTTGGAGAAAGGGAAACATGGGGTTGGTGCGAGGTCATATTTGTACAAAAACCCAACCATATAACACCAAAATGATAACTTGAGCAGTACAGGGCCCTGGATTTGCTTAACAAGATGAACAATGTTGCATCGATACGATAGCGTCAGGATATCTCATTAAGTATCGCATTACATAGAGACCCATATGGTTTTCTTCTTATACAATGATGGAGATGCTTTCTACCAGTTTGACTTCATTGGTAGCACTCTCACCTCAGAATGGGAAGATTGTTGGTTCAATCCTACATTACAGGACTCAGTCCTATGCATGCAAACTTTCCCATTCGGCCTTCACTTAAATAATTCCCCGAGGGAGGGCATATCTCGGCTGGTGCAAAAATATGTGTAATGCCATGTTTGGGCTGATTAAGTGGTTGTGGCAGTTGGTAATGCAAAGGTGCCAAGTTGCTCTGTGGGCCTCTTTTATGAGGTTTCAAATGTAATTGTATGACTGAATGATGCGATAAGACCTTACGATGGCAATTTTAACCTAAGCCATCCATCGGGAAACCCTTGGTATCGGGTGGAACGCTGGTTTTACACCCTGCCCAATATTACTCTCCGTTGACCAGTCTCACACCCAAGTTTCACGATGGACGGGTTAGGTTAAAATAGATCCCTACATCTGGCCGCTGAAGCTACCCACTGGATTGTAGAAGATCTCTGAGTTACCAACCTGTTTCTGGCAGCTCACCTCCTGATGAAGAGGAGATTGAGAACACGATTGAGTCTTGTTCAACCAAATTTGGCCTCAGAGTTGAACAGAAACAGTTGAGTCAGAAACGTTATTATGACAGCAATCAGAAAGAACGCAGTTTCAGACAGAACGAGTGTGTTTGTGTTCTCAGTCCCCCTGGCAAGTCGAGTTCACACAAGTGGGATATAGAGGTTGGTGGAACCAAGAGATATTTGTTTGCAATTGGTGACAGCATCCGAAATGTTCATGTAGATCAAATGATCTCTGCTAGAGAGGAACCAAGACGTAATCTTGAACCACTTGATCATGAACTCATACACCAGTTTGATTCAGCTCAGACTTCAGAAAATGAAGTACCAGGGTCAAACAAATCTGAGATAGAAACAGGATCATCTTTGAGTTCCAAACCAAAACAGAGCAGCCGGAAAATTGGTTCAACACCAAAACCTTCTGTAAGGGGATCAGGAAGGCTCCGCAAACCTGTTATTAAACTGGATTTGTCGTTCATTTGTAGCATTTGCAGTTGATTTAAAAGAAAGAAAGCCAGGAGTTTTTGTTATGTGGTCCATGTAATGCTGGGAAAGGTGGTGCCATAGTTTTGTTGTATTTGAGAGGGGAATATGTGCATTTTTTTAAGTGGAAAGCAGTGTAATGTATTATCACATGGTTTGTCACACGGTTTAGCACCTTGGCCAGCAGCTCATCGTGTCTCTGTCCACCATTGGTTCTACCCACATATATTACAACCGCCATAACCTTGCCTGACTCTGCCCCTGCCTCAGCTCATCTGCTGCTGAAACCCTGATCCATGGTTTTCATAGCTCCAGACCAGACTATTCCAACGCTCTCCTGGCCGGCCTCCCATTTTCCACCCTCCATAAACTTGAGCTCATCCAAACTCAGCTGCCCGTATCCTAACTTTCACCAAGTCCCATTCACCCGTCACCCCTGTGCTCGCTGACCTACCTTGTCTCCCGGTTCACCAACCCCTCGATTTTAAAATTCTTATCCCTGTGTTCAAATCCCTACATGGCCTCGTCCCTCCCAAGCTCTGTAACCTTGAGAGTACCAGTTTGTCACCTGCCCCATTCCGACTTTGGAAAACCAGCACAGGTAGTGTCAACTCCTTGCAGGAAAACCTTGGACCTACTCCAAGGTAGGCTAGGCTGGTACCGATGGCCGCTTAGGCCATGTGTGGTGGTGCACAGTCAACTACCTGCTGGGCTCTGTGCTTATCTGTTAATACTGCAGTTCACTGCAAATGTGTCTTGCACCATTCAGATGGGAGGAAAGGATTATGCTGAACGTGAGCACTAACCTTGAAGTATAGCTGGGCTGCTCCTGCTATACGTTAAGCATACCATACTAGACAAGTGTGATGCATTGCCTTTTACTCAGCATGTACTGTAAGCTTGGTACCTCATCAATTCTCTGACTCCTACATTGACTGAGAGAAGCAGGGAACCAAACAATACTTATTCCTGACCCTGCACTCAAACATAAGTCTTGCAAATTATTCGAGATATTTGCTTCTGATAATCTCATGTGATTGTCTTGGCCATTCATTATGATATAACTTTACAGAAGTTAAGTGTTATCCAAATGCATTAATTCTTGAAATTCTTATTACTTTAACAGTGAAAGTGTCTTCAGTTAAGGAAGAAGTTCATTATTAATCCTCTAAACCATTAGTTCTTTGACCCAAAGTAGCAGAGAGCCTTTCAAGATTAATTGAATGATACAGTCAGTTTTCAGCTGATAATGTGCAAGGGGAGAGGATCAAAGACTTACGATTAACTCGTCTATTTGTATTCTGTGTGAGATGCCCACAAGAATTTGCTGACTCTTCTCCTTTGTGCTTCAGTAGAGAGTTTAAGATGTACTAAATGTTGCCACGCTGACGCACTGCCAATTGAGATGTGGGAGCTGCCTATCTTACACTGTGAGCACATAAGTCTATAGCCAGCATTTAAAAGGAGCGCATTTTCATCTAAGCAGCTCTATTCTTTGTTATTCATTCTCAGGATGTGGGCATTGCTGGCATGGCCAGCATTTATTGCCCATTCCTACTTGCCCATGAGAAGGCGGTGGTGGGCCTACTTCTTGAACGGCTGCAGTCCGTGCGGTGAAGGTGCTCCCGCAGTGCTGTTAGGGAGGGAGTTTCAGGATTTTGACCCAGCGACGACGAAGGAACAGTGATAAATGTCCAAGGCGGGATGGTGTGGGACTTGAGGGGAACTTGGAGGTGGTGGTGCTCCATGCACCTGCGGGTTTGGGAGGTGATGCTGAGGAGGCCTTGGCGAGTTGCTGCACTGCATCTTGTAGATGGTCTGCACTGCATCTTGTAGATGGTCTGCACTGCATCTTGTAGATGGTCTGCACTGCATCTTGTAGATGGTCTGCCCTGCATCTTGTAGATGGTCTGCACTGCATCTTGTAGATGGTCTGCACTGCATCTTGTAGATGGTCTGCACTACATCTTGTAGATGGTCTGCACTGCATCTTGTAGATGGTCTGCACTACATCTTGTAGATGGTCTGCACTGCATCTTGTAGATGGTCTGCACTGCATCTTGTAGATGGTCTGCACTACATCTTGTAGATGGTCTGCACTACATCATCTTGTAGATGGTACACACTGCAGCCACTGTGCGCCGGTGGTGGAGGGAGTGAATGTTTCAGCTCGTGAAAGAGGTGTAAATTTGGGGGTGTGGAGGTAGGAGGAGGAGAGACAGCAAAGTTATGATCAATTTCATGATTACATTCCAGTCAATTGATGAAATAATGTGTTTCAACAGGATGTACTGCACCATGAATATAAAAAGAGAAAATGCTGAAAAAATGTAAAGCGTGTCAGTTGGTTTCTGAAAAAGGATATATTGGCCCAGAAATTCGGGTCTCCGCGGGTGAGTACGCACCGGGTGCTCACCCTTAAGCCAATGGAAGTGCCGGTTTCCTGCATGCACTGCGCATGCGCGGGAAACCGGCACTTCCGTTCCCCTGAAAGAAGGGGTTCAGAGGTCGAACTCGTGCGCAGGAGAGGCAGCGCGTGCGCATCGAACTTACATTTTTTTTGCAGGTTTCTCTGGGAAGGTAAGTCTCCAGAAGTTAGACATGTAAGAAGCAGGCGCAAGGCCTGCTTTCTACAAGGTAAGTGGTGAATTAATTAAAATTAAAACATTTTTTCCACAGGCTTATTATTTTTAAATACTTTAAAGAAAGGTAAGTTTATTTTTAGCCCCGTTAGAAAATAAAATTATTTTTCTCAAAAATTTAAATTATTGTTTAAAATAGTTATTTCATGTAATTTATAGTTTATTTAAAAATGTGATTTAAAAAAAAATTGTTTGAAGATTTAGTGATGTTTTCGGGCTTATAGTATTTACAGGTTTGACAGCTCTTCCTGTCAAACTTATGAATGAAGCATTCCCTGCTACCACTGGCTCTCCTTGGCCCACGTGATCCCAGGGGACACATCGAACTAACTGCGCCCCTGGGATACGCGAGCACTGCGCGCCGGCAGTTGGAGGAGGCCCAGGATCGTAATTCCACGGGGGCCCACAGCTCAACGGCCGGCGCGGTAGGTAAGTGCAGGTTGGAGGCTTGCACCCGCGGGAAGCCCCCGACCCGAATTTCTGGGCCAATGATATTTCATTTCTGATAATGGAGGGGGAGGTGAGAAATTGTCAGGATTGGCCAGTCTAACATCAGTGATTGTCAATTGTCAATGGGTCTCCCCCTGAATTATGGTGCCAGCTGTGGCTCAGTGGCTGACACTCTCGCCTCTGAGCCAGAAGGTTGTGGGCCCAATTCCCACTCCAGGGACTCGAACACAAAGGCTAGGCTGACACTCCAGTACTGCACTGTTGCTAGGTGCCGTCTTTCAGACACAGCGTTAAACCAAGGCCCTATATTCCCTCTCAGGTGGGAGTAATGGATCCCTTGGCACTATTTCAAAGGAGAGCGGGGGCGGCGGGGGGGGATTTCCCTGGATGTCCTGGGCTAATATTTATCCCTCAACCAAAATCACTAAAACAGATTATCTGGCCATTTATCTCATTGCTGTTAAAGGGAGCTTGCTGTGCGCAAATTGGCTGCCGTGTTTCCCACATTAAAACAGTGACTGCTTTTCAAAAGCATTTAATTGACTGTAAAGCACTTTGGTACATCCTGAGGATGTGAAAGGCGCTATAGAAATGCATGTTTTTCTTCTTTTCTAGGATGAACAGAGACTTCTGCTTGAGCTGGGTGCCCTGCCGGTGGGCTCTTTAACATTCTGAAGCTTGGACTTGTGGCATCATTACACGGGCTTTTAGAAATGTAGTTGTCTCCTAGGGAAAGTGTATCAGAGCTTTTCCTCAGAGATTAGTTTAAACACCTCTCTGAAGTTGTGAATTGCTCTTTTCTTTGGCAATAATTATCATATTTTTGCAAGTCCTTAGATAGACACATCTCTGCCGAGGACGTTAACAACAGGGAATGTTCTATCCACAACTGTGCTTTGATACAGCTTACAAATCACTCCTCTGTGTGAACCATCATGAACAGAACATTTAGAGGAGGCTAAACTGGATTTAAAGGCCCTAGACTGGACCGTCGCCAGATCGAGACATGTTTTCTATATAGTCTACAATGGTATCATAGAATCATAGAATGATACGGCACAGAATGAAGCCATTTGGCCCATCGTGCCTGTGCCAGCTCTTTGAAAGATCGCTCCAATTAGTCCCACTCCCCCCTGCTCTTTCCCCATAGCCCTGTAAAATTTTCCCCTTCAAGTATTTACCCAATTCACTTTTGAAGGTTGCTATTGAATCTGCTTCCACCGCCCTTTCAGGCAGCGCAATCCAAATCTTAACAACTCACTGTAATTTTTTTCCTCATGTCGCCTCTGGTTCTTTTGCCAATCACCTTAAATCTGAGTCCTCTTCTTATCAACCCTTCTGCCACTGGAAGTCGTTTCTCTTTATTTACTCTATCAAAAACTTCGTGATTTTAAACACCTCTATTAAATCTCCTCTTAGCCTTCTCTGCTCTAAGGAGAACAACTCCAGCTTCTCCAGTCTCTCCACATAACTGAAGTCTCTCATCCGTGGTACCATTCCAGTAAATCTCCTCTACATCTTCGCCAAGGCCTTGACATCCTTCCTAAAGTGTGGTGTCTAGAATTGGACACAATACTCCAGCTGGGGCCTAGCCAGTGAATTATTGAGGTTATTGAGCAACTTAATCTCTTTCACAAATAACAACAGAAAAACGCTGGAAAAACTCAGCAGGCCAGGCAACATCCGTGGAGAGAGAAACAGAGTTAATGTTTCAGGTCGAAGACCTTTCATCCCTTTGTTATTTCCACCCTCCCCCCCTGCCCTCTCCGTTTCTCGGAGCCAGTACCAAATCTCGTTCACTCATCGCCCCCTGTGCTCACTGACCTACATTGGCTCCCAGTTTGGCAATGCATCGATTTTAAAATCCTCATCTTTGTTTTCAAATCCCTCCACAGCCTCACCCCTCCCTATCTCTGTTACCTCCTCCAGCCCTACAACTCTTTGAGATATCTGTGCTCCTCTAATTATGACCTCTTGCGTCTCCCCGATTTTAATCGCTCCATCATTGGTGGCCATGCCTTCACCTGCCTAAGCCCTATACTCTGGAATTCCCTTCCTAAATCTCTCTACCTCTCTCTCCTCCTTTGAGATGCTCCTTAAAACCTATCTCTTTGACCAAGCTTTTGGTCACTTGTCCTAACATGTTTGGTAATCGCTCCCGTGAAGCAGCTTGGGACGTTTTACTATGTTAAAGGCACTGTATAAGTGTAAGTTGTTGGCGTTGTTGTGCTGGCTTTAAAACAGATCCCCTCAAACAGCTTCCAGTTCTGATGAAAGGTCACCCACCTGGAACGTTGAGGGACGATTTTGCCAGCTCTGGGGAGGCGGGTATGGAGGCGGGACTGCCGGGAAAATGGCAGAATTTGGGGGCGGGTGCCGAACCTGCCCCCAACCTGCCTCCATGCCATCTTGCCAGGAGGCGGATAGCCGTCCTACGCCGGGTCCCATCTCCTTGGAGGCGGGAAGGGTTTAAAACCTATTAACTGCCTGTTAACAGTTAGTTAACAGGCAGAAAATAGGATTATCCCCTTTTTGCCCTCACAAGTGCGGGCTTCCTGAAGGCTCCGAAACCCGCCGGCGAGGCGAGGCGAGTACTGGGTCTGTGGGGGTCGGGGGGTTGCAAAAGTGTGGTGTGAAGGTAAGTGATGGGTGCAAGAGTTTAGAGGTGAGTATCTGAGGTAAATGCAAAGTGTTAGTTGAAGTGTACTTACCTTTGTTTCTTCCTGTAGGCTTCAGTCGGTTTGTATGTGGAGAGTCTCGCACCTCCGTGTTGCTGATGACAGATGGCCGTTGCATTCTCTGATGCAACAAACATCTCATTTCTGTAAAGAAAAGAATGTCGATGAGGTCTTGGATGCAAGACTTCATCAAACTACAGAGAATGTCACTGTTTGGCAGCTTCACAGAAACATTTTTTGACAGATGAAACGTCATACATTGATGTGCTCTGCAACCGACTTTCCCTTAATCGGCCTGCTGAGCCCGCTGGGCGGGCTTAACAAGGTCAATCAAGGGAAAATAGCGTGGGTTGGCCACAAATCGATGGAGCCGGGACAACGACCCGACAAGCAGCAGTCCTGCCTCCAACGCGCCCCCATTGACAAAATCGTCCCCGTTAACTCTGTTTCTCTCTCCACAGATGCTGCCCGACCAGCTGAGGGTTCTCCAGCATTTTTTGTTTCAGATTTCAAGCATCCGCAGTATTTTCGCTTTTGTGTAATTAATCCCTTCCATTAGAGGGAAGGCTGCAGACGCCTGAAGCTCCCTGATGCTCAAACGCAGTATCAGCTGTGGCTCGGTTGGTAGCGCACTTGCCTCTGAATCCAGAAAGATTGTGGGTTCAATTCCCACTCCAGTGACTTGAGCACATCAAGTCTAGGCTGACTCTCCAGTGCAGTACTGAGGGAGTGCTGCACTGTCAGAGGTGCTGTCTTTCAGATGAGATGTTAAACCAAGGCCTGTCTGCTCTCAGGTGGATGTAAAAGATCCCATGGCATTATTTGAAGAAGAGCAGGGGGAGTTATCCCCGGTGTCCTGGCCAATACTTATCCCTCAACTAACATAACTATAGTAATCTGGGATGTAATGTTTAAGTTATCCACCAGATGGAGCCAAAGATTAAGGGATCATATTCACCAGTGTTTAAGGTAATGTCCTGGTACACCAGTTAGTATGGTAATGTGGCATTGCATTATGGGTATGACTCAGAGAGGTGAATCCTCCATTTTGGCATCGTGCAGTTAGAAATACTGTGTTTTGCTTGCAGCCTGTAAGAGATGTTTCTCTGCTACACTGTAATAAACAGTTGGGTTTTGTTCCTTAAGATCTCGCTTATCTCAGTTTTGGGCCTTACCACTCGGATATCACATATTGGCGACGAGGGTCAACAGATCACATCTTGAAGAAGAACAAAAAAATAAAAGAGCGCTGAATAACCGATCATGGCTGCTATGGTAGGAAAGATCTCTGCTTTTGATGTTCAGACTCAGACCTGGGATGAGTACTGCGAGGTGCTGATGCATTTCTTTGAAGCAAATGATATAGATGATGTCGGAAAAAGGAGAGCTATTTTGCTCACTTCCGTGGGAAGTCAGATGTATAGTTTAATGAGAAACTTATGCAGTCCTGCAAAGCCGGGAGACAGTACATTTGCTGAATTGGTGGCCTTGCTGAAGAAACATTTCAATCCCAGACCGAGTAAAAACAGATTATCTGGTCATTATCACATTGCTGTTTGTGGGAGCTTGCTGTGCGCATTTCCCACATTACAACAGTGACTCCACTCCAAAAGTACTTCATTAGCTGTAAAGTGCTTTGAGATGTCCGGTGGTTGTGAAAGGTGCTATATAAATGCAAGTCTTTCTTTCCCAAATGGAGAATGTTGATTTTTCCCTGACCTCTGTGACAGCTCAGTGGAGAGCTCTTGTGACATTCATGCAAACACAACCTCTTGTGGACCGATCGGCAGTACTTGGAGCGAATTAGATCAGGCTTTGATGCCTGGGCCTGCTAATTCTGGGGTTGCTGTCACCCTCCCCTCCTCGTGGCAGGTGAAAAGATAATTTGAAGAAAGTTAAATCTGCATTACCACAATTGGAGAGAGGAGCGTAAAAAATATGCTGCTTTTATAATTGGATTTTTTCTAGTTGCACAACAAAGCAGAAGCGACACAACAATTATGGTATAAAGTAATTATTTTGACCGATGGTGGGGTAATAAATGTATTCCTGCATTCTAAATACACTGTAGTGCTTAGGGGAATGGATGAGTAGCTCGTGAAGATGTGTTGCTGAACACTAGTTACAGTGATGCTGTCAGAGATATATATTGATTTTTTAAAAATATATATATATTGCTCCGGGAATTACTGTGAGTGATTTCATTGCATAAAAGCCCAATGCATTCACATTGAACTTCACTCTCCATTGTATTAGCAGCAGTGCTAATCCGTTAAACAGTGGTGAGATGAATGTGCCAGTGTTAAGCTATTGCGTACTACAGGAAACTTTCGAATTACCAGCACCTAAATAACCGGAAACCTCGGTTAACCAGCAAAATTCAGGAGTAGGTTCAGGTAACTTTTATTACTTGCCTTCCTCCATTTGTTGCTGTGCAAGGGTGTGGCTGCAGCTGTTGCTAAGCTACAGAGATGCTTGCAACTTGTGGCCATTGTTCTGAAGCTAGCAACAGGGTTTGTTGCTTTATACGGCGCTCTCGGCTCCGTATCTTTTACTATAGCTTTCGGTTATCCGGAATTTTTGATGAACCGGCACCACGTCGGTCCCGTCTGTGCCGGATAAAAAAAAGTTTCCTGTAGTTGTCAGCTCTGGCTCAGCGGGTAGTGCTCTTGCCTTTTGAGTCAGAAGGCTGTGGGTTCAATACCACTTTCATGGGACTTGCACTCAAAATCCAGGCTGACACACTCAGTGCAGTGCAGAGGGAGTGCTGCACTGTCGGAGGTGCCGTCTTTCGGATGAGATGTTAAACCAAGGCCCCATCTGCCCTCTGAGGGGGACGTGAAAGGTCCCATGGCACTAATTTGAAGAAGGGCAGGGGCGTGCTCCCCAGTGTCCTGGGCCAATATTTATCCCTCAATCAGCAACTCCCCAAGGCTTCTTCGGCAGCACCTCCCAAACCCACGACCTCTTCCACCTAGAAGGACAAGGGCAGCAGGTGCATGGGAACACCACCACCTCCAAGTTCCCCTCCAAGTCACACACCATCCTGACTTGGAAATATATCGCCGATCCTTCATCGTCGCTGGGTCAAAATCCTGGAACTCCCTCCCTAACAGCACTGTGGGAGCACCTTCACCACACGGACTGCAGCAGTTCAAGAAGGCGGCTCACCACCACCTTCTCAAGAGCAACTAGGGATGGGCAATAAATGCCGGCCTTGCCAGTGACGCCCACATCCCATAAACAAATTAAAAAAAATAACTAAAACGGATTTTATGGCCATTATTTAACTGCTATTTGTGGGAGCTTGCTGTGCGCAAATTAGCTGCCGCGTTTCATAAGAACATAAGAAATAGGAGCAGGAGTAGGCCAATCAGCCCCTCGAGCCTGCTCCGCCATTCAATAAGATCATGGCTGATCTGATCCTAACCTCAAATCTACTTCCACTCTCCATCCCACCCGAACCCATGTGATCTCCTGGGAGAGGCAAAAAACCAGATAAAAAACCCAATGGCCAATTTGGGAGAAAATATCTGGGAAATTCCTCTCCGACCCATCTAGGCGATCGAAACTCGTCCAGGAGATCACTCTGTCCCTGTATTTCCTGCAGTACTTACCTTCTGTAAAAGGTGATTTCCACCCCAGCCAGGAACAGGCCCAATTTACTCTTGAAGGACTCCTAGCTGGCAGCCTGTTCCCGAGGTCTCCACTAATCCCTGTGAATAGAACCATCTCCTGAAATCTAACAGAGAATTAGAACACAAGAAGTAGGAGCAGGACCAGGCTACACGGCCCCTGGGCCCGCTCCGCCACCCACAGGGCCATGACCGATCCGAACCTAGACTCATGTCCAATTTCCTGCCCGCTGCCCGTAACCCCTAATTCCCTTTACTTCTAGGAAAATGTCTATTTCTGTTTTAAATTTATTTAATGATGTAGCTTCCACAGCTTTCTGGGGCAGCAAATTCCATGGACCTACTACCCTCTGAGTGAAGAAGTTTCTCCTCATCTCAGTTTTGAAAGAGCAGCCCCTTATTCTAAGATTATGCCCCCTAGTTCTAGTTTCACCCATCATTGGGAACATCCTCACCGCATCCACCCGATCAAGCCCCTTCACAATCTTATATGCTTCAATAAGATCGCCTCTCATTCTTCTGAACTCCAATGAGTAGAGTCCCAATCTACTCAACCTCTCCTCATATGTCCACCCCCTCATCCCCGGGATTAACCGAGTGAACCTTCTTTGTACTGCCTCGAGAGCAAGTATGTCTTTTCTTAAGTATGGACACCAAAACTGTATGCAGTATTCCAGGTGTGGTCTCACCAATACCTTGTATAACTGCAGCAATACCTCCCTGTTTTTATATTCTATCCCCCTAGCAATAAAAAGCCAACATTCCATTGGCCTTCTTGATCACCTGCTGCACCTGCATACTAACTTTTTGAGTTTCGTGCACCAAGACCCCCAGATCCCTTTGTACTGCAGTACTTTCCAGTTTCTTGCCATTAAGATAATAACTTTCCTACATTTCCTACATTACAACAGTGACCACACTTCAAAAGTAGTTTATTGGCTGAGGCGCTATATAAATGCAAGTCTTTGTTTAAGCGTTTGTAGGATTGCGATGCTCACAGGGAGGAACAGGCCAGTCTATTTTACTTCGGAAGCTGGATTGCAGGGATAGACTCCAAGCGCTCTCAGTGTTTAAATGGCTGCAAAATGCAATGAGGTGTCTTGATCTCTGCATCAGAACTCCCTGTATGCAAGCCTGTCACGTAACGCTCTGGGAGTGTGAATCTGTAAAATCTACCCTCCATTTACATCAAAATGTTCCTCTGCTTTGTGCTCAGTGTGTGTGGCTGTCACGTTCTGGGAGGCTGCGCAACAGAGAAAGGGGTGCAACCCTGTTAGGCTGGGTTTCCGCCTTGGTTGCATTTCATAAGAACATAAGAAATAAGAACAGGAATAGGCCACTTGGCCCCTCGAGCCTGATCCGCCATTCAATAAGATCATGGCTGATCTTGGGCTCAAAAGCCACATAGAAGATAGGAGCAGGAGTAGGCCATTTAGCCCCTTGAGCCCACTCCGCCATTTAATGAGATCATGGCTGATCATGCAAATTCAGTACCCTGTCCCTGCTTTCTCCCCACATCCCTTGATCCCTTTAGCCTCAAGAAATATATCCAACTCTTTCTTGAATATATTTAATGAATTGGCCTCAACTGCCCTGTGTGGCAGAGAATTCCACAGGTTCACCACTCTCTGGGTGATGAAATTCCTCCTCATCTCTGTCCTAAATGGCTTACCCCTTATCATTAGACTGTGACCCCTGGTTCTGGACTCCCCCGCCATCAGGAACATCCTTCCTGCATCTAGTCTGTCTAGTCCTGTTAGAATTTTATAAGTTTCAATGAGATCCCCTCTCATTCTTCTAAACTCTAGCGAATATAAGCCTAATCGACCCAATCTCTCCTCATACGTCATTCCTGCCATCCCAGGTATCAGTCTGGTGAATCTTCGCTGCGCTCTCTCCATGGCAAGAACATCCTTCCTCAGATAAGGTGACCAAAACTGCACACAATACTCAAGGTGTGGTCTCACCAAGGCCCTGTACAACTGCAGCAAGACATCCTTGTTCCTGTACTCGAATCCTCTCGCTATGAAGGCCAACATACCATTTGCCTTCTTAACCACCTGCTGCATCTGCATGCTTACCTTCAGCGACTGGTGCACAAGAACACCCAGGTCTCGTTGCACTTCCCCTTCTCCCAATCTATTGCCGTTCAGATAATAATCTGTCTTCCTGTTTTTGCCACCAAAGTGGATAACCTCGCATTTATCCACATTATACTGCATTTGCCAGGCATCTGACCAATCACCCAACCTGTCCAAATCATACTTCCCTGCCTGTTCCCCATAACCCTTCACTCCCTTACCTTGCAAAAATCTCCACCTTAAATGTATTTAATGACCCAGCCTCCACAGCTCTCTGGGGCAGAGAATTCCACAGATTTACGAGAATAAATTCCTCTTCATCTCAGTTCTAAATGGGCGACCCTTTATTCTGAAACTATGCCCCCGAGTTCTAGATTGCCCCATGAGGAGAAACATCCTCTCTGCATCTACCCTGTCAAGCCCCCTCAGTATCTTATATGTTTCAATAAGATCACCTCTCATTCTTCTAAACTCCAATGAGTATAGGCTCAACCTGCTCAACCTTTCCTCATAAGTCAACCCCCTCATCTCGGGAATTAACCTAGTGAATCGTCTCTGAACTGCCTCCAATGCAAGTATATCCTTCCTTAAATAAGGAGACCAAACCTCTATGCAGTACTCCAGGTATGGTCTCACCAATACCCTGTACAGTTGTAGCAGGACTTCCCTGCTTTTATACTCCAACCCCCTTGCAATAAAGGCCAACATTCCATTTGCCTTTTTGATTACTTGCAGTACCTGCATGCTAACTTTTTGTGTTTCATGCACAATGACCCCCAGGTCCCTCTGAACTGTAGCATTTTGTAATCTCTCTCCATTTAAATAATAATTTGCATTTTTATTTTTCCTGCCAAAGAGGATAACCTCGCACTTTCACATGCACTTTTGCTTGCGGTCAGGGAGGGGCCGCTCCATTGCGCCACGGGGCATGGTAGCAGTGGTCGGTAGGGCAGGGGGTGGGGGGAGTGGCGGGCGGGGGATATGGGAGCATTTCGCGTTCTTTTAATCTGGGGTTGGAAGGAGCACCCTTGCTCCTCCCGGCTCCACATTCAGGTGAGTATGGGGGTCCGTCCTGCCGCTTGGCGCCATGTTGTGCTGCCTGTGTTCAGCACGTGGCGATCGAAAATCGACAAGGAGCGCAGGACCCTAATTTAAATCAGTTATCCTGCCCTTTAAATGTTCCAGACTTGCTCTCCTGCCGCCAGCGCCTCTCTCTTTCTTATCCGATATGGCGGGAGGCGCATCTCCAGCCAGAATGCACGCGCACTTCCTGACCGCCATATTGGGAGCTGGGTGGCTGAATTACTAGGTCCTGAAGAGCACCTGTCATTTCCTGTGCACCCGTTCCCTTCATTTCCATTGGTCCCAGGTCAGGTGCAGGCGGTGCACCCATACAAACTGGTTACCAGTACTGAAAAATGTAAAGAGACAGGCAACAGTTGGATTAGAGAGGGAGAGGTTGATTTTTGCTCACTGAGGTGATAAAACCTGCAAAGTTGGTGTTGGTAGATCTCTTTGCTCCTCTACCCCATTTATATTCTTAGGCCGGAATTTTACCGGTGCTGAGAGGGCAGGATCGGAGGCGGGTCAGCTGTGAAATTTGAAGTGATTGACAGCGGGTCGGGACCCCGCTGCCAAGCCGCCTCCGCGCAGGTCTCCCAGGTGTCGGGTCTGTCAGCGCTGAACAGACCCAACACCAAGCGGCGGAGGAGGCAATTTAGATCATTAGCTGGATTGTTAAGAGGCAATTAAGCATTATTTTAAGCTTACCTTTAGATTTTTAGAGTTTGCCAACAGCTTCCTCGCTGCTTGGGGATCACGTCAGGTAAGATCGGGTGTTGTGTCAGCATGGGTGATTTACTAACTTGACAGCTGTAAATGGTCTGTAAAAGTGTTTGGAGCAAACTCTCTATCCAGTGTCACCTCATTGGAACAACCTCTCTCACCATTGACAGATCGCTTCTGTCATCTCAAACATAGAAATAGAAACATAGAAGATAGGAGCAGGAGTAGGCCATTCAGCCCTTCGAGCCTGCTCCGCCATTCAGTGAGATCATGGCTGATCATCCAAATTCAGTACCCTGTCCCTGCCTTCTCCCCATATCCCTTGATCCCTTTAACCTTAAGAAATATATCCAACTCTTTCTTGAATATATTTAATGAACTGGCCTCCACCGCCCTCTGTGGCAGAGAATTCCACAGGTTCACCACTCTCTGGGTGAAGAAATTCCTCCTCATTTCAGTCCTAAATGGCTTACCCCTTATCCTTAGACTATGACCCCTGGTTCTGGACTCCCCTGCCATCAGAAACATCCTTCCTGCATCTAGTCTGTCCAGGCCTGACAGAATTTTATAGGTTTCGATGAGATCCCCTCTCAATCTTCTAAACTCCAGTGAGTATAAGCCCAATCGACACAATCTCTCCTCATACGTCATTCCTGCCATCCCAGGTATCAGCCTGGTGAATCTTCGCTGCACCCCCTCCATGGCAAGAACGTAGTTCCTCAGGTAAGGCGACCAAAACTGCACACAATACTCAAGGTGTGGTCTCACCAAGGCCCTGTACAACTGTAGCAAGACATCCTTGTTCCTGTACTCGAACCCTCTTGCTACGAAGGCCAACATACCATTTGCCTTCTTAACCGCCTGCTGCACCTGCATGCTTACCTTCAGCGACTGGTGCACAAGAACACCCAGGTCTCTTTGCACTTCCCCTTCTCCCAATCTATTGCCATTCAAATAATAATCTGCCTTCCTGTTTTTGCCACCAAAGTGGATAACCTCACATTTATCCACATTATAGTGCATTTGCCATGTTTCTGCCCAATCACCCAACCTGTCCAAATCGTACTGGAGTTTCACGACATCCTCCTGACAGCCTACCCTCCCACCCAGCTTTGTGTCGTCTGCAAATTTGGAGATATTACATCCAATTCCCTCGTCCAGATCATTGATATATATTGTGAACAGCTGGGGTCCTAGGACCGATCCTTGCGGTACCCCACTAGTCACTGCCTGCCACTCGGAAAATGACCCGTTTATTCCAACTCTTTGCTTTCTGTCTGCCAACCAGTTCTCTATCCAAGTCAATACCTTGCCCCCAATCCCATGTGCCTTAATTTTGCATGCTAATCTCTTATGTGGGACCTTATCGAAAGCCTTCTGAAAGTCCAAATACACCACATAAGGTTCTCCCTTATCTATTTTACCAGTTACATCCTCAAAAAATTCCAGTACATTAGTCAAGCATGATTTACCTCGCTTGCTACCTAGTCCATCAGCATTGGTGCCCTTGAAACAATCTCACCTTGGTCCTCAGAATCCCACCACGATCAGCCCCAACACCAGCATCACCGGGCACACCAGCAGCACCAACATCAACACCAACCTTCTCCGCAATCAAATGATGCTGCACAGGACACAGGGCATCAGCACTCGAACATACTGCTGCCCGGGATGCCAGTGATGGCCTCACCATGGTCAGACTTACTTCACTTGATGCTGCACACCCTGGCTGCCATGATGTGCCAGGTTAACACCACCCCATACCAACACCATAAAGCATCCCTATAATGCCCAAGCCATTCCTTTCACACTCATCACCATTGCAGGGGATTCCGTTATGTCTCACCATTCACTGCAACTCACTAAGCCACTTCCAAAGGTGCACACAAATCTGTCCAAGAACACAAAGTGTTGAAAATAAAGGTTTCAATGTTTGACACCATATTAACAGAAACTTTACATGAACATTGCATAAAGCACCCAAGTGTGTTGTTAGTTAGTATGGTTGCAGTAGGATGAGGGTGAGTGTGAGGGGTGGCTAGTGAGATGGGGAAGTGATAATGTAGATAGAGAGGGATGGGTGGAGGTGCAAGGTAAGTTGGTGTGAGTAAGGATGTGCAGGAGTAGGGTAGGGAAGGCCGAATGATGGGGATGTGATGCGTGGCACAGCAGGATGAGGTTGAGTGTGGCTTTGCAGTAACATTTCGTGATCTACTGAGATCATTGAAAGATTTGCGCCACTGCAGCCTGGTCCTCCTGACCACATCCCTGCTTGTGTCCTTCCTGTGCAATGTGCAACCAGGCTGTGTTGGCCTCCTGGGGAGGTCTGTTCTGCCCATTGGATGGGAAGAGGACCTCCTTGCGTGCTGTGACTCCCTCCATAAGCATATGGAGGGAGTCATGGGAGAGCCTGGGTGCAGCCGTGCACCTCTGTGCCATGCTTGTCAGTGTTTGAAGCACCTCAATGCTGTAGAACGCTGACAGCAAAACTGTCAAATTCAATGTGGCCATGGTCCCTTTAAGGGAACATTGCTGGGCGGGCTTAACAAGCCCAATCATCGTAAAATAACTTGAACAGAGCAGACTGGGACCGCGCTACTGTCCCCGGCCAGCCTGGACCCGCCTCGATAGGCGAAATCGCCGCCTTACCTTCCAAGGAATAGGTGGCCTCCTTATTCCTCCTCCCAAAATCAACCACCTCACACTTAGCTATATTGAATTTAATTCAGTATTTATCCACCCACTCTGTTAGCCTGTTAATGTCTTCCTGTATTTGGTAGTTTTCCACATTATTAACTATGTCCCCCAGTTCGGTATCATCTGCAAATTTCAACACCTGACCTACAATTTCCTAGTCCAAGTCATTTATGTATATGGTGAACAACAATGGTCCCAGCGCGAATCCCTGTGGGACATCACTTTCTACCAATCCGAGAAATTTCCCTTAACTCCTTCCCTGTGTTTTCTGTTTTGTAGCCACTATCCATTCTACTATCTGACCCCTGACTCCACACCCCCTGAACTTTGTCACGGATCTCTTATGTGTCATCTTTTTGGAATTTTTTGAGGATGTAACTGGTAAAATAGATAAGGGTGAACCAGTGGATGTAGTGTATTTGGATGTTCAAAAGGCTTTCGATAAGGTCCCGCATAAGAGATTAGCATGTAAAATTAAGGCACATGGGATTGAGGGCAAGGTATTGACTTGGATAGAGAACTGGTTGGCAGACAGAAAGCAAAGAGTTGGAATAAACGGCTCTTTTTCCGAGTGGCAGTGGGGTACCGCAGGGATCGGTCCTTGGACTCCAGCTATTCACAATATATATTAATGCTCTGGACGAGGGGACTAGATGTAATATCTCCAAGTTTGCAGATGACAGAAAGCTGGGTGGGCATGTGTGCTGTGAGGAGGATGCTGAGAAACTCCAGTATGATTTGGACAGGTTGGGTGATTGGGCAGAAGCATGGCAGATGCAATATAACATGGATAAATGCGAGGTTATCCACTTTGGTGGCAAAAACAGTAAGGCAGATTATTATCTAAATGGCAATAGTTTGGGAGAAGGGGAAGTGCAATGAGACCTGGGCGTCCTTGTGCACCAGTCGCTGAAAGTAAGCATGCAGGTACAGCAGGCGGTTAAGAAGGCAAATGGTATGTTGGCCTTCGTAGCGAGAGGGTTTGAGTACAGGAACAAGGATGTCTTGCTGCAGTTGTACAGGGCCTTGGTGAGGCCATATCTTGAGTATTGTGTGCAGTTTTAGTTGCCTTATCTGAGGAAGGATGTTCTTGCCATGGAAGGAGTGCAGCGAAGATTCACCAGGCTGATACCTGGGATGGCAGGAATGACGTATGAGGAGAGATTGGGTCGATTGGGCTTTTACTCGCTGGAGTTTAGAAGAATGAGAGGGGATCTCATTGAAACTTATAAAATTCTAACAGGACTAGACAGACTAGATGCTGGAAGGATGTTCCCGATGGCCGGGGAGTCCAGAACCAGGGGTCACAGTCTAAGGATAAGGGGTAAGCCATTTAGGACACAGATGAGGAGGAATTTCTTCACCCAGAGAGTGGTGAACCTGTGGAATTCTCTGCCAAAGAAGGCAGTTGAGGCCAATTCATTAAATATATTCAAGAAGGAGTTGGATATATTTCTTAAGGCTAAAGGGATCAAGGGATATGGAGAGAAGGCAGGGACAGGGTACTGAATTTGGATGATCAGCCGTGACCTCATTGAATGGCGGAGCAGGCTCGAGGGGCCAAATGGCCTACTCCTGCTCCTATCTTCTATGTTTCTATGTTTCTATCTTATCAAAGACCTTCTGAAAGTCCATGTATTCAATTGAATTCAATTCAATTGAATTCAATTTTTTATTTATTTGTCATATATGCAGCAGACGTGTGTACTGCACAATGAAATGTTGATTTTTACGAGTCCTCCCAACATTGGAATAAATATGGCATAACAATGATAAAATACTAATAGAAATACAGTAATAATAAATAAAACAACAGTAATAAATAATAATAAATTATACGTTCATGAGTCTTATGGCCTGGGGGTAGAAGCTGTTTTGCAACCTGCTGGTACGAGACCGTATGCTTCGGTATCTCTTACTGGACGGGAGCAGGGCGAAGAGGTTGTGGCTGGGGTGGCTCGCATCTTTAATGATTCTCAGGGCCTTCCCCCGGCACCTCTCGGGGTAGATATCCTGCACAGCAGGTAGTTTAATTCCTACAGTATGTTGTGCAGCTTTCACCACCATCTGTAGAGCTTTGCAGTCTGTGGCGGTGCAGTTGCCATACCAAGTAGTGATGCAGCCGGACAGGATACTCTCGATGGTGCACCGGTAGAAGTTGGTGAAAATGTGGGAGGCCATTCCAAATTTCTTCAGTCTCCTGAGGAAGAACAGGCATTGGCATGCCTTCTTCGTTACGACGTCGATGTGATGTGGCCACGTTAAGTCCTCCGTAATGAAATACACCCAGGAATTTGAAGCTGCTGACCCTCTCCACCTCAGCTCCTTCGATGTAGATTGGGGTGTGTCCCTCCCCCTGTCGCTTCCTGTAGTCCACGATCATCTCCTTTGTTTTGCTGATGTTGAGGGAGAGGTTGTTGTACTTGCACCATTCTGCTAGAGCTCTTACCTCCTCCCTGTAGCCTGTCTCGTTGCCATCTGTGATCAGGCCTACAACGGTAGTGTCATCAGCAAACTTGATGATGGAGTTGGAGTTGTGCATGGCCACGCAATCATGAGTAAACATGGAGTACAGAAGGGGGCTGAGCACACAACCCTGGGGAGCTCCCGTGTTCAGGGTCAGTGTTGAGGAGGTGTTACTGCCTATTTTCACCACCTGGGGTCTGCCCGTCAGGAAGTCCAGGATCCAGTTGCATAGGGAGGTGTTAAGTCCTAGCTCACTGAGCTTGTTGACAAGCTTGGAGGGGATAATGGTATTGAATGCTGAACTATAATCAATGAACAACATTCTCACATAGGTGTTCCTCTTATCCAGGTGTGATAAGGCAGTGTGCAGTACAGTGGCGATGGCATCATCCCTAGATCTTTTTGGGCGGTAAGCAAATTGGAGTGGGTCCAGTGTGTCAGTTAGTATGGAGTTGATGTGGGTTTTGACCAGCCTCTCAAAGCACTTCATGATGACAGAAGTGAGTGCTATGGGGTGGTAGTCATTTAAACAGGTTACTTTTGTTTTTTTGGGGATTGGAATAACCGATGTCATCTTGAAGCAGGTGGGGACTATGGACTGGTACAGTGAACGGTTGAATATATCCGTAAACACGACTGCCAGCTGGTCAGCGCATGCTCTAAGGACACGCCCAGGGATTCCATCTGGACCGGGTGCTTTGTGGGTATTCACTCTCTTAAAAGTCTTGCTCACGTCAGCCACAGAGATTGAGAAGACCCGGTCGTCCTGAGCTGCGGGCGCCCTCGTAACAGGCCAGTTGTTGTTGGCCTCAAACCGGGCGCTAAAAGTGTTAAGCTCGTCCGGGAGGGAGGCATTGCTGGGCATGACACAGCTGGGTTTCCCTTTGTAGTCCGTAATAGATTATAGTCCACTCCACATCCTTCGCGAATCTGAGCTATGATAGTGTGACTCCACTTTATCCGTGTATTGTTTTTTTGCATTTTTGATGGTTTTTCTTAGCTCGTACTTTGATTCCTTGTACTCATCTATGTCCCCAGAGTTGAATGCGATGGACCGTGCTTTTAGCATAGCACGGATATCGCCATTTAACCATGGTTTCTGGTTGGGAAATGTTCGTACAACAATCCTCGGAACAACATCATCTGTGCACTTGTTTATGAAACTAATGACTGAATCTGTATATGTGTTGATGTCATTGCCCGAGGTACTCCGGAACATATCCCAGTCAGTGGAATCAAAACAGTCTTGTAACATAGCGTCTGATTGATCCGACCACCATTGTAGAGATCTCATCACAGGCTTTTCCTGTTTCAGTTTCTGCCTATAGGTGGGTAGCAGCAGGATGGCGTCGTGATCTGATTTGCCGAAGGGAGGGCAGGGGAGGGCCTTGTATCCATCCCGGAACGGAGTGTAAACGTGATCTAGTGTGTTCTTGGCTCGCGTTGGTCAGGTGATATGCTGATGGTATACCATAGCCACTGCATTGTCCTTGTCATCCTTTCTGTTGTTTCTTCAAGGAATGGTATAAGGCTGGTTAAGCATGCCCATCCTTTTAGTAATCCATGCTTATATTTTGCTGTCTGATCTTTTAGCAAAGATTTGAGTATCTCTCCTACCTCTGACTTTAAGCTAACTGGTCTATAGTTCCCTAGGTTAGTTCTACCCCTTTCATAAAGATAGGAATTGCATTTCTTGTTTGCCAGTCTTCTGGCACTATTCCTTCTTCTATTGATTTTGTTAAAAAGGGATACTAGTGCCTCTGCTATCTCCTTTCTAGATTTCTAAATAGTTGCAGGGCAGAGGAAGGGATGTTGGAACCAGAAGGCAAGTTCAGAGGGGAGGTGACCTCAGAGGAGAGAGTGGCAACGGCAAAAATAAGACAACGAAGATGGCGATGGACTGATTCAGATGAATGCGGATAAAGAGAAAAAGTTGCCGAGGCTTCAATTCTTTGGAGATGCGTCTCACTGTGAAGGATAAAAAGAAAAGAAAGACTTGCATTTCTATAGCGCCTTTCGCAACCTCGGGACATCCTGAAGGGATAATTACAAGTCCTAGCCCTGTCTCAGGCTACCCCAGATCAGGCGTATTCCCCAGACATTCACCTTCAACTTAAGTTAGAGATAGCTGAATTCAATAAGATGCTTAAACGGGTCTAAATGTTCAGGCTATCTCTCCCTAAAGGAAAGGAACGACTGAAGATGCTACTGTCCTCCAGATAGTACTTTTAATAAGTTTAACTAGACTGTAACCTTCCTGATATTATGAGGGTCCAGAATACCCCCCAGAATTCTGTAACTCCTTACAAAAGAGTGTACAGAAATTGGGTTCGCGAGTTTATACAGAAATACTCTTTGAGACAATTCTAAAAATGTATAGTTTTATTTAAGAGCCGACATTCAGTTAACATCTGTTGAATCAGTCGCAACATTAACAATTCAAAATACAACTAGCTTACATTTCTTATTTCTCAGAGATCCTTATTCTCAAATCTTTACTTTGTTACATTTCTTATTTCTTACTTATCTCTAAATTCAGATTATCCACCAAAATCAATTACTTTGATTACCTGAGACTCAAAGTTAAAAACTTACAGAGCGTGCCTGTGAAGTTGAGAAACGCTTGGCCCGTTCAGCGAGTTCTGACTTTCTGTTTGAAAAGCTCTTATTTTTATACCCTTTTTGCAGTGGTTTATTCTTTGAAGTGCTTTGCTGATGTAAGCTAATTGCCTTATTCATTCTCTCTTTGAATGCTTTCGATCTTACTGTCAATTCAACTATTGCATGCATAATTATGTCTACCTTTAGCTTTTCCAAAAACTATCATAAAAACAATATATCAGCTATGGTTTCTGTTTGATGCCATTCTTACAAAATGCTTTCATTCAATTCTTAATATTGGCTTTACTGGTTTTATCAGACGTTGAGTCTCCTAACTGCTCCAAGTTCAATACAAATGCAATGTAATTGCTTGGTGCATATATTGAAGTCATATCTTCAAAGTGTTCTTGTTGGTATCATATTTACTATGTATAAATTAAAGACACTTTGACTGAGTGTTTACTTGTTTTCTAGCTATCTCAATTGGTTGCATATTTAATCTTATGTTTCCTGTCTTCCAGGTTTAACATAAAAACTATTTGACCAGCAGGTGTTTCTTTTACTTGATGTCATCTTTTCAAAGGCACATGGTTCTTTAAATGCTTGTGTTTCTGTTCAACGTGTTAGCTTATACCACCTTAAACTGAGTCTTCCATTGTGTTATTCCCAAACTCCAGACCCTCTGGAATCGCCAAACTGCCATTTCAATAGGGTCATTGTTTTAGTATATTTAACTAATTCCCATTTCAAAGCTTGTTTGGTTTTTACAACTTTGTTATCAAACCATCCCATCTCAGAAGCCTGTATTTCTGTTTGCAGCCGGTGACTCCACGGCTTTCCAGACTTTTAAACCCAGTATATCATGTATTAATAAATATCAGAATTCTGTTCATATTATGGTGTATCTTTCTGAAATATGGCTTATTCCCTCACAATCCCAAAGTGCTTTACAGCCAATGAAGTATTTTTTTTGAAGTGTAGTCACTGTTGTAATGTAGGATCATTGTAGATGATGCAAGAACTGGAGAGTGAAGGAGGGGAGAGAAGGGCCAAAGGTGTGAGGAATTGCATGAAATTGTCTTTCTTCAAAATGTAGGAAGAAACGTCGGTTAAAAAAAGCAGTGGAGTATTGGAACTTTAAATGCTGCGCTCATCACTAGAAGCCACACAACTTGTCCAGATGTCCTCGCCAATAAACAACTCCTGTGTTTTTATGGAGCACAGTTTATTGCCATCCACGCTCAGGGCAAGAAAACATTATTAGGTATCATGCTGGAATAGAGGTAAGGGAGAATGAACTGTGCTTCAGTAAAGAAAGATATTGAGCAGGAATAAGCATCAGAATGAAATCCAGCAGACTGCACATCAAAAAGGTCATGTACCTGAGATAGTGAGGGATGCAAATCATGTGCATGATTATGTTAACGGGATATAAAAGGAGATGTATTCAACTCAGTAATTAATTCAAAAGTATTCACAAATTTTATTTTCTCCCCACTTATTGCACTAATCATAAATTACAGGGAACAGATGTTTGCTGCGTGGCCACATCCCAAACAAGTTATAAAACACGGAGGCACCCAGTGCATAGAGGGACAGATATATCCAATGTGAGAAGAGTGTGGGAGTCCAGAGTGTGAAGTCTACAGAGATTATTTAGCAATTAGAGCCAAATTGTCAGTTTCTATGTCGGGAAACGTAATGGGTGTGATGGGCTGAGCAGAATTTAAATTTCCAAAACTATGGAAATGCAAGCGACACACAGTTTGGATCCATGTGTATGGAGGGTGACATTCTGTGTGTCCCAACTCCCCTTCGTCCCTTCCACATCCTCCCCACATTCCAGAATTCTATTTCCAGAACCCTCCATCTTATCACATCTGTCCTCACCTTCAAAAGCCTCTTCAGCCACTTCTTTGGAAACATAGGAACATAGGAACAAGGGGAGGCCATTGAGCCCCTCGAGCCTGTTCCGCCATTCAATGACATCATGGCTGAACTGCGACCTAACTCCATACAACCACCTTTGGCCCATATCCCTTAATACCTTTGGTTAACAGAAAACTATCAATCTCCGATTTAAAATTAACAATTGATCTAGCATCAACTGCCGTTTGTGGAAGAGAGTTCCAAACTTCTACCATCCTTTGTGTGTAGAAGTGTTTCCTAATTTCACTCCTGAAAGGTCTGACTATACCCCCTAGTCCTAGAATCCCCCAACCAGTGGTAATAGTTTCTCTTATCTGTTCCCCTTAATATCTTGAAAACTTCGCTCAGATCACCCCTTAACCTTCTAAATTCTAGGGAATACAATCCTAATTTGTGTAATCTCTCCTCGTAACTTAAGCCTTGAAGTCCAGGTATCATTCTGGTAAACCTATTACTCACTCCCTCCAAGGCCAATACAACCTTCCTAAGGTGTGGTGCCCAGAACTGCTCACAGTGCTCCAGGTGTGGTCTAACCAGGGCTTTGTATAGCTGCAGCATAACTTCTACCCCCTTGTACTCTAGACGTCTAGATATAAAAGCCATTAGCCTTTTTGATTATTTTCTGTACCTGTTCATTAAATTTTAATGATCTATGTACCTGGGCCTCCAAGTCTCTTTGGACCTCCACTGTTTTTAGCCTTTCACTATTTAGAAAGTACCCTGTTCTACCCTTTTTTGTTTACCTTGCCTAGCCCTTCTCCCTCACTCCTGCTCAAGTGTTCCTCTTTGGGTGGTACCTTTGGACAATTCTTCATATTGAACCTTAAAACCTACCTCTTTGACCAAGCTTTTGGTCACCTGTCCTAATATCTCCTTACGTGGCTCGGTGTCAAATTCTGTTTGATAATCGCTCCTGTGAAGCTCCTTGGGATGTTTTACTACGTTAAAGGCGCTATATAAATGCAAGTTATTGTGGTTGAAGGCACCATATAACAGAACATTTTTCTTTTCATCACATCCAAAACCCGCCACCCAAATTCCTCAGCAGGGGGATAGACTTGTCAATGCCTTTGTTACCTCTAGACTTGACTATTCCAACGCACTCTTGGCTGGCCTCCCATCTCCTACCCTCCATAAACTTAAACTCATCCAAAACTCAGCTGCCCGAATCCTAACTCACACCAAGTCCCGTTCACCCTTCACCCGGTGCTCGCTGACCTACATTGGCTCCCGGTTAAGCAGCGCCTCGATTTCAAAATTCTCATCCTTGTTTTCAAATCCCTCCATGGCCTCGCCCCTCCCTATCTCTGTAATCCCCTTCAGCCCCACAAACCCCCGCCGAGATATCTGCGCTCCTCTAATTCTGCCCTCTTGGGCATCCCTGATTATAATCGCTCAACCATTGGTGGCCGTGCCTTCTGTTGCCTAGGCCCTAAGCTCTGGAATTCCCTCCCTAACTCTCTCCGCCTCTCTACCTCTCTTTCCTCCTTTAAGACACTCCTTAAAACTACCTCTTTGACCAAGCTTTTGGTCACCTGACCTAATTTATCCTTATGTGGCTCGATGTCAATTTTTTTGTCTTAAAATACTCCTGTGCAGCACCTTGGGACATTTTACTACGTTAAAGGCACTATATAAATACAAGTTGTTGTTGTTGTATAGGTTCTTCCAGCAATCCCTCCAGGTTGGCACTGTACTCTTCTCAAAACCACTGCACTAAATTTGGTAACAGTTCGACTTTGCCTTAAAATCTGTGCAGCTGAAGAAAGTGGAAGGGAAGGGGTGCGAGTGAGGAGAGATATGGAGGGCAAGGAGATAGTGAAAGAAGGAGACTGAGGAAAGGCGGAGAGGATGGGAAGAAGGAGGACAAGAAGGGGGCAGGCAGAGAGAAGGAACAGAGGGGAAAAGTGAAAAAGAGATGGAGTAGAAAGAGAGAGAGAGAGAGGAGACAACACCGATGTAGATTCTACAACTTAGCACTCCTAGAACTAAGGTTCATGTGACAGAAATCCACATTGAGATCAAAATGTCCCACAATTTGCCATCATTAAAACTGATTACAGAGACTTGAGCACATAATCTACACTGATCCTCCGATCCAGTACTGAGGGCGTGCTATACTGTCAGAGGTGTCGTCTTTTGGATGAATCATAGAATCATAGAAATTTATGACATAGGAGGAGCCCATCGTGTCTGTGCCGGTTGACAAGGAGCTCTCCAGCCTAATCCCACTTTCCAGCTCTTGGTCCGTAGCCCTGTAGGTTACAGCACTTCAAGTGTATATCCAAGTACTTTTTAAATGCGATGAAGGTTTCTGCCTCTACCACCCTTTCAGGCAGTGAGTTCCAGACCCCACCACCATCTGGGTGAAAAAAGTTCTCGTTAACTCCCTTCTAATCCTTCTACCAATTACTTTAAATCTGTGCCCCCTGGTTATTGACCTCCCTGCTAAGTGTAATATGTCCTTCCAATCCAATCTATCTAGGCCCCTCATAATTTGATGCACCTCAATTAAATCTTCCCCCAGCCTCCTCTGTTCCAAGGAAAACAACTCCAGCCTATCCAATCTTTCCTCATAGCTAAGATTCTCCAGTCCTGGCAACATCCTCGTAAATCTCCTCTGCACCCCCTCTAGTGCAATCACATCCTTCCTGTAATGTGGTGACCAGAACTGCACGCAGTATTCTAGCTGTGGCCTAACTAGTGTTTTATACAGTTCAAGCACAACCTCCCTGCTCTTGTATTCTATGCCTCGGCTAATAAAGGAAAGTATCCTGTATACCTTCTTAACCACCTTATCTACTTGTCCTGCTACCTTCAGGGATCCGTGGACATGCACTCCAAGGTCCCTCTGTTCCTCTGAAGGGAAGAAAGGAGAGAGGAAGAAAGGGAGAGGATGGAAGGACAGGAGGGAGAGAGAAGGATGGATGGGAGGGAGAGGGAAGGAAGGAAGAGAAGAAAGGAAGGGAGAGAGGAAGGAAGGAAAGTAGAAGAAAATAAATAAAGGCAGGACGAAAGAGAAAGGCTTGTGTTATTATGTTTTTCCAAATGCCTCACAATCAAGGACGAAATTCATAATCTCCTAAATTCCTTTGGCAGGACTTCAGAACTTTCTTTTCCTAGATTGTTGGCTCCCATGGGAACCACGATGACTGGTTGCTTTCTCTCCCCTGCCAGAAACTTTTCAACTCTTTCTGAAATGTCCCTTACCTTAGCAGCTGGGAGGCAACAGCCGAGATACAATGGAGGGATTTAGGGTCCTTCTGGGTAGATGAGCCAATAAGGGCCGATTAGTCTCCCTCATCCACAATTATCTTGGGAATAGTGAGTGGGGAAGGGGGGTCTCTGCATTTATGCAACCAGAGTCACTGGCTTCAGGAGAGAGGGAATAAAAATTGGAAAACATCAAAGTATAACCCTTATATTTCAATCTGTATTCTCTCATTCCCTCCGTATATAGGTAGGCATAATTTGTATTTTTAAAGTTTCAGCCTTGACATACACCAGATTTAAACAGATTTGTACCTGAAGGATGTGAAAAGCACTCAGTGGAGCGTGAGACAGCTAATAGATTTAGGCAGCGGGGCTCTTGCTAAGCCTCACAGATTAGTTGATGAACAGTATTGGTCATATATACAGAAATGGTATAGTGCGAAACCGAGTAAAGAAAGAAAGCTCCAGCATTTATATAAGTGACTTTCATGTCCTCAGGTTCGTTCCAAAGTACTTTACAGCCAATGAAGTACTTTTGAAGTGTAGTCACTGTTGTAATGTGGGAAGTGTGGAAGCCAACATGTACACAGCAAGCTCCCACAAACAGCAATGTGATAATGACCAGATAATCAGTTTAAGGGGTAAATATTGGCCAGGGCACCAGGGATAATGCCCTCTGCTCTTCTTCAAAATAGTGTAGTGGGATCTTTTACGTCCAAATGAGAGGGCAGACGCAGACTTGGTTTAAGGTCTCATCCGAAAGATTGCACCTCCGACAGTGCGGCGCTCCCTCAGTACTGCACTGGAGTGTCAGCTTATATTTTGTGCTCGAGTCTCTGGAGTGGGACTGGAACCCACGACCTTCTGACTCAGAGGCAAGAGTGATACCATTGAGTCACAGCTGAGTCAGTGGAAGCAATTTATACAGTTAGATTGTGTGCAGTGAAGTATGGAACTTTCCCGGGAGCACTAAAGCAACTCAATAGAAAGGAAGGGAGGAAAGAAAGAAATACTGTCGAATTGCATCTCTCAGAACACCTCAAAAAATCTTCACATCCAATTGCTTACTCCAAAGTGCGATGACTATTATGTGGGAGATTGAAGATAAGTCATGTAAGATTTATTTTCACTCCCATTGAAGGGAAACATTTGAGAATAAATGTGCACCTGTGAGAAGGAATTTATTTTTCATGTGTGTGATTCTCGAACTTTTAATGAGGTAATTGCAATATGTAAATTGCTGCTGTGCTAGTTTTTTTAATTCATTCACGGGATGTGGGCATCGCTGGCAGATCCAGCATTTATTGCCCATCCCTAGTTGCCCTTCAGAAGGTGGTGGTGAGCCGCCTTGTTGAACCGCTTCAGTCCGTGTGGTGAAGGTACTCCCACAGTGCTGTTAGGGAGGGAGTTCCAGGATTTTGCCCCAATGACAATGAAGGAACGGCGATATATTTCCAAATTAGGATGGTGTGTGACTTGGGGGGGAACTTGGAGGTGGTGGTGTTCCCATGCACTTGTTGCCCTTGTTCTTCTAGGTGGTAGAGCTCGCGGGTTTGGGAGGTGCTGTCAAAGAACACCTTTTGGCTCTGATCATAACAGTAAGTACATATTACATACTAAGCACTCCATCCACCCCCTCCACAACTGGCGCACCGTGGCTGCAGTGTGAACTGTCTACAAGATGCACTGCAGCAACTTGCCAAGGCTTCTTCGGCAGCACCTCCCAAACCCGCGACCTCCACAACCTGGAAGGACAAGGGCAGCTGGCGCATGGAAACAACATCACCTCCAAGTTTCCCAACAAGTCACACACCATCCTGGCTTAGACATATATATTGCCATTCCTTCATCATCGCTGGGTCAAAATCTTGGGACTCCCTACCTAACAGCACTGTGGGAGTTGGGAAAATGCCCCAGTTGGTGAGGATCTGTCCGACAATTGTTTTATTAGACAGAGAAAAAAAATCAGAAATCGGATGCATTTATACAGATCCATGTCACATTCATGTAGTCTCTCCAAGCACGTTCACACTCAATTATTGTAAAATGTATTGATTGTGGTGCAGGAAATCCTACAACCACTCTGTGTCAGCTAAGCCCCTCAAACAGTAATGCGATGAATAAACAATCAATCTTGCTTATTGATGGTATTTGTTGAGGGAAGAATGTTGCATAGGTCACCGGGGAACACTTTGCTCTTTGTTAAGTATCCACCAAGCAACTGGACCTTGGATGAATGTCTCTCACCTGAATATTGGCACCTCCTGCAATAGAGTATTCCATCAGTTCTGCCCTGGAGTGTCATCTTAGTTTCTATGCTCAAGAACTGGAACTTAGAATCTTAGAATGGTTACAGCACGAAAGGCGGCCATTCGGCCCGTCTAGCCCATGCTCAGTTTTGAATTCATAGGGCAGGATTTTCATTGGGCCGTGGAGGTGGGATTGGAGGCGTGTGGGGGTTTAAAATCCCGAAATCAGGGGTCCCGACCCCGCCCCCAACCCGCCTCCATGCCAGTTTCAAAGGAGGCGGGTACCCGCCCCGCACTGAGACCCACCTCCCCGAGACGGGAAGGGGATTAGTGCCAATTAACTGCCTGTTAACAGGTAGTTAACAGGCAGTTTTTAGCCTAATCCCTTTTTTTATTCCTGAAGTGTGGGATTCCCGACGGCTCCAAGCCACAGTTAGTGAGGCGGACCGTTGGGCTGAAGGGGTTGGAGGGGTCAAGATGTCCAGTGTTCAGGTGAGTGATGGGTGCATGAGTGCAGAGGTAAGTGTGTTTGGTCTGTGTAAAGTGTTTAAAGAAGTTCTACTAACCTTTACTTACCTTTACAGCCTTCCTTCCTTCCTTCCTTCAGGTCTCGGGTGTCCCTCATCTCATCGGCACAGAAAGCAGAATGGCTGCGAGCTGTCAAAATCTGCAGCATTCAGCTTTCTATTCCGGAGAGATCTCAATCATCCTGAGAGGAAGGAATTAACTTAGAGTACAGATTGTCAGTGTTTGACAGCTTCAAAGAGCTGTCGAACGCTGATATTTCATCTGTCAAAAGGTCTTGACAGATGAAATTTCAATCTGTGACGTCACCTGTTGCCGGGTGGTCCTTAATTGGTCTGCTGAGCCTGCTGGGCGGGCTCAACAAGGTCAATCAAGTCAAAATCGCGTGGGTTGGCTAGAACTCGATGGAGGCGGGACTACAACCCCGAAAGTTGTAGTCCCGCCTCCTACCCACCTCCTCAATGAAAATCCAGCCCCTAGTCTTTTGATCCAGAGGTGAGAGTGCTGTCAATTAACCAAGTTGCTAGGCCATCTTCTAACACTATGATGATGACGCCCATCATTAACCTCCCTGGCCACATGACCACCTGCATGTTGTGTCTGACATCGAGTCATGGATGAGCCACAACTCTCTCAGCTCCTTCTGTAAACTTAGCTCCTTTGCTGCTGATTCCCTCTCTCTCTTTCTCCAAATAGATAGTTCGCAACTTTGGAATTCTGTTCAACTACTGAGCTGAACTTCCAACACCGCATCCTATTTGTCTTCCCTTCCCACAAACCATTATTTCCACCTGAGCAATGTTCTCCACCCCGACCTAACACATTCTGTTGCTGAAATCCTTATCTACACTTTTGTCACCTCACAACTGAATTACTCCAAATTCCTCCTTTCCACCCTCCCATTCTCCACCCTTCACAAACTCCAACAGTATCCTGTCCATCACTAAGTCTTGTCCACCCATCACTCCTGTCCTACACTGGCTTCCGATCAACCACTCCCACAGCACTTAGGAATCAAAAACACAATTTCTAAATTTGCTGATGACACCAAATTGGGGGGAAAGTCAATACTGAGCAGAACAAGTTACAGGAGGACATTAATAAACTTGCAGAATGGGCACATAATTGGCAAATAAATAAATGTGAGGTATTACATTTTGGTAGGAAGAATCGGGAGGTCACTTATCACTTAGATGGTGCGAGTCTAGGTGGGGTAGAGGAACAAAGGGATCTAGGAGTACAAATACACAAATCACTAAAAGTTGCGACACAGGTTAGCAATGCCATAAAAAAAAGCAAACCAAGCACTAGGGTTTATTTCTAGAGGGATAGAATTGAAAAGTAGGGAAGTTATGCTAAACCTGTATCGAACCTTGGTTAGACCACACTTGGAGTACTGCGTACAGTTCTGGTCGCCATATTATAAAAAGGATATAGAGTGTGAGGGTGCCGGTTAGTTCCCTCAGTAACCCCTAGATGGCACCTTCACTTGTTTTTTCCCTTTGCTAATTGTTACTAGTTTCTCCTGTGTTTATTACTTAACTGCCTTTTATCAGGTTTATTGGTTTCACCTGCTTTTGCTTGTATTTAAGTTGTGTGGTTTCTTCCCTCTGTGCTCAGTCTTGACAAGCCATTTGCCTAGTGGTAGCTTGTCTTGAGCTCCTATGTTTGTAACTGTTTACCTGTGTGATTCTAGTAAAGTACTGAAATAAAGAATAGATTTGCCTTCCAAAGTTAGGCTTTATTAACTTTAAAATCGGCAGCATATCTTTCTACATCCAGTCCCCCGAAAGCTAGAAAAGGACTGAATTTAAGGTAGCCACAACACATCATGTGATCATCAACTACCAATGAGATTACAACACATATCCCAAGGCAGTTAACAACCAACGAATCACAATACTTTTACTAATCAAGGAATAATCACCACAAGTACTTTTATTTAAGACTGCATACCTGCTTCTCGTCTCATCTGTCTGCACTTGGGTCCAGAACCAGCCTCGCCCTGACAGCAAGACTGAGCCCCCCCTCGGAAAAGGACCGGACCCCGGAACCTATCATCCCCAGTTCCTGCATCGTTGCTCCCGTCGCATGGGAGATTGAGACTGTGGTGCGAGGGGCCCAACGTCAGGAGGCTGACCCTGGAGGAGGCCCTCCTCATAGCCTTTAAGTTCCCAGTCAGGTGCACGCCCAGGTCCTTCAATGGGGGCACTCTTCTCGATTGACTGGTCATCCTGGGATCCGTCGGACTCTCGAGTTCCTTAAGAGGAGGTTCTGGTGGCCCTCTATTGAAGCCAACACACGGGCCTTTGTCTCCGCTTGTCCCGTCTGTGCCCAGAACAAGACATCCCAACAACCTTCGCTTGGTCTCCTGCTTCCCTTGCCCATCCCCAGCTGTCCCTGGTCTCATATCGCCCTGGATTTCATCACCGGGCTACCTCCATCTGAGGGATTCGCTACCATCCTAGTTGTGGTCGATCGCTTTTCCAAGGCTGCTCACTTCGTCCCTCTTGTCAAGCTTCCCTCTGCCAGAGAGACTGCCCAGCTGGTTGTCCAGCATGTCTTCCGCCTCCATGGCTTGCCCCTGGATGTCATCTCTGACCGTGGTCCCCAGTTCTCATCCAGGTTCTGGAAGTCTTTTTGTCCCCTCCTGGGCGCTTCCGTCAGTCTCTCCTCTGGGTTCCACCCACAGTCTAACGGCCAGACTGAGAGAACCAACCAAGATCTGGAGACGGTGCTAAGAAGCTTTGTGTCCTCCAATCCTTCCACCTGGAGCAAGTATCTGGTCTGGGTGGAGTACACGCACAATACCCTTCAGAGCTCCTCCACTGGCCTCTCACCTTTCGAATGTCAATATGGCTTCCAACCGCCACTCTTCGCTGAACAGGAGAGGGAGGTAGGAGTCCCGGCTGCCCAGGGGTTCATCCAACGCTGCCGCCATACCTGGAGGAGGGTCCGATCCGCCTTGCAGCTCGCTTCTTCTCGGCAGAAAATGCAGGCTGACCGACACCACCTCCCAGCTCCTCGGTTCCGGACTGGACAGAAGGTCTGGCTGTCTACCCAGAATCTTCCGCTCCATGTGGAGTCCCACAAGTTGGCTCCCCGGTTCATCGGACCTTTTAGGATTTTGGAAAAAGTAAACCCTGTGGCCTACCAGCTCCTCCTTCCTCGGTCGATGAAGATACATCCCACGTTCCACGTCTCTCACCTCAAGCCAGTACTTACCAGCCCCTTGGTTCCTGCTTCCAGACCTCCCCCCCCGCCCCGCATGATTGACGGTCAGCAAGCCTACACTGTCCAGCGCCTCCTTGATAGTCGCCGGGTTAGGAGGAGCATTCAATACCTGGTTGACTGGGAGGGTTATGGTCCTGAAGAGCGTTCCTGGGTTCCGGCCCGGGACATTTTGGATCCTGAACTCATCAGGGATTTTCACCATCGCCACCCTGATCATCCAGGACGAACGTCAGGAGCCATTCCTAGGGGAGGGGGTCCTGTGAGGGTGCCGGTTAGTTCCCTCAGTAACCCCTAGATGGCACCTTCACTTGTTTTTTTCCCTTTGCTAATTGTTACTAGTTTCGCCTGTGTTTATTACTTAACTGCCTTTTATCAGGTTTATTGGTTTCACCTGTTTTTGCTTGTATTTAAGTTCTGTGGTTTCTTCCCTCTGTGCTCAGTCTTGACAAGCCGTTTGCCTAGTGGTAGCTTGTCTTGAGCTCCTATGTTTGTAACTGTTTACCTGTGTGATTCTAGTAAAGTACTTTTATTTAAGACTGCATGCCTGCTTCTCGCCTCGTCTTTCTGCACTTGGGTCCAGAACCAGCCTCACCCTGACAATAGAGGCACTGGAGAGGGTGCAGAGAAGATTTACAAGGAGTGATTGAAGCGAATAGTATAGATGCATTTAAGGGGAGGCTAGACAAGCACATGAGGGAGAAGGGAATAGAGGGTTATGCTGATAGAGTTAGATGAGGAAAGACGGGAGGAGGCTCGAGTGGAGCATAAATGCCAGCATGGACTGGTTGGGCCGAATGGCCTGTTTTTGTGCCGTATATCCTATGGAGTATCATCCTAGATTTTGTGCTCAAGTCTCTGGTTGTGGGTGCACAGTCCCACTCCTTTCATGATTTAGAGGCGCGAGTGCTCCCAACTGAGCCACTGCTGACACTAGGGGGTAGATTTTTCCGAACCTGTTGGGAAGAAGGCGGAACTTCCCCTTTCGGGTTTTTGACCTGCCTACTACGACGTCCGGCCAATCTGCACGATTTTCCCTTGATTGACCTTGTTGAGCCCACCCAGCGAGCTCAGCAGGCCAATTAAGGGCCACCCGGCAACAGGTGACGTCACAGACTGCAATTTCATCTGTCAAGAGTTCTTGACAGATGAAATATCAGTGTTTCACAGCTGTTTGAAGCTGTGAAACACTGACAGTCTGAGTTCTAACATGAGTCCTTCTCCACAGACTCAGTTAGAACTCTCACCGGCACTCAAAGCTGAAGGCTGTCACTTTTGACAGATCGCAGCCGTTCAGCTTTCAGTTCCTGCTGAGTGATGGGCTCCCGACGCCTACAGGAAGAAAGGCTGTTAAGGTAAGTACAGGTAAGTGAAAGTTCTTTACACACTTTAGACACACCAAACACACTTACCTTTACACTCATGCACCCATCACTCACCTGAGCGCCAACATCGCGACCCCTCCAACTCCTTCAACCCGACGGCCCGCCTGCTCTACCTGGCGTGGTTTGGAGCCGTCGGGAAACCCACACGAAACCCCTCAAAATAGGGATTAGGCTAAAAACTGCCTGTTAACTACCTGTTAACAGGCAGTTAATTGGCACTAATCCCTTCCCGCCTGGTTTCGGCGGGTCCCAGTGCGGGGCGGGTACCCGCCACCCCTGAAACTTACGTGGGGCGGGGTTTTGGGCGGGATGGTGTCGGACCCCCAAATTCAGGATTCCCCCCCCCCCACACGCCTGAAACCCCGCCTGACGGCTCCACGAAAATCTAGCCCTAGGAGTTAAACCAGCAAAATCTACAAGTGCCTGATTAATAGGCAACCTGAATGAGGAAAATTACAGTGGCTGTGCACACTCGGGCGAGGGCTGAACCATCTGGTTAACTTTCAAATAGCATTTGTCATGATAAGGTGAGAATCAGCTAAGTAAATTGGGGGAATGAACAGCGTGAAATTGTTAGCATTATGAGGGATAACAAGAAGCTGGGCTGCCACAGAAACTGAAGCTGTTTGAAGGCGATGCTATTTCGTTTCTTGTTGTAGGGGTTAAAAGTTATGAAACTGACAAAAGCCCGAGAGAGAAAGAGAGCCAAAAAAAATTGGACGTGTTTCACACAAAATCGATTCAGAGGGTGACAGGGATCAAATAGCAAGATGAAATGTAAGTTGGGCTTAACGCAACAGTGTAAACATCAATGCTCCACCACATGATGAGAATGGAACGGAACGAGAGAGTTAAAGACTGGAGAAGGCACCAAGCCGCGATTGGGCATGGCACATTACAGGGAAGAGAAGGCGCAACAAGACAAAGGACGGAAGACCTGCAGCATATGGGCATCAGGCTGCCAGCTACTGAATTTATCATGGAAAAAAGGGAGAGACTTCAGTACCGCCTATATCAAGGGGAAATAAGGACCAGAGAGAGAAATCACAAGACCATACGATAGACACAGATGAGAAAGGCCATTCAACTCGTCTCTTTTTGGAAAGATCCTACGGCCGGAATTTTAATCTGGAGACGGGTTGGAAGCAGGGGCGCTAGAAAGTGATCGGGAAACCCGGGAGAACGGGTTTCCCGCAGGCCCTGCCGAATTTAACGGCAGGGCCTGATTAGCATTTCAAAGTTCTGTCCCCCGCCCACAGCCAGCCAGATGGAGAGGCTGGCTGGCTGCGGGTGGGTAGGCCTGGGGCACTAGGCCGCAGAGAGGAGGGAGGGAGGGATTGGGTGGGGGGGGTGGTCGGGGCCTGGAGGATCGGGGCCTAGAGGAGCATCGAGGTAGGAGAGAAGATCGGGGCCGGCCGGAGGAGCTTCGACTTCTACCACCTAGAAGGACAAGGGCAACAGGTGCATGGAAACACCACCACCTCAAAGTTACCCTCCAAGTTACACACCATCCTGACTTAGAAGTATATTGCCGATCCTTCATCGTCACTGGGTCAAAATCCTGGAACTCCCTACTTAACAGCACTGTGGGAGTACCTTCACCACTGCAGCGATTCAAGAAGGCGGCTCATCACCACCTTCTCAAGGGCAACTAGGGATGGGCAATAAATGCTGGCCTTACCAGCGACACCCACATCCCATAAACGAATTTAAAAAAAAGGTGATTGGCCTGAATGGGCAGTCAGGCACTGACAAGTGTGAAAAGGTTATCATAGCTGTATGGAATGTGGTTTGCCACCTCTGGGTTGGGGGGCATTTAAAAAAAATGTTAAGTTAGGTCGGGCTTAGTGTTTTATTTATTTAAATTTAGGCACTTTCTCTTTCTGAGCATTGTTCTGTCACACTGGTTGATCTTTCATAGGTGGCGTCTTTTCTATCTTCAGCATTTGGCGCGCTCATCATTCTTAAATGCAATCAGCAACTTATTTTTGGTTCATTCTAGGGATGTGGGCCAACATTTTTTGCCCTTGCCAAGGTGGTGGTGGACCTTCTCTTTGAACAGCTGCAGTCCGTGTGGTGAAGGTGCTCCCGCAGTGCCGGTAGGTAGGAAGTTGCAGGATTTTGACCGTGCGATGATGAAGGAGCAGCCGATATATGTCCAAGTCCGGATGGCATGTGACTTGGAGGGGAACTGCCTACCTATCAGTCACTTGAAGTCTTTACACATCCTTTAGAATGATGAACGTACCAATGCCCGATGCTAGAAGATGGAAGTGACATCTCAGGGGTGAAGTTAGTCTCCGCCAGCACCGCAAAGCCCATTGACTTCAATGGAAAAGAAAATCAGACGGGGTGTAAAGCAGGCAATCGGTTGGCTATGAGCCCCTTTCACGCTGGAGGCAGAGAGTAATTTCACCCACCTCATCTGAAAGCTTAAACACAAAAAGAAAATACTGCAGATGCTGGAAATCTGAAATAAAAACAGAAAATGCTGGAGATACTCAGCAGGTCAGGCAGCTTCTGTGAAGAGAGAAACAGAGTTAACGTTTCAGGTCGATGACCCTTCGTCAGAACTGGACAAAAGCAGGAAAGGGAACAGATTTTTAAGCCAGTGAAGAGGCTGGGAAATGGGGGAGGGGATGAAAAAACAAAAGGAAAGGCCTGTGATAGGATAGAAGGTGGAAGAGGTTAAGCGACTAAGAGACATTGAGAGACATTAAGAGATATTCAAGGCAAAAGGAGATGGTAATGGGACAAGTTAAGAAACAAAGGATGGCTCTAGATGAAGTGTAAATTGCGCTGGCAGAATGAAGGACAGCTGTCATGTGGGGGAGCAGAACAGAACAAAAGTGTGGATAAAAAAATTTAGGGGCCGGAGTTATGATCTGAAATTGTTGAACTCGCTGTTGAGTCCAGAGGGCTGTAACGTGCCTAATCGAAAGATGAGGTGCTGTTCCTCGAGCTTACACTGAGCTTCAGTGGAACAATGCAAGAGGCCGAGGATGGTGAGGTCCAAGTGGGAATGGAACGGTGAATTAAAGTGACAGGTGCTGCCTGACCTGCTGAGTTTCTCCAGCATTTTCTGTTTATATTTCATCTGAAAGCTTGACCTGCATGTCCGAACACTACAGCGAGAAAGCTCACTTATATTTTACAGAGCAGTGCCTCACAAGGCATCATTTTGTTTCTACATTTGAATGATTGCAGTTTGGAGCCACGTTGTGTAATGGTGGAGCATTTCTAAGTCTCGGGCTGGACTGATCTGAGGGAAACCCGAGGGCTCAGGAAGGTCTGTTGACTCTTTAAGAAAAAGTGCGACTATGCTCAGCCTTAAATCTCTGCAAAGAGTCATGTGAAAATATTCTTATTATAGAGCACTAGTGGAAACAGCTTATGTGAGGAAACCGCACTAGTAAACCAGATATAAATCCGATTATATATGACTCAGATTAGATAGTCTCAGCGTTGTCCGTAAGGGGGATCCGGAGCTTCCGGTCGCCTGTCACTTTAATTCTCCGCCCCATTCCCACTCAGACCTCACCGTCCTCGGACTCTTGCATTGTTCCACGGAAGCTCAGTGTAAGCTCGAGTACAGCACCTCATCTTTCGATTAGACACGTTACAGCCCTCTGGACTCAACATCGAGTTCAACAATTTCAGATCATAACTCCGGCCCCTATCATAGATATATATATTTTTTATCCACACTTTTGTTCTGTTCTGCTCCCCCACAGGGCAGCTGTCTGTCATTCTGCCAGCGCAATTTACACTTCATCTAGAGCCATCCTTTGTTTCTTAACCTGCCCCATTACCATCTCCTCTCGCCTTGAATATCTCTTAATGTCTCTTAACCTCTCCTGCCTTCTATCCTATCACAGGCCTTCCCTTTTGTTCTTTCATCCCCTCCCCCCTTTCCCAGCCACTACACTTGCTTAAAAATCTGTTCCCTTTCCTGCTTTTTTCCAGTTCTGACGAAAAGTCATCGACCTGAAACGTTAACTCTATTTCTCTCTTCACAGACGCTGCCTGACCTGCTGAGTTTCTCCAGCATTTTCTGTTTTTATTTAATCTGAAAGCTTGACCTGCATGTCCGAACACTACAGCGAGAAAGCTCACTTATATTTTACAGAGCAGTGCCTCAGAAGGCATCATTTTGTTTCTACATTTGAATGATTGCCGTTTGGAGCCATGTTGTGTAATGGTGGATCATTTCTAAGTCTCGGACTGGACTGATCTGAGGGAAACCCAAGGGCACAGGAAGGTCTGTTGATTCTTTAAAAAAAGTGCGTCCATGCTCAGCCTTAATTCTCTGCAAAGAGTCATGTGAAAATATTCTTATTATAGAGCACTAGTGGAAACAGCTTATGTGAGGAAACCGCACTAGTAAACCAGATATAAATCCGATTATATATGACTCAGATTAGATAGTCTCAGTGTAATACAAGCAAAGGTTTGTGCAGCATTTATGGGGCTCGGGAGCACAGTGGTTATGTTACTGGACTAGCAATCCAGAGGCCTGGACTAATAATCCCACCACGGCAGCTGGGGAATTTAAATTCAGTTAATTAAATAAATAAATCTGGAATAAAAAGCTAGTCTCAGTAATGGTGACCATGAAACTATTGGATTGTTGCAAAAATCCATCTGGTTCACTAATGTCCTTTAGGGAAGGAAATCTGCCATCTGACGTAATAAAACTCACTACGCACTTGGTTTGAGCATAAAGCAAGGCTTTAATCAGCTTGTTTCAGAACATGGAGGTCTAGTTGTACTTCACTAGTTCCTTGTCTTACAAAATGTCCCTAGCAAGCTGGGGCCGACACCCGAGTATTTATACTCCTTGGATGGCGCCACCAGCTGGCCGTCCAGCGTTATTTTGCGAATAGTTTCTTGATGAATGATGAGATTTATAACACCGTCCTTACCCGGTCTGGCCTATATGTGACTCCAGACCCACAGCAATGTCTGGTTGACTCTTAACTGCCCTCTGAAATGGTCTAGCAAGTGTCTCAGACGGCTCACCACCACCTTCTCGAGGGCAATTAGGGAAGGGCAATAAATGCTGGCCTTGCCAGCGATGCCCACATCCCATAAATAAACAAAAAAAGTTGATGCCCTGTCCCTCGCACTTTTAGAAAATGTCACAGTCACACCACATATGCAAAGCCTTGCATATTTGGAGCATGTACTCAGGGTAATTCCTGGCTCCCAAGGAGAGCCGCGCTAGCAGGGATCTCATATCGGAGAATCAAGACTACAGTGTTGTAGCCCTTTCTTTGAACTACCCTCCTTTCGAGAGTGATTCCCTGCTGTCAGTGCCAGATCACAGAGTTAACACTATTGGGAATTAGGACGTGGAGGTCAGAGTTCCCTGCGTGATTTTCCATCGATTATTGTAGGACGTTCTAACATCTGCCCCTGAATTCCTAATACCTGCTCCCATCTTGTGACGCTCTGCTAACTGGGGACGTCGACCCTGAAGGGTGATGACACCTAGGACCAAAACATCCTCAACGCACTCTAGTATTATATGAATAATAAATAACCTACCCTCCATCATTACTCTCCTTTGAAAACTTTCTTGTCTCTATTTTATCACCCCCGCCACTTCCGCAGTTTTCTGAAATGTCTCCTTGTTCCTCTTGCATGCTCCTTCGAATCACTACCATCTGATTGATCTTGACTTATTTCGTACTATTTCTACCCATGCTGGTGTCCTGCATTAGAGGCCTCAGTCTTTCACTAGGGTTCCTTAATTAATAAAGAAGCCCTCCCTCCACATTGGACCCTCAAGTCCCTTATTGGACTCCTGAAAATTGCACATAGGAATTTGGATAGGCGCCAGGTTTCAGAACACTGGCTTCTTACTGCAAACAATGCTTCTATTCTGAGTCAGATGGTTGGGGGGTTCAATCTCACTCCAGAGACTTGACAATAAAATCCAGGCTGACACTCCGGTGCAGTACTGAGGGAGTGCTGCACTGTCGGAGGTGCCGTCTTTCAGATGATACGTTAAACCGAGACCGAGTCTGCTCTCTCAGGTGGGTGTAAAAGATCTGGCACTCTTTTGAGGAAGAGCAGGGGAGTTATCCCCAGTGCCCTGGCCAATATATAACCCTCAAACTATGTCACTAAAAAACAGATTGTCTGGCCATTATCACATTGCTGTTTGTGGGCTGTGCGCAAGTTGGCTGCCACGTTGATACCTCAAGTAGGCAGGGGACAATCATATGAAGCATTGGTTAACTCGTTCTCTAATAATGCTGACCGTAATTTCTAAGCTTTAGTGTTAGGGGATCAACAGGTGGTAGTGCGGGG
Source organism: Somniosus microcephalus (assembly GCF_052327205.1). NCBI lineage: Eukaryota > Metazoa > Chordata > Chondrichthyes > Squaliformes > Somniosidae > Somniosus > Somniosus microcephalus. The sequence goes on along the minus strand of NC_141000.1, from coordinate 118,880,875 downwards.
GGCGGGGGGGGGTGGTGGGGAGTGTGGGGAGGAGAAGTCCCAAGAGAATAGCAAAATGGAGAAGAGGACTTGTTGGGTTGAATAGCCTTTTCTCATTCCTGCTTTTCTTCTGCTCCCGACTTGCTGTGAACTTCTAGCCTTTCCCATTACAATTTCAGATATTTAAGACTGGTGCTTTTTCCTTCTGTCTCCGCAGACAGCTGGTGTCTGGTAATTGCCAGCTGCCCATGCCCTTCATGGACTGTGTGTCATTTTAAATGTAAAGCGATATTTCCTCTTTAACTATTATTCGTGTGGCCCTAGACGTCCCTGGTGTAAAGTATCTTCCGATTGTTAAGTAGTTATACATCAGAAAAATAACACACACACAAGGGGGAATTTGTCATTATATGTAACACTGTCGCTAGACTGGATTTTGATGAGCCGTTATATATTCCTTTTACCCAAGACGCACATTTCACATTGTGCAAACTGACCCAGTTCTGACTCCTTACATGGATGGCTGCCTCCCATTAAGTTTTCAGTTCCTTCACGTACATTTAATAGCCAGTTTCAGACTGAGGTGTATGGGTCTGTTTGTAGGAATACAAAGAAAGAAAGACTTGCATTTCTCCAGCGCCTTTCCTGACCTCAGGACGTCCCAAAGCGCTTTACAGCCAACGAAGTAATTTTTGAAATGTAGTCACTGTTGTAATGTAGGAAACGCGGCAGCCAAATTGCGCACAGCAAGCTCCCACAAACAGCAATGTGATAATGACCAGATAATCAGCTTAAGGGGTGAATATTGGCCCAGGACGGCCGGGGAGAACACCCCTGCTCTTCTTCGAATATGCCGTGGGATCTTTCATGTCCACCTGAGAAGGCAGATGGGGCCTCTGTTTAACGTCTCGTCCAAAAGACGGCACCTCAGACAGTGTCGCACTCCCCCAGTACAGCACTGAGGCAGGTGATAGGTGCATTGTCCTGTAAATCTATAACGGCCTAGAAATTCATTGTAGCCACTTTTGGGGCGGTAAAGTCGGGCGGCCGCTAAAGTTTGCGCCCGCCGCCAAATCGAGGCCACTTCTCCGATATTCATTAGCTTCGCCCTAAGAGTTTGCTCGAGCGCTAAAACTGGCGCTGGATGCCTCTCTTTAGGCGCTAAGCCGGAGGTGCTGAGCGAGAGCGCCGAGGCCGGGCGCAGCGCAGGTGCGGCCATCTCGTGATTGACAGCAGACACCCTGGCGCCGGCCAGCTCTTAAGGGGGAAGGGTCGACTTGGTCTGCTGCCACGCCCTGGATAGTGGAGCCCTCCAGCTAGGCCTGAACACTGCTGCTGGACCCAAATAGCGCCTGAAGCCATGCAGAAGGCCCGTGAACGAGCGCAGCGCTTCTCAGAGCGTGATCTGAGTGTGCTGGTTGGTGGTGTGGAGAAGAGGCGCCATCTTTTGTACCCGGACAATGGCAGGAAGGCGCCGGTCCGCGTCTACTGGAAAGCCTGGAAGCATGTCGCCAGCAAGGTGTCAGCCAACAGCGAGGTCCCCAGGACCGGTGTCCAATGCCGCGAAAAGTTTAATGACCTCACTCGGATTGTCAGGGTGAGTACCCTTTCCAGTGTCCTCCTCATCCTTGCCTCACATTATGGGCAAAGGGACCTGAAAGCCCTAATGGCCAGCCCTCATCCAGCAGCTATGGGACAGGCATGAACATCAATTGCACATTCTGCACTTAACACTCTGGCCAAGCTATTCCACCATGGGAGGCAGTGCACACAAGATCAGGGCTACACACTGGCCAGGCTATTCCACCATGGGAGGCAGTGCACACAAGATCAGGGCTACACACTGTACTTAGAGGCCGTCCTTTCTCTTGCAGGCCAAGCTGGCCAATAATAGGAAGAGCCGGACTGCGACCGGGGGAGGCCGACCCCAGATCCAGCCGCTCACCGAGCTGCAACATCGCGTGGAGCGCATCATGGGTGGCCGGGTGATTGGCCCCGTTGCATGTGGAGATGCCGACCCTGTTCTGGGCACCAATGGTAAGGACATCAACGTTTGGACCTCTCTCGTCCCACTTGCGCATCAGATCTACATCCTTTGCCACTGTCCGACCAATGCGCTGAATGCCACCACTCATGCATCCCTCGCTGATGCCCTCTCCTCACTCTGAAGCCTTCCTGCTTTCAGATGGTGAGGAGGAGGTCCCTGAACTTGCCAGTGACAGCCCCTCAGAAGAGGAGGAGGAGGAGGAGCAAGAGGAAGGCGGCCCATCAGGGGAACCCTCTTCCGCGGCAACCCATGCGAATGTAGGGGACACGTCTTCCCTGGAGGGGAGCGTGGCGGAAGTGTCGGAGGAGAGGGGAGCTCATGGGACCTGCGGCCTGCAGAAACGCGGGAGGGGGGTGGAAGCTCAGCGGCCTTCTCCCCAGAGGGGGGAAGGGTCGGAGGGGAGTCCAATTGCTGGGCCCAGCGGCGTCCAGCAACGCAGGAAGGGTCGGCCAGCTCGGCGGCCTTCTCCCCAGAGGGAGAGTCCAGCCTCCAGTCCGGAGATGGTCTTCGCCGAGGAGATGGAACGCCTCGAGGACTTGTCCGCGGACTCGGAGCGCCGGCACACGGAGCTCATGGGGGTAGTGGCACGGTTGCCTGAGGCCATCGAGTCCCTCTCTCGGAGTGTCACCGACATCGGGGCCTCACAGGCCATCAGTTTGGTGGAATTCGGGGCAGAGCAGGCAGCGAGTCGGGCGGCATTCAGGGCAGCTCAGGCAGCGAGTGGGCAGCTGATCAGTGGTGCCGTGCAGTCACTGGGTGCTCTGATGAGGTCACTGAACAGGTCAACACGGGCACTCACTGCTGCCACACTCGCTGTGTCAGCCAGGCATCGCCAGGGCACCCGGCGCGCTGCAGCAGCACAGCGGTCTGTCCCTCGGCAGATTGGTGCGCATGCTGCAGTGCTGGCCCGGGCGAGTGCCAGTGTCTCAGGCGACCAGCCAGCATGCCCCCATTCCTCCAGCCACCACTGCCACTCCCCCAGTGGAGCTGCCAGGAGCTGCTGCAGCGACTGATGCTGGCCAGCCACAGCTGCAGCATTCAACAGCCGCCCGCTCGACGGCCAGACCTCGACTAGGCTGACCGCCAAGGGCATCTGTCGTCACGACATGTGCCCCTCTGGAGCCTGCCCCCAGCCTTGCAGCAGCCAATGGCCTTACTTTGAGGAGGAGCAGCAGGGCGGGCAGGGGCCACACAAAGATGGCCAAGGCATCGCCCTAGCGGGCCAAAAAGTCGAATGTGTGGCCAGTTGTGTTTGTTTTTTGAGGCCGAGAATTGGATGTTTGTTTTTTGAGGCCGAGAATTGGATGTTTGTTTTTTGAAGGCCGAGGATGTGATGTTTGTTTTTTACAAAGGCCGAGGATGACGGCCCTTTTAGTTGCACTGTTTTGTTAATCCTCTCCAGGTTGTGGGAGCGAGTAATGTGTTTGAGTGTTTTTTGGGGGTTTCGTCTGTTTTTGGTTTTCATGTGGGAAGGGCCCTGAGTTTGTACAATAAAGCATTTTATTTATTAACATTGTCCATGTTTGATCTTTGAAGTGTTTGTTGCCTTAACCGGCTGAGGGCTTGCGGAGCGGCTGCAATCATGTTCTTTCATTGGCACAAGCCATTCCCTGACAGGGGGCCTAGAAGTGACGTTCAATAAGCCGCCGACGGGCGGCCCTTGGACCTTGTGCCTCCCTCCTGGGCTGGTACTCCTCGTCCTCCTCCTCCTCATGCTCCTCCTGCTCCTCCTCCTGAGGTGGCGGTCCAACGTGAGGTGGCAGTGCCTGAGTCCTGCGGATAGCCAGGTTGTGCAGCATGCAGCAAACGACGACGAATTGGGAGACTCGCTCCTGCGAATACTGGAGGGCTCCCCCGGAGCGATCGAGACAGCGGAACCGTTGCTTGAGGACGCCGATTGTTTGTTCTATGATGTTCCTAGTCGCTTGATGGCTCTCGCTGTATGCCTCTTCAGCAGGGGTCGTGGGTGCGCGGAGCGGGGTCATGAGCCAGGTACACAAAGGATAGCCTTTGTCCCCGATAAGCCATCCTCTTGGGGGAGGCTGTGCCTGGAACATGTCAGCCACAGTTGTCTGTCGCAGGATAAAGGCATCGTGGCTGCTGCCTGGAAAGCGGGCATTGACAGCTAGGATGCGCTGCCTGTGGTCACACACCAGCTGTACGTTGAGGGAATGGTAGCCCTTCCGGTTGCGGTAATCCTCGGCATGCTCCAGAGGTGCCCGCAAAGCCACATGCGTGCAGTCAACGGCGCCCTGCACCATGGGGAAGCCCGCTATTCTTGCAAATCCCACTGCACGCTGCTGCTGCTTGTCCAGGGTCATGGGGAAGGAGATGAATTGATGTCTCCTTCTGAAAAGGGTTTCGGTCACCTGGCGGATGCAGCAATGCACGGCGAACTGGGAGATGTTAGCGATGTCCCCAGCAGCAGATTGGAAGGAGCCGGTGGCATAGAAGTTGAGAGCCACCGTCACCTTCACTGCCACCGACAGAGACGTCCTGCGCATCAGCTGTGGCTGCAGGTCTCTGTGAAGCAGCTGGCAGATGCCTGCAGCCACCTCCCTTCTGAATCGCAGCCTCCTAACACACATCGCGGCAGACATGGTCAGATAGGAGGACTGCTGGCGGTATACCCTGGGTGGGTAAGGCCTCAGTTGGCGACGCCTGTTGCCCCCTCTGCGTCTAGCCAGGGCTGCCACTCTCTCACGGCGTCTGTAAGCCCTTCTGGCATAAGGCTGAAAGTCAGCGTTGGCACCCAATGCAGCCCCCATTATATGCTGGCAAACACTGAGCTCTCAATGAAGGCAAAGATAATTGCTAAGCTCTGGCCTGAGCCAAAAATACCTGTCCTAGTGTTGGTCCAAACCAGTAAGCTCTCCTCCTTGGTCTCTCTCCAAAAAACCGTTGCACAAGAGTGAATGCTGCAAAATGGCTGGCCTTTATAGTGCAGGGTAAGTGCCCTTTAAATAGCGCTCCCCGCGGCCTGCCTCGGCTGTGTACCGTTCCACTTCACAGTCGTTAGGGCCGCCCGGCGCACAATGGCCCGGCGCGAGTGAAGTTCCGGTTCGGGGCGCACAAAGGGCGTTGCACTAGTAAATGACGTCATGATCTGCGCGCGCAGCAGGGCGCGCGCTAAGACTTTGCGCCGGCGCTAAATGTGTACTGAAGTTGGGGCGAGGCGCAGATCGCGCTGCGCCCGGGCGCTAAGCGCCTAGCGCTCGAGATCTACTCCTCCTAAGGCGCTAACGGCTGGCGCGCCCAACTGAATTTCTAGGCCAACATCTTTAAAGTCTTGCGTAGTGCATGCACTTACTGTAAACATCACACTTTATGTCACACTTTAGCCAATGTGGGAACGATAGCATAGTGGTAATGTCACTGGGGAATTTAAATTCAGTTAATTAAATAAATCTGGAATAAAAAGCTAGCATCAGTAATGGTGACCATGAAACTACCGGATTGTTGTAAAAACCCATTTGGTTCACGAATGTCCTTTAGGGAAGGAAATCTGCCGCCCTTACCTATATGTGACTCCAGACCCGCAGCAATGTGGTTGACTCTTAACTGCCCTCTGAAATGGCCTAACAAACTGCTACGAAACAAAATAATAATGAAACTAGATGGACAACCCGGCATTGGCTACGGACACGGCAATGGCACACCCAGCCCAGTCAACCTTGCAAAGTCCTCCTCACCTGGGGACTTGTGCCAAAATTGGGAGAGCTGTCCCACAGACTAGTCAAGCAACAGCCTGACATAGTCATACAGAATCATACCTTTCAGCCAATGTCCCAAACTCCTCCATCACCATCCCTGGGTAAATCCTGTCCCACCAGCATGACAGACCCACCAGGGGTGGTGGCACAGTGGTACACAGTTGGGAGGGAGTGGCCCTGGGAGCCCTCAACATTGATTCCAGACCCCATGAAGTCTCATGGCTTCAGGTCAAGCATGGGCAAGGAAACCGCCTGCTGATTACCACCTACCGCCCTCCCTCAGCTGATGAATCAGTACTCCTCCATGTTGAACACCACTTGGAAGAAGCACTGAGAGTAGCAAGGGCACAGAATTTACTCTGGGTGGGGGACTTCAATGTCCATCACCAAGGGTGGCTCGGTAGCGCCACTACTGACTGAGCTGGCCGAGTCCTGATGGACATAACTGCCAGTCTGGGCCTGCGACAGGTGGTGAGAGAACCAACACGAGGGAAAAACCTACTTGACCTCATCCTCACCAATCTACCTGTCGCAGGTGCATCTGTCCATGATTGGTAGCAGTGACCACCGCACAGTTATTGTGGAGATGAAGGCCATCTTCACACTGAGGACACCCTCCATCGTGTTGTGTGGCACTACCACCGTGCTAAATAGGATAGATTCAGAACTGATCTAGCAGCTCAAAACTGGGCATCCATGAGGTGCTGTGGGCCATCAGCAGCAGCAGAATTGTATTCCACCACAATCTGTAACCTCATGGCCCGGCATATCCCTCACTCTACCATTACCACCAAGCCAGGAGACCAACCCTGGTTCAATAAGAAGTGTAGAAGAGCATGCCAGGAGCAGCACCAGGCGTACGTAAAAATGAGATACCAACAGTCTCCATCCTCCATCGCCTGTGACACAGTGGTACTCATGTTGGAGATGGACTCCTCCATTCTCTGCACAGTTGCAGACATCATGGTCACAAAACCTGCCAGAGCCTCCTGCATTTCTTCCTGCTCCTTCAGAATTGCTCGCTTTCTTGATGGCCCCCCAAGGCTCAGCATCTGCATGCAGCTGAGCAGAGCTGGAAGTGTACTGCGCCCTCCAGCGACGTGTCTCCACTGCTGTCCCTGTCTCCACCATCTCCTCCTGCTCACTTGTGACTTTTGAGACACCAGGTGACAACACTACTCTATCACATGTACGACCCACCGAGGTGTGCTTAGGTCTGGTGATGGTGCACCCTCAGAGGCTGGAGGCTCCTCTGAGGAGTCGTCTTCCTCTTCTGCCTCGACTGTGGGGTGGGGCTCTTGATAGACCAGTGGGAGAGTAAAGAGATTATTTAGAAATATCATATCAAGAATGGGTGCCAATACCATTATGCACATGATGAACATTCACTGGCTGCTGACGTCAGTTCCCATATGAGAGACTGCTGTATGCCATGTGGTTGTATGAGATGTGATTCTGTCACCAGGTTGCTGAGAGGTCCCCCTCTCTCTGTCTCCCACCGTCAGCTGCTCTGCAACTCCTGAGACCCCCAGGAAGACCTCCTCTGCTGGAATCAACGTGACGAATGATGGAGGGCCACCTCTGGTTCTCTCCCTCACCCTCTTATTGTGGGTTCTCTTCTGCTGCACGGAGGGAAAGAAGAGATGTTTGAGTGAGAATGATGGCATGAGTGTCAGGAATGTGTGGGTTACACCTGTAGAGGGTGACTATGAGGGAGTGTGGTGCCAATGCCAAAGTGCCAATGCAAAGTGGCCTCCTTGTGTGTTGTCATTAGGATTGCAATAGTATGAGGGTGAGTGTGAGGGGTGGTTAGTCAGATGGGGATGTGGTAATGTAGATCAAGAGAGAGGGATGTGTGGAGGTGCAAGGTATGTTGGTGTGAGTAAGGATGTGCAGGAATCGGCTTGGGAAGGCAGAGTGACGGGGATGTGATGAGAGGCACAGCAGGATGAGGTTGAGTGTGGCTTTGCACTCACCTTTCCTGATCTAATCAGATCATTGAAGCGCTTCTGGCACTGCACCCAGGTCCGCCTCACCACATCCCTGCTGTTGACCTTCTCTGCTATCTCCAGCCAGGCTCTTATTGTCTCCTGGGGAGGTCACTTGCGCCCATGTGAGGAATTGCGGGGAACCGTCCTTTGCCCTGCCTCACTCTGAAACACAGGAGATTGGCGCTCCAATGCACTACGCTAGGATGCTGCGTATGTCCCTTCCTTTCCTTTGCCACCATTCCGCTCCCTCCTCATAAATCATGCAGACAACAACCATCCTAGTCAGTATTGGCTCGTGGAGTGTGCAGGGACTGAATCAACATTCGCAGCACAGTTGCAAGCAGTGTCCTCCACTTGAAGATATTGTCACTTGAACGGCAAGTCTGATTGATTCGACTATTTGACATCTTCTTTGTTGCTCAGCAACAGGGATGCTTGTACGAGGGAAAAAAAATTAAACATATATCCTATCGGGAGAATTACCTGCCCTGACATTTTCATTACTGACCCAAAATCAGGGATTGATTCGCAGACTGAATGTAAGAAGCACTTCTTCGTGCCTCTGTGTGACTGACATCCAGAGTATTACTCGAGAGTCTCACTTTCAGTTCGGTTAATTTGCAGGGGATCAAAACTGCGGTAAGTTTGCCTAAACTTTTAATGCACACTCTTTCATTATCAAGCCTGTAGCTTTGTTAAATGACGTGAAGAGATTGCTTGAGTGTGAGGTAGTTCATTTGGGTTCATTTAGCTCTGCCCTTGTCGAGTGATTAGTCACTTTTCAGGCAGTAAATAAGAAAAAAAAAGAATTTGCGTCACAGCCTTATTGTGACGCTCTCATAATCATGTGGCTCTGGGCTTTGTTCATTGACCTATCTGTTTGCCTCTCTCTTGAGCTGAGATCTGCTTATTTATGTGTGAATTATTCAGATCGCAGCTCTGGTTGGTAATGAGGATGAGAGAGATGATGTGATGATGTTGTGGGACAACCTCATCCACTCCACTCAACAACAACAACTTGCATTTAGATAGCGCCTTTAGCACCGTAAAACATCCCGAGGCGCTTCAGCTAAAAATTGACACCGAGCCAAAGAAGGGGATAGTAGGACAGCTGACCACACGCTTGGTCAGAGAGGTTGGTTTTAGGGAGTGTCTTAAAGGAGGAGAGAGAGGCGGAGAGACAAAGAGGTTCAGGGAGGGAATTTCAGAGTTTAGGGCCGAGGCAGCTGAAGGCACGGCCGCCAATGGTGGGATGAAGGACAGGGGTGGGGGGAGGTTGGGGGGTTGGGGAGGGAGGGGCAGGGGAATGCAGAAGAGTCTATTGGAGAAACGCAGTGTTGTTAAGTAGGTCACTGGGGAACGGTTCCACAGGCAGCAATAGTCCAGGTATCTCAACTTGAGTGACCATTAATCATGTACAAGCCTTGACAGATTGTGGGGGACATTAGTGCCAAGCCCGGTCCTGTCTTTACTCAGTGTCCTTACGCATGTGCTTCCAGTGAGGGTCACTGCACAGCAATCAGGAGCGTGCAACCTGGAGTACTTTCTATTTCCGACTAAGACAAATGCCATGGTGGGCATTTTACCTCCCAGCCGAGCGAGAGGCCGGGCCGTCCGGGAGCAGCAGCCAATTTAACAAGCTTCTGGCTGACTTCCTGTCTGAAGCTGGAGGGAGGCGGCGGAATGTTGGGCAGCCTCGTGGGGCTGGGTCCAATGTAAGTGCAGAAACAGGAGTGGGCAAGGCTTCTGGGGTTGTCAGCAGTGAAGAAAGGGCTGGAACGAGTGGAGTCTGGGGCACGGGAGGCCTACACTTCCCTCGTGGGGCCTGGAGGAGCACTCCCGAAAAGGCCTATATTGGTCTTCAGAGCTGGTTGCAGCTGTCGGAGTGGCCGCTTAAAGCTCCCTGCTCTCCTTTGGGATAAGATGGTCTCGGGGCCCTTGGGTGCTCCTCCTGGCCGAAAAGGAGTGCAAAGTCAAATTAAAAATGATTGACCTTTCTGGGCCTCTTCTGGCCCTGGCTCCTCTTGCTGCCAGGTTGACCTACCGGGGAAGGCACAACAACATTTCCCCCTCAGGCTTCGGGTTAATATTGCAGTTGGAACTTCAGCGGAGCCCAATCTGTGTGTTTAGAGAAGGACCGCCCACAGGCCGCTCAACAGAGCTGGTTAAAAATTGCCATCGGTGGCATGGCAGTGCGGTCGGTGCGGGTAAGTCGCACGGGCCCGTTCTAACTGCCCGCTCGCCGCTTCTGCCAGGTGAGCGAGGGGTTAGAATCAGCGGCCCTCTCATCTCTCTGGTCCGGGGGCGGGGGGGGCACTGAGGAAAAGTTGGAGCACGTTCACCATCAGCCCCAACCGAGACCAGCCGACCGATTGAGGAACGAACCCATGGGCCTTCCCGGTCCACGTGACTCAGCTCCACCACACCTGGCAGCGCAGCGAGAAACCCTTTCCAGGAAGCTCAAAGCTTGACCTTATTCAGCGTCAAAGGCCAACAGCAAGTGCCCAGACGTCTGTCACCATCAGCTGGCACTGGTTTCTGGAGAAAGGGATGGCAGGAATGACGTATGAGGAGAGATTGGGTCGATTAGGCTTATATTCACTAGAGTTTAGAAGAATGAGAGGGGATCTCATTGAAACTTATAAAATTCTAACAGGACCAGACAGACTAGATGCAGGAAGGATGTTCCCGATGGCGCGGGAGTCCAGAACCAGGGGTCACAGTCTAAGGATAAGGGGTAGGCCATTTAGGACAGAGATGAGGAGGCATTTCTTCACCCAGGGAGTGGTGAACCTGTGGAATTCTCTACCACAAAAGGCAGTTGAGGCCAATTCATTAAATATATTCAAGAAGGAGTGAGATATATTTCTTAAGGCTAAAGGGATCAAGGGATATGGGGAGAAAGCAGGGACAGGGTACTGAATTTGGATGATCAGCCATGATCTCATTAAATGGCGGAACAGACTCGAGGGGCCGAATGGCCTACTCCTGCTCCTATCTTCTATGTTTCTATATATCAGGTCGTGCCTCGTTAATCCGGCATGCTTAGGAACGGAGCCAGCTTGCCTGTGACACGCACTCACAGTAAGCTCAACAAGGCAGGACTGAAGAAAATGCTCCCTGTTATTAATGCCATCCCTCACACGAGGTGTTAAATACTTCTCCCCAGTCTAGTATTTATGTAAGCTACGTCAATTCTTATTTTTGCGGAAGGTAATCGAACTTGACAGGCTGAAGCCGGAGAAACGGATCAGCTTGTTTGAAATTTGTCTCACTTATGCCATTCGACACGGTGAATGTGCCTGCAGGCGCCGAAGGGATTCTTTTCACCATCACCGCCCCGTTTATCTTTCTCATTTCTTTTCTCGTTTTAACCCCGCTACTCTGTACATTGCAGTCTCATGGATTCTGATCAACAATACAGCTTCAATCGAGCCCACGCACTTTATACGGAGCTTACAGGTGCAATTATTCATGGGTGGAGCTCGTTGGGCCGCTGCTATACTGTCACAAGAATTAGTGGCTCCTCTCGGGGAAGGGTTTCTGAGCACGTTGAAGGTTTTGAGTAAGATCTAAATGACACTTGCCTTGAGCACATAATCTAGGCAGATACTCCTGCGCAGTTATGAGGTAGTCCTTCATTGTCACCAAGACCCGTTCCCCTAGAGCCCCCTGTGCTCACTGACCTACAGTGGCTCCCAGTCCTCGAGTTTGAAACCTACCTCTTTGACCAAGCTTTAGAAACATAGAAGATAGGAGCAGGAGTAGGCCATTCGGCCCCTCGAGCCTGTTCCGCCATTTAATGAGATCATGGCTGATCATCCAAATTCACCTGTCCTAATATCTCCTTATGTGTCTCAGTGTCAAATTTTGTTTGATTATCGCTCCTGTGAAGCACCTTGGGACGTTTTATTATGTTAAAGGCGTTATATAAATGCAAGTTGTTGTTACCACATCATTACATTGGGCTTTTTCTGCTTTTACACTGTGTGGCTCGGTGTGGAAGAGCAGGCGCTGTCTGGTAATGCAGCAGTACTGTTTCTGGTTCTGATACTGGACTAGTAGCCCAGCGGCTGTGAGTTCAAATCCCACTGTGGCAAATTGTGAAAGTGAATTTAATAAACGTGGAAATTTGGATTGATAAAAAATATGATTGGATTGTTGTAAAAACCCCACTGGTCCCTCAAGGAAGGGAACCTGCTCCCCACACTATTGCCCCTCTCCTCACTGTTGGTGTTAGATCCGTGGTTCAGTGGATAAAGAATTACACGGATGCTGTACATAAACAAACAACAGGTCTTTACTGGAGGAGGGTCATCTCTAGACTGGAGTACAGAGGCATGCGCACAGCTTATATACAGGTGTGGTTACTGCAGGTACTACAGTATACAGGAACTGTAAAAAGTAGTTCTGACTTAAAGCACATACACTACAATTCCTCCCTTTTAAGATTAATAATACCCCCTTAATATTCAAATAACAATTACATTTTTACATGTACATTCAATAACAAAAAGTCCATTTATAGATTCAGTCTTTGGGGTAGTTTCCTGACCCTTTCGGGATAGCGCCTTTCCGGAGGTTCTTTTTCTTGGCGCAGAGGCGATTCTGACCCCTTTTTATCGGGTAGTTCATCGGGTTCCACTGCTACTGGGTCTGAAGTAGATGCTACCGGTATGTCGGGTTCATCCCCAGGTACTCGAGACATGGGATTGACGCCTTCCTGTGACGCTAAGATCTGATCGACGTGGCATCTCACAATGTTCTCCCCGACATCCACTGTGTACATTAATGGCCCCTGCCTTGTACATATCGTTCCGGGTTGCCACTTCTCTGTTCGATAGTCATGGGCCAAGACTGGTTGCCCTACATTGAAGCTCCTTGTCGGCTTCTCGTTGATGTGCTGGAATTGTTTGTCCTCAACATTTCTTCGCACATTTGGTCTGAGCAAATCCAGACGAGATCTCAACCTTCTGTTAAAGAACATCATGGCCGGGGTCTGGTTGGTAACTGCATGTGTCGCGTTTCGGTAGGCTAATAAGAAATTGTCCATCTTATGCTGTAGTGGAATTTCCTCGTCGCACATGGCCTTTATCGCCTTCTTAAAGGTTTGTATGAACCTCTCAGCCAATCCATTGGTGGCTGGATGATACGGGGCGGATGTGTAATGCCTTACCCCATTCCTTTTCATGAATTTTTGGAACTCGTCGGACACAAACTGTGGTCCATTATCAGAGCAGATCTGCTCTGGCAAACCGTTTCTGGCAAACATGGTCCGTAGGACTGCAATCGTTTTCTCTGTAGTGGTTGAAAACATCTTTATCACCTCAGGCCACTTTGAATGAGCATCCACTGCTATTAAGAACATTGAGTCCATGAATGGACCAGCGAAATCAATGTGCACCCATTGCCATGGAGAGGAGGGCCACTCCCATGGGTGTAGAGGGGCATGTGGTGGTGCATTTTGGAACTTCTGGCATCCTAAGCAGCTCTTAGTTAGGTCTTCGATTTGTTGATCGATTCCCGGCCACCACACATAAGCCCTAGCAAGGCTTTTCATTTTCACTCCCCCCAGATGACCTTCATGTAGCTCCTTTAGCACTCTCTCCCTTAACTTGGGTGGAATCACCACGCTGGATCCACACATCACTGTCCCCTGGCATACTGACAGCTGTTCTCTTCTGGATGAGAATGCTGGCAACAGTGAGTCGCCATGTGTTGGCCATCCCCTCACCGTCAATTCATATACCCGTGACAGCGTCGGACCATTGCGGGTCTCCTTCTCTATATCCGCGTTTGTTACAGGCAATCGTTCAATTATCGATGAATAAAATATCTCGATAGGGTCCACTGCTGGTGCTTCCTCCACCGTAGGCAGTGGCAGGTGCGATAGCCCATCAACGTTCCCATGCTGTTTCGTGCCTTTATATTCTATTTCATATTGATTCACCCCTAGAAACAGGGACCATCTTTGTAACCGCTGTGCAGTCATTACTGGCACGCCCTTCTTAGGATTAAAGATGGAGACAAGTGTGTAAAGTATGTGTCTATACTTAATCCAATAATGAAGAGACAGCTTGGAAGATTCAACGTAGGTCTTTACTTAATACCAACAGGCGGGTACTGAGGGGAGATCAGTACCCACAGTACTATTTATACCCCTATGGCCAGGAGTGGTACTATGGTATCACTACGCCCTACAAAGTAGTGCCGCCCTGGCCATAGGTTTAAAGTAACATACATATTACATACACAACAAAGTGGTTGGTGGTCAGTCAGCAAGGTGAACTTCTGCCCATGCAGATAATGGTTGAATTTTTTTACTCCCCATACTAGGCTGAGGGCCTCCCTGTCAATCTGGGCGTAGTTGCGCTCGGCTGAGGTTAGTGACCGAGACGCAAAGGCCACTGGCCTCTCCAACCTGTAGTGTATGTAACCATCTACCTTTAAGAGACTATTGTATGTAACCGTTCACCTTTAAGAGAACTATTTTAGGTGTGGCACTACTTGTTTGGCTTCTGTATACGGTAATACCGACGGTGACCACACCGGTATATAAGTGCTGTGGCATGATTTATAGGGCAGATTCGCCCTGACCTTCGAATAGTAAAGTCCTGTTTGTTTGTTACTCCTGAAGTCTGTGTCGTTATTAACTGCACAACCCACAGACTTTACAGTGGTGACGAGTCTGATCGTACCCTGCGGCAAGACTACCAAAGCAACTAAAGAGCGTCGAAGAGAGGCAACCACCCTCGTCGTTCTGCTGGGGGAAAACACGAGGCTGCAGCAATAGAAAGGAGGAAGACTTTAGCAACAAAAGCTTCCATCAGCAACAGGCACTGACTGTCCCTTCTGCCACGGTGCGGAGTGAGCCGATCAGGAGGAAGCAAGGCGGCCACGGAGACTGTGAGTAAGGGAAAGTGTAAAGAATATCCGGAGGATAAGGGCTGTGCACTCGACCACGGTCAAGGGGGAAAGGAGCCGGACGGAAAGTCGGGTCGAACGGCGTCGTGAGACAGCCAGACCGCGATCGGCGGGAAAGCCGGGCAGCGACCGAAGCCACGAAGCGCTGAGACCGGGAGCGTAGGCGCGGGAAGAGAGAAACTCAGCCGCAGCCGGGGAGGGAAGCACCGGACTGCGAGAGGGCTGGGAGGCGAATGGGAACCGAGCATGCGGGAGAAACAGAGCCGACCAAGGGAGACTGCGCGAGAGCCAGTCCAGCGGCTGAACTGTTCTCCGCCAATGGGAGTACCCAGCGCCGGTAGAGCCGAGCGGGCGGGAGAGAGAGAGACAGAGCCGAGCAAGAGGAGAGAGACTGCGCGAGAGCCAGTCCAGCGGCTGAACTGTTCTCCGTCAACGGGGTGTACCCAGAGCCGGTAGAGCCGTGCGAGCGGGAGAGAGAGACAGAGCCGAGTAAAGGGAACTGTGCGAGAGCCAGTCCAGTGGCTGAACCTGTCCGCTGTGGGGAAAGCGTACCCCTCCCACCAGGGAAGAAACGCGGGAAGCCGCCACTAGGCGGAGAAGACGACAGACGCGGGAAACCGCCATTGAAGGGGCGGGGAGAGAAGGAAAGAGCGGGAAACCGCCATTTTCGCGGGAAAAGCCGCCATCTTAGAAAAAAAAAATAATAATTTAAAGAAATGCTTGTGTTGTTCCCAAGGAAAGGAAGATGCCTGAGCGTGGGGACATCAACGATTTTAATTCTGAGATAGAAGACTGGACCATGTACATGGAACGTATTGAGATACATTGTAAGGCTAATAAAATAGCAAAGGATGAAAAAGCTTTAACCTTACTTAACATAATGGGTGCGAAAACATTCAGGTTGTTGAAGCATCTTCTCTCACTAGCTAAACCGGCGGATCAGACTTTCGATGATATTGTAGCAGTGCTGAAGGATCACTTGAACCCCGCACCGTTGATGTTGGCTGAACGATTCAAATTCTATGCAAGAACGCAACGGAAAGACGAAAGCAACGCGGAATACTTGGTCGAACTGCGTAGGCTAGCGAAACACTGCCAGTTCGGAGGGAATCTGACAGAGGCACTGCGAGACAAGTTCGTATGCGGATTGTCCAAGGAAGGGACGCAAAAGCGACTACTCGAAGAGAACGATCTTCCACTGGATAAGGCTGTCCTTATCGCAGCATCAAACGAAGCCGCAGCGAAAGGAACTGCGGAAATGCAGCTAAAGGCAGCGGCACTCGGTGTGGACCAAATTACCTCGAGTATAACAAAATGCTATCGCTGTAGGAAGACAACACACGATCAGAACCAATGCTGGTTCAAGAACCAGGAATGTAGGAAATGTGGCAAACTGGGTCACATCGCTAAGGTATGCCGGTCAGGGAAGAAGACCAACAACCAAAGGAAGCCATCACAGGAAAAGTACAACAAGGTACACAAGGTGGCTGAGAAGAGTTCAGACGAACAGAATTCAGACTCAGACCCAAACGGCCAGGAGTTGGGTAGTCTGAGAATTCATAATGTGAGTAAGGAAGCTGACCTACAAACTATCTGGGTCATGCTAAAAATAGCTGGAGTCCAAGTGAAAATGGAGTTGGACACTGGATCAGCTGTATCAGTCATAAATCGAAGGGATTACCACAGGCTATTCTCACATATACCCTTAAGAGATACCAAGTTCGTATTGCAGACATACACGGGGCATAAAGTATACCCCATGGGAAAGATAAGAGTCAAGGTGAGAGATAGGGGTAAAGAACACCCATGAATGAACTTATACGTACTACCTGAGGGAGGACCACCACTTCTAGGACGGGAGTGGATCAAGAAAATAGACATGGAATGGCACTACCTACAAGCAATGACGAGTGAGGACTCGGTGCAGACAAGTAGCTCAGACTCTGAGCCGGAAGACGATAAGTCCAGCCCAAGTATGAAAAACAAGGTTAACATGAACTCACTGACTAAGGTTGGAAAAACGATGGCGCGTATAAAGACAGAGAATTCTGAGTCTGTTCAAGTTACAGACATATGCATTACGGAGGAACACCGGGCTCGAACTCAACGTTATCTCAAAGTACGACAACAATTAGAACAATTGAGTTACCGTCTCGTACAAGAGGTGAAAACAATGAAAAAGTTCTATGACACCGAATGGGAGAGTCTGGAAAGACAACAGAACCTGCTGGCTCAAGCAGAGAGCGACCATAGAGTCATCGTGACCAATTACCGATCACATCTCCCTTATGATGTTCAGGAGTTAGAATATTTGCATGATCTAGAGATACAGCATAAAGGCAAACCACGCTACACTGAGGATTTTGTCCTGCAATTGGAGACGGAGCTAGTGCAGGCAAGGTTAAGAGAAGCTGAATCGCAATGTGCACTTAAAGAGATGCAGAAAAAAATCTTGGACATAGAAAAGAGAAACGCTTCTTTACCTGATGAGAATAATGTGGCCATGTTGCAAGAGGAGCTTATAGGGGCGAAACTGAAAGAAGCTAAGCAAAGGATGTTGGAACTTGAAACACAGAACCAAATCAGCAGTAACCAGCTATGTCGAGCAGAGAAGGAGTGCAATGGTCTACAGGAGAAGGTGCAATATCTCTCAGCCCAGAATAAGGGACTACTCACTCAGTTAAATGAAAGTAAAGGGAAAATGGCTGAGATAGACTGCAAGAATAAAGAAGATTTGATGGCAGTGAGACTTCGAGAGGCAGATAGCATAGCAGCCTTGGCTGAACTCCAACAGAAAATTGCGAAAGAAGCAAATGAAGAGGAATCTTCAGGAAGCCAGGATTTTATTCCAGTTCTTCTCTACGACTCCTTACAAGCAGAGTGTGAGAAGTTGAAAGAACAGTATGAACAGGCCCAGGCTATAATTCTGGAGGGGGTTAACTCGGCAACCTCCGAAAAGCTAGTTTCAGTAGAAGCATATGAGCAACTAAAGGTTGAACATGAGCAAGAAGTCCAAAGGCTGCAGGAAATTCTTGATGAGCTCAAGGCCAAGACAGACTCATCGGTAGAAGTTCCATCCATAGATGAGAAATTAGAGGTGAAAGACATGGCAGAACATGAAAGACAAGATGTCCAAGAACTCATAAAAATATTGAAGGAAACCCAAGACAAATATGAGGCGGCAATGACCGAGGTTCAACAACTTGAAGAACAGATTCAACTGGGAATCCTTTCAGTGGAAGAAAAGGAAACTGTAAGAAACACAGAGACTGTAAGAATGGCCCCTGAACATGGGCTAGAGAGCATCAAGGCGAAACTTCTCCGAGCGCTGAAAGCCAAAGTACAAGAGGAAAAGAAGGTGAAAGCATTGGAGGAAAAGGTGGATGAAATGGAGAAGACTCTGATCCACAGTGTTCCCGTGGAAGAGTTAACGGTCAGCCAACTCCTTCATATGCTGAGGGACAAGACTCTGCAATGGGAACAATCTGAACACGAGCTTCAATCTTCAAAGGGAAGCAGTTCGGAGCTCTCAAAAGTTATGGAAATAGCTGAGTTTGCAACACAGATTTTACTGGGATGCCAAAAGTACGCTGAATCACGTCTATGTGAACAACAGAATGTTGAAACAGCTGCTCCAGTAGAAGGATTGAATAGCCCGATCAATCAATCCCCGATGGAAGGGGAAGTATTGAAATCACAAATGAGGTCCTTAGTGAAGGATTTGCAGGAAACCCAGGAAGAGCGGGATGACTTCGAACACATGAAGAAGTCCCTTCAGGAAAGATGTCTAGGGAGGGAACAACAGTCGGCTAACGTCCAGTTGGGTAAGGAAGAAGTAGCAGGCCCTCTCGCTAGACTAGCTCAGGATGACACCGAATATTACCATGACCTGTTGAGTGACACGGAATATTACGAGGACTTGGTCTGCCCAGCTTGTGATGAAAACTCCCAAAGTGCAGAAATCAGGATGAAGCACTTAAAGTCTAAGGAACATAGGGAGATGGTGGTGCTACAGCTGGCAGCTGAGAAGGGAGCCCCGAGAGTCTCCAAGAAGCAAAAAAGGAAAAGACGAAGCCGAAGATGATAACCATCTAAATCATTATCACTTCTAATGGGAAAGTAGGGAAAAATTACTAAGGCAGTCCAGCTGTTTGTAAAAGTCAGCACTGCTGGTTCAGCAGGACGGAAGTTCAAGCTGTTACGTCAAGGGAAAGACTATTGGATGAGTCACGCTAGCAATGTGAACCGACTACACCACAGAGATGTTGTTCGGACCGAGTCAAGACCAGAGACTGAATCTGTGAACTGTTCCCACAGAGACTGAACCTGTGAACTGTTTTCCGCAGAGACTATATCTGTAAATTGTTTTACATGAAGTTGAATATATGTTATGTTTAATGGGGAATACGTATGTTGTAAGCTAAAAAGGGAGGATTGTGGTGTATGTAACCGTCTACCTTTAAGAGACTATTGTATGTAACCGTTCACCTTTAAGAGAACTATTTTAGGTGTGGCACTACTTGTTTGGCTTCTGTATACGGTAATACCGACGGTGACCACACCGGTATATAAGTGCTGTGGCATGATTTATAGGGCAGATTGGCCCTGACCTTCGAATAGTAAAGTCCTGTTTGTATGTTACTCCTGAAGTCTGTGTCGTTATTAACTGCACAACCCACAGACTTTACACAACCCGTCTGGGAATTTGTGCGACAGCACCGCTCCAATGCCGTAGGGTGATGCATCACATGCCAAACGAATTGGTAGTGCTGGGTTGAAATGGGCCAGCACCTCTTTTGATGTGATCAATTCTTTACACTTCTGGAAAGCTCGTCTGCGTTCGTTGTCCCACTTCCATGGTACCCCTGTTTGCAGTAGGGTGTTCAGCGGGTGTAGTACCGGAGACAAATTTGGTAAGAACTTGTGGTAATAGTTTACCAGCCCGAGGAACGACCTCAGTTGTGACACATTTTCCGGTGCTGAAGCCTTGACTACTGCCTCAATCTTGTCAGGGGACTTATGTAACCCCTCTTCAATGATGACGTGGCCGCAATACGAGATCTGTTTCTGGAAAAACTCGCACTCGTGGCAATTAGCTCGTAGCCCATATTCCTTTAATCTGGCGAGCACCTTCTCCAAGTTAGCGAGGTGATCACCGTCATTTTCGCCCGTGACCAAGATGTCATCCAAATAACACTGGGTCCCTGGAATCCCTTGCAGGACCTGATCCATCGCCCTTTGCCAGATAGCCGGAGCCGAGGCTACTCCAAACGCCAGCCGGTTGTATTGATAGAGACCTTTATGGGTGTTGATCGTAAGGTAATGTTTCGAAGCTTCTTCTACCTCCATTTGCAAGTACGCCTGGGCTAGACCAATTTTGGTGAAGCGTTTACCACCAGATAACGAGGCGAAAATATCCTCAATTCGTGGAAGCGGATATTGCACCGTGTGAAGGACTGGGTTCACTGTCACCTTAAAATCCCCACAGATGCGGATCTTCTTTGGTGCCCCAGGCGTATTACTCAACGACCTCTTCATTACAGGGACGATGGGTGTAGCCCACTCGCTCCAGTCCACTTTGGACAGTACTCCTGAATGTTCCAACCCTTCCAGCTCTGCTTCAACCGCTGGTCTGATCGCATAAGGCACTGGTCTGGCCTTCAGAAACTTTGGGCTTGCATTATCCTCTATTTTAATTGTTGCTGTTATTCCTTTTAGTGTTCCTAGTCCCTCCTGGAACACTTCCTTTGCGTCAGTTAGCATTTTTGACAGTCGTCCAGGTGTGACATCGTCATCCTTTTTGGCCTCCACCTTCAGTGCCTGTATGGAATGCCAATCTAAATGTATCTTCCGGATCCACTCACGTCCTAGCAGTGGTGGTCCTCCATTTGGCAATACATATATATCCATTTTAGGTATTTCCTGACCTTTATATGTCACTTTCACCCTTATTTTTCCTTTGGGGTAGACTTTTTGCCCCGTATACGTCTTCAAGACAATCTCTGTAGCTTTCAAGGGTATGTGTGAAAATAGCCGCTTGTAGTCTCTTTGACTTATGACTGTTAGAGCTTACCCTGTGTCCAATTCCATTTCCACTTGGACTCCGTCTACCTTGAGTGTAACCCAGATAGTCTGGTGATCCTCTATTTCGGTTACATTATGTAGTTTCAGACAACCCAGCTCCTTGCTTCCGGAGTCTGTGTCACTTTTCTGTTCGCCTGAACCACTGCCCATCATCTGGCGTACCTTTTTGTACTTCTCCTGTGGAGATTTCTTACTGTTGGTTTTCTTCCCAGACCTGCAGACTCTTGCTATGTGTCCTGCTTTCCCACACTGTCTGCACACTTGGTCCTTGAACCAACAATCTTTCTGGTCATGTGTTGTTCTGCCGCAGCGATAGCACTTCCCTGTTCCATAGTTCATTTCGTTGGTGCCGTATTCTTGCGGTCTCCATTGTATCTCTGCAGCGCCCCTTGCGGCTGCTTCATGTGATACTGCCATATTGAAAGCTTTGTCCAGCGTAAGGTCCTTTTCTGATAGAAGCCGGTTCTGGGTTCCTTCACTTTGTAGCCCACACACAAACTTGTCCCTTAACGTGTCTGCTAGTCCCGATCCAAACTGGCAGTATTTCGATAGCTTGCGCAGTTCCGTTAGGTACTCAGCATTGCTTTCATTTTTGTGTTGGTTCCTTTTATGGAGCCTAATTCGTTCTGCTATCAGCAGCGGTGCGGGGCTTAAGTGGTCCTGTAGGATTTCTACTATGCTTCCAAAATCCTTGTTTACCGGCTTCTCTGGGGTTATTAGATTTCGCAGTAGCCCATAAGTTTTTTGCACCCATGGAATTTAACAGAACCAGTGCTTTATTAGCATCTGGCACTTCATTTGCCCTGCAGTACACCTCAATATGTTCCACATATGTCGCCCAATCTTCGACTTCATTGTCGAACGTAGAGATACTGCCACTCTTCGGCATCCTTGGTTGTGCGTTAACTATCCCCAATGGCGCCTCCCGCGCTTCCCCTTCTTCTCCGCTGGCACAAAATGGCGTCTCCCGCGCTTTCCTTCCTTCCCGCACTTGCCCGTCTTCTCCGCTGCGGCTTCGCAAAATAGCGTCTCCCACGCTCTTCCTTCTTCTCCGCGGCTCAATGGCGCCTCCCGCGCTCTCCCTGCTTCTCCGCGGCTCAATGACGCCTCCCCTTGCTTCGCCCTGCGGATCCTGATCAGCCCGTGATCCCTGGCTGTGCTCTGTGCGTTCTTCTCTTGATATTTGTCGACGCCGCTCAGTCTAGAACCCGGCTGTTTCTTACCCTCTCTCTCTCCGGTTTGCAGTATTTTCCCTCGACGCCGCTCGGTGATCAATCCCCGGCTGCGCCCTGCTCGCTTCACCCTCTTCTTACCCCGTCGACGCTGCCGGCTCTCTCTCACTGCCGTCGGTCGGCTCCAGCCGCCGCTGCTCGGGAAGGGTCTGCTCAGGACCTGTCGTCGGTCTCTTACTGCTCGTTGTGGCTGGGGAACCAAGCCCGGCTCTCCACAGCCTCCGCAGCGAAATTGGATCTCTGCCTGACTGCTGGGCGGTTGCTCGTGGTCGACGCCCGTGTTCCTGGACTCGACTATTTTTTTTTGTTTAATGTTGCAGGTAGATTCGCATCAACACTCGTCGCCACTGTTAGATCCGTGGTTCAGTGGATAAAGAATTACACGGATGCTGTACATAAACAAACAACAGGTCTTTACTGGAGGAGGGTCATCTCTAGACTGGGGTACAGAGGCATGCGCACAGCTTATATACAGGTGTGGTTACTGCCGGTACTACAGTATACAGGAGCTGTAAAAAGTAGTTCTGACTTAAAGCACATACACTACAGTTGGGTTTGCTCTATGTGCTTGACTGGGCTGAGCAAAACATGCTGCCTTGTAGGCGTCATCCACTTCCAAAGAACAAATAAAAACCAAGGTGTTAAACAGCCAGATGTTGGATGCCACCTAGATGTTACAATAACAGACAGCTGCTAATTGGAGCCGGGAATTCAAGTGTTAGCAAAATGCTAAATGGTGCATGGGTGTTAAATAAGAGTGACTGCACTTCAAAAGTAATTCACTGGTAGAAAAGCATCCTGAGGATGTGGTATGGAGCCCTATAAATTCAACTTAAATGGGAGCTTTTAATTTAGCAACTTCTGCTTGTGACAAGGGGCCTGATGAAGCAAAAGCCTGTTCACATCGGTGAGTGAATGACCCATCAGGATCTGTGCAAATCTGTATACCTACATTGATTCCAATTCATGGGCCAGCACAGTTGAAGCACTGTCATTAAATAATAATAATAATAATAATAATCAACTTTATTGTCATTGTTAGTGCACAAGTGCAGTACAACGAAATGTAGGCTTGCGGCTCCCGAGAGTGTACATTTAGATTAAGACATTTAAACATTCAACATTCATTTGGCTTGTAATACATTAACATAAACATAATAAAGTGCACTGGCAGATGTGCAGGCTTTAGAGTTTATTTGTGGAGTTCAGTAGGATGACAGCCCTGGGAAAGAAGCTGTTCCCAAATCTGGTCGTTCGGGTGCGAATGCATCTGTAGCGTCTCCCAAATGGCAGGGGGGCGAACAGACTGTGGCTGGGGTGGGTAGGGTCTTTGATGATGGTCCGGGACCTCCGTAAACAGCGTTTCAGGTATATGTGCTCTATGGTCGGTAGCTGGGTGCCGATAATGCGTTGGGCAGTTTTGACTACCCGCTGCAGGGCTTTCCGGTCATAGACTTGAAAGAAAGAACTTGCATTTATATCGCGCCTTTCGTGACCTCAGGACTTCCCAATGCATTTGTCGAAACGATGAAGCACTTTTTGAAGTGTAGTCACGGTTGTAATGTAGGAAACGCGGCAGCCAATTTGTGCACAGCAAGCTCCCACAAACAGCAATGTGATACGTGACCAGATATTCTGATTCATGTGTTGGTTGAGGGATAAATGTTGGTCAGGACACCGGGGAGAACTCCCCTGCTCATCTTTGAATAGTGCTGTGGGATGTTTTACACCCAACCTAAGAGAGCAGACGGGGCCTTGGTTTAACGTCTCATCCAAAAGATGATAAATAGGTATAAGCTTAATATGACTGAGAAGAATGGAAACCCATGTGTGCAAATTGGCTGTCGCATTTCCTACATTAAAACAGTGACTGCACTTTAAAAGTACCTCATTGGCTGTAAAGCGCTTTGGGACATCCTGAGGTTGTGAAAGGCGCTATAGAACTGCAAGGCCTAGAAATTCAGTACCGCCACATTTGGGGCGCTGCAGTCGGGCGTTCGCTAAATTTAGCGACCGGCGCAACTTTGCGCCACCTTTGCCGAAATTGAGTTGCATCGCCCCAAGAGGTTGCTGCTGCGCTAAAGCAGGCGGTGCACGACTATCATAAGGCGCTAAGCCGGCGAGCCGAGGCGCTAACACCGAGGGCGGGCGCAGCGCAGGTGCGGCGAGTTGCTGACTGAAGGCAGACACGCTGGCGCCGGTCAGCTCTTAAAGGGGGAGGCTCGATTTGTTTGGCTGCCACGCCCTGCACACTGCAGCCCTGAAGCAAGGCCTGACCATTGCTGCTTCAACAGTTCAACGCCCAGGACAATGGAGAAGGCTAGGGAGCGAGCGCAGCGCTTCAGCGAGGGTGCCCTGAAGCTACTGGTTGGCGCAGGGGAGCGCAGGTGACCTGTCCTCTTCCCTGACAGTGGGAGGAGGCCGCTGCCCAGCGAGTATCGAAAAGCCTGGAAGGAGGTGGCAAACAGGGTGACCACCAACAGCATGGTTGCCAGAACTCCAGTGCAATGCAGAAAAATGTTCAACGACCTCACTCGGGTTGTCAGGGTGAGTACCCTTTCCACTATCCTCTTCATCCCTGCATGTGCACCTCAGTTTCTGGCCAAAGGGACCTGAAAGCCCCAATGCCCAGCCCTCATCCAACAGCTATGGGACTCTCATGAAAATCACTTGCACATTCAGCACTTTACACACTGTCAGGGCTATTCCACCATGGGAGGCAGTGCAGGCAAGATCAGGGCTTGACACTGTCAGGGCTATTCCACCATGGGAGGCAGTGCAGGCAAGATCAGGGCTTGACACTGTACTTAGAGGCCGTCCTTTCTCTTGCAGGGCAAGCTGGCCCACAATCGCAGGAAGCAGCTACGGACCGGGGGAGGCCGTCCTGACCTGAAAGAGCTCAGCGACCTGGAGCAGCGAGTGGAGCACATTATGGCAGGCCGGCTGATTGGCCCCGTCGCCAGTGGAGATGCCGACCCTGTTCTGGACAGCAATGGTAAGGTCATCACCTTTTTGACCTCTCTCTTTCTACTTGTGCCTCACACCAGCATCCTTTGCCACTATCGAACCAATGCAGTGTATAGCAGCACTCATGCCTCCCTCGCTGCCGCCCTGTCCTCAGTCTAAAGCAACTCTTGTGCCTCCCTGCTTTCAGATGCTGATTCGCCAGGTGAGGAGGCAGGCCCTCAAGCTGCCACTGTGAGTGATTCTGAATTCGAGGAGGAGGAAGAGGAAGCCGGCCCATCAGTGCCACCCTCAGCCGAGGCAGCCCATGGCCATGATGGGGACACGTCTTCCCTGGAGGGGAGCAGGGGGGAAGGGTCTGAGGAGAGTGAAGCTCTGGGGCCCAGCAGGCTGCAGCAACGCGGGAGGGGTGGGAAAGCTCGGCGGCCTTCTCCCCGGAGGATGAGTGCGGCCTCCAGTCCTGCTACGGTGAGCGCAGAGGAGGTGTGGCTCCTTGGTGAAATGGGCGCCCAGGCTGAGCGCAGGCACACTGAGCTCATGGCTGCAGTGGCAAGGATGCCTGACTCCATAGAGTCACTGGCAAGGAGTGTTCAGGAATTCGGGGCAGCACAGGCCTGGAGTCTGCAGTCTGTGCTTCAGCAGATTGCTGCGCATGCTTCAGTGCTGGCCCATGTGAGTGTCAGTGTATCAGCCGACCAGGGAGTACCTGTGCTCTGTCATTCCTGCAGCCAACACTGTCACTCCTCCACTGCAGCTGCCACCACCCGTAGGACAGACTGCTGCTGCCCAAGCAGAGTTGGAGCACTCAGCAGCCGGGCCCTCCAGGCCCAGAGCTGGTCCAGGCCGTCCCCCAAGGGCATCTGCCATCTCACCATCTGACCCTCAGCAGCCTTCCCCCAGCCTTGCTGCAGCCACTGGGGTCCCATTGAGGAGGAGCTGCAGGGCGGGATGGGGCCACTCGCGGAAGCGAGGCGGATCACCCTCGCAGGGGAAAAAGTAGAAGGTGTGGCCAAATGTTGTGTTTATATATGAAGGCCGAGAATGTTTTTTTTATATATGAAGGCCGAGAATGTTTTCTTTACATATGAAGGCCGAGACTGTTGTGTTTGTTTTTTATATGAGGGCCGAGAATGTTGTGTTTGTTTTTTATATGAGGGCCGAGAATGTTGTGTTTGTTTTTTATATGAAGGCCGAGGATCATTGTCATTTTTGTTTAACTGTTTTTTTCATTTTCTCAAGGTTGTGAGAGCCAGTTATGTCTCTGACTGATTTTTGGGGGGTTTATCTGAATTAGTTTGTCATGCGGGAAGGGCACAGAGTTTGCACAATAAAACATTTTCTTTATTCACATTGTCCATGTTTGCACTTTGAACTATTTGTTGCCTTGACCGGCTGAGGGTTTGCGGAGCGGCTCCATTCATGTTCTTTCATTGGCACAAGCCATTCCCTGAGAGGGGGCCTAGAACCGAGTTGCAATAAGCTGCCGACAGATGGCCCTTGCACTTTGTGCCTCCCTCCCGTCTTGGTGCTCCTCCTCCTCCTCCTCCTCCTCTGGTGGTCCTCCAATGTCTGCTGGCAGTGGCTGAGTCCTGAGGATAGCCAGGTTGTGCAGCATGCAGCACACTACAACGAAATGGGAGACTCGCTCAGGCGAGTACTGTAGGGCTCCTCTGGAATGGTCCAGACAGCGGAACCGTTGCTTGAGCACACCGATTGTGTGCTCAATGATGTTCCTGGTAGCTTGATGGCTGTCATTGTATCGCTCTTCAGCAGGGGTGCTGGGTGCACGGAGCGGGGTCATCAGCCAGGTGCACAAAGGATAGCCCTTGTCCCCGAGAAGCCATCCTCCTGGGTGAGCCTGGGTTTCGAAAATGTCTGCCACAGAAGTCTGGCACAGGATGAAGACATCGTGGCTGCTGCCTGGAAAGCGGGCATTGACAGCTAGTATGAGCTGCCTGTGGCCACACACCAACTGGACGTTGAGCGAATGGTAGCCCTTCCGGTTGCGGTAATCCTCGGCATTCTCTAGAGGTTCCCGCAAAGCCACATGCGTGCAGTCAATGGCGCCCTGGACCATGGGGAAGCCCGCTATTCTTCCAAATCCCATTGCACGCTCTTGCTGCTTGTCCAGGGTCATGTGGAAGGAGATGTACTGACGTCTCCTTCTGAAAAGGGCATTGGTCACCTGGCGGATGCAGCAATGTACCATGAACTGGGAGATGTTGGCAATGTCCCCAGTAGCGGATTGGAAGGAGCTGGTGGCATAGAAGTTGAGAGGCACTGTGGTATCTTGAGCTGGCCATAGATGGAGACAGACACAGGTTAACTCCCTAACGTGGTTTAATCAACCCTTGCACATAAAAGCTTCTGCCATGAGGCAGCAAAAACAAAGAGTACAACAGTACAGATCAGACTTAACTCAGGAGAGCAATTGCCACAGCACCACCTGGTGGATCAGGTTACTCATAACCTCCCAGGTTACTACACTCCTCCCCCCTTAAGATTGCCGTATGCAATTCTTAAACAATAACCCTTACTAGGTACTACGTTTTAATTAACCAGTATGCTCTAACCATGGTTAAACCCTGACTAATTTAACAGGTTTGTATAAGTCTTTCTGGTTGCTTGTGAATCCTTTGTGAACGTCTTAATTCCACTTGTGGTGGATTCTCAGATTCATTCGCACTTGAGATTGGAGTAGTCTCTGATGTTGGTTTTACTCTGTCCCGCTGTGGCCTGGCAGTACCAGTGTCCACTGGCACCTTATAAGCCGTGCTGGGTCCTGGAACAGCCTCCTCTACTGCCCTTTGTTCCATCTGAGGCAGTTCCCCCTGCTGCCGGCTGAAAAGCTGATCCACATGCCGACAAACCCCTCGACCATCCCCTAGTAACATGGAGTACGACACAGGTCCTGTAATGTCCTGGATTAGTCCTGGTATCCATTTAGGTCCATAGCCGAAGTTCCGGGTGTACACAGAGTCCCCTATGGCGAAATGGCGAGCTCTAGTATGTTTGTCATGGTACGCTTTTTGGTTTGTTTGTTTTGTCTCAACCTTGCTTTTGAGATCTGGGTGTATCAGGTCTAACATGCACCACAACTTTCTCCCCATCATCAACTCAGCCGGAGAAAGCCCCGTGGTAGCTTGGGGTGTTATACGATAACTAAACAAGGCTCTATTGAGCTTGGTCTCCAGGGTGTCACCTGAGCTCTTCCTCATGAGCTCCTTAAAATCTGCACGGCTCGCTCGGCTAACCCATTTGAGGCTGGGTGATATGGAGCCGAGGTGACATGTGTGATTCCATTCCATACCATGAATTCTTTGCTCCCTTCACTAACAAAACACTTTGCATTGTCGGATACAATCATTTCTGGAATACCATGCGTGCTGAAGCTGTTCCTGAGACAATTCAGTGTGGCATCAGTCGTTGCAGAGCTCACTGGATAAACGTCAATCCACTTTGAGTGAGCGTCAACCAGCACCAAAAACATTTTGCCCATAAAAGGTCCCGCATAGTCTATGTGAATTCTCCTCCAGGGTTTGCTGGGCCACTCCCAGGGATGGAGTGGTGCCCCGGCAGGTGCTTTCCTCTGTTCCTGACATATAGTGCATGACTTTACCTTTGACTCAATTTCAGCATCCAAGTTAGGCCACCACAGGTAGCTCCTAGCCAGTCCTTTCATTCTAGTCATTCCTGGGTGCGATTGATGCAACTGTTCCATCAAAGTAGAGCATCCCCGCTCTGGGACTATGATGCGTGCTCCCCATAGCACGCATCCATCTTGGACACTGAGCTCGTGCTGTCTCTGTCTGTACGGCGCGAACTCCGGTCCCTCACGGTGATCTGGCCAGCCTTTCAACACATACTCACGGACCCTTGACAGAACGGGGTCCTTGGCTGTCCAGCCCTGGATTTGCGCTGAAGTCATCAGGGGACTGATCTCCTGATCCAGCATCAGGATGTGCTCCTCAGGGGAAGCACTGCGAGGAGATTTTGAGAGGGGCAGGCGGCTGAGAGCATCCGCGTTCCCGTTTTCTTTGCCAGCTCTGTACGTGATCACATATTCATAGGCTCTTAGTATTACTGCCCATCTCATTATTCTCTGTGATGCCATTTGAGGCACCGCTTTCATCTCATTCAGTAAGCTAATAAGAGGCTTGTGGTCAGTACTGATTACAAACTTCCTCCCATATATGTACTTATGGAATTTCTTTACTCCAAATATAATGGCCAACCCTTCTTTATCAAGCTGTGAATAGTTCTTTTCCGCAGCTGTGAGCGTGCGTGAAACAAACCCGATGGGCCTTTCTGCTCCATCTGGCATGCGGTGGGCCAACACTGCCCCCACTCCATAGGGTGATGCGTCGCAGGACATTATCAGCTCCTTCTTCTCGTCGTAATGCACCAACACCCTGCTGGACTGAAGTAGCTCCTTTGACTGCTGAAACGCTTTCGCTTGCTCTGGCCCCCAACGCCATGGCTCCTCCTTCCTCAGCAGTTTGTGCAGGGGTGCCAGCAGCATCGATAAGTTTGGAAGAAACTGGTTATAATAATTCAGGAGCCCTAGATAGGCTTTCAGTTCAGTCAGATGGGTGCAGGTGCATCCTGCACTGCCCGCACCTTCCCTGGTAATGGATGGAGGCCTGTGGCATCCACCCGATGTCCCAGGAATGTAACTTCCTTCTCCATGAAACTACACTTACTCCGTTTCAGGCGTAGCCCCGCCTCTTCCAGCCGCTGTAGCACTTTGTCCAGTGTTTTTACGTGATCCTGATCGTCACTTCCTGTTAGCAGAATACCATCTAAGTACACAGCCACCTTTGGAATGCCCTGCAGAATGCCCTCCATAGTCCGTTGGAATATTGTTGGGCTAGAACTGACACCAAATGGTAACCTGGCATACGTGAACAGCCCCTTGTGCGTGTTCACCGTGACAAACTTTTTTGATTCTTCATCTAGCAATATCTGCTGATACGCATGACTCATGTCCAGTTTGCTGAATCTTTCTCCCCCAGCGAGCGATGTTAACATGTCCTCCATTCTCGGAATGGGGTACTGTTCCAGTGATGATACTCTGTTCACTGTTAACTTATAGTCACCACACACCCTTACGTTACCGTCGGGCTTCAATACCGGGACTATTGGTGCCGCCCAGTCTGAAAATTTCACTGGTTCTATTACTTTGTCCCTTAGCAGGCGATCTAGTTCCGCCTCAACCTTGGTTTTCATTGCAAAAGGTACCGACCTTGGTTTAAAGAAATGAGGCGTGGCATCACTGGCTACATGACTCTTGGCTGTGGCTCCCCTTAAGGTGCCCAGTTCGTCCTTGAACACTAACTCATGCTTCATCAGCACTTCTTGCAGTGCCTCTGTACTGTCCTCCATTTTATTCATTGCCTGCCAGTCCACACTCAACTCACTGATTCACCCTCGCCCTAACAGGTTTGGCCCTGACCCTGCTACCACTACCACCGTAAGCTCTTTGGTGACTCCTTTGTGTTCCACTTGTACTTCGGCCGCCCCCAAAATGTCCACCTTCTGTCCTGTGTAGGTTTTGAGACTAATGGGGCATGTACCTAGCTCTGGTACTTTTGCTTCCCCCCATAGCTTGGCGTACTCAGTCTGCGACATTATGGTTACACTACATCCGGTGTCAATCTCAAACTTTACTTGACCTCCGTTCACTATCAAATACTGAGTGAGAGGGGGTACGTTGGGCCTTGAAGTGTCTCTACTGTATACAGTGAAAACCGACTCACTAGACTCTACCTCCTCTTGTATGTAATTTGCCCGCTTTGTGTACTTCTCCCTCCCCCCTTTTGCATGCTTTGCCCCTTTAGCACTGCTTCTCTCACTCACTGCCCTTTTACAGACTTTCTTTAAGTGCCCTATTTTTCCACAATTGTGGCACTTTGCATTTGCAAACCTGCAGTCCTTTGCATAATGGCTCGTCCCGCCACATCGGTAGCAATCCCCAACCCCAACTGGTGGACTTTTCGCGCCAGCTTCCATCTTGAAAACAGCTCCTCCCACTGGTTTACTCCATTTCTCCTTGCTCATACTGTTTAAGTCCTTAATGTCCTTGTTAGCCGTCTCCATGGCTCAGCAGATTCCTCATCCGTGTATAGGTTTGCGCTCCCACACAACTCAGTAAAATGGCCCTTTTCTTTTCAGCACTGTCCACCTCGTTTGCCATAAAGAAATGGCTCAGTATTTCAATATACTCCTCCCAAGACTGCGACTTGCTGTCAAAAGGTGCCACGGAGCCTACCGTTCCTGCCATCCTTGGAGTCCGGTCACTTCAGCCAAAAAATCAAACTCCGTTTCGACTCCCGCAGCCTAGCCTCGTGCTTTTCCGACTAGTTTGCTAACCAACCCGAGCACCTCTTCCGAATACTCCAAAACTCTTCCGTCCTTTATTCTCGTCGCCATATGTGGTATCTTGAGCTGGCCATAGATGGAGACAGACACAGGTTAACTCCCTAACATGGTTTAATCAACCCTTGCACATAAAAGCTTCTGCCATGAGGCAGCAAAAACAAAGAGTACAACAGTACAGATCAGACTTAACTCAGGAGAGCAATTGCCACAGCACCACCTGGTGGATCAGGTTACTCATAACCTCCCAGGTTACTACAGGCACCGTCACCTTCACTGCCACCGACAGAGATGTCCTGCTCCTCAGCTGTGGCTGCAGATCTCTGCGAAGCAGGTGGCAGATCTCAGTGACCACCTCCCTTCTGAATCGCAGCCATATATGTGGCGGCTCAAGGCTATGGCACTGAAAGTTAAATCCAAGTGCAAAGCTCTGGCCTGAAGCCAGAAGTACCTGTGCGAGCGCTGAGTCAATGCAGAAAGCTCTCTCCCTTTGTCTCTCTCCAAATATCTGTCTCTCACACAGAAGGATTGGCACAAAATGGCTGCCACTTATAATGCAGCAGGAGTCCCCTTTAAATAGCGTCCCCCGCGCCCCGCAGTGACTGGGAACCGTTCGCCTCTACCAGTCGCTGGGGGCGCCAGGCGCACAGAAGGGGGGCGCCACTGAAGTTCCAGATCGGGCTGCACCAAGGGCGTTGCACCATGAAATGACGTCAGGATCTGCGCACGCAGCTGAGCGGGCGCTGCGGTTTTGCGCTGCCGCTAAATCTTGAGTGAAGTTCGCGAGAGGTGCAAATCGCGCCGCGCCCGGGCGCTAGCCGCTTAGCGCCCCACTTCTTCTCCTCCTAAGGCGCTAGCGGCTGGCGCTAACAACTGAATTTCTAGGCCCAAGTCTTTCTTTCTTGGATCAGGGATTTTATACAGCAGCAGTAAATGGTAGGTATTTTGGAATCCTGAATAATATTCTGGCAGCCCATGTAACCCATAAACCTTTTGGGTGGGGGACGGTGTGAATTAAACAAACCTGATGCTGCCCGCTTCTGAAACTCCCTGTCCATTGAAACCTCATTCTGCTAATCTGCAGGATTCACTGCCCATTAGTGTTAAACAATTCCCAGTCTGGCAACCATTGACTTTACTGGCATTTGGGATCAAACAGATGGCATCCTGTGGGATTGAATGCCTGTTGGCATCAACCGGCCCACAAGCCCAGTGGAACTTGTTGGCCACTGGGATTGGACATCCCTGAGCTTGGCCACCAAAGGAATTCACTACCCATTAGCGTCAAGTCATCCTTGCTCTGACAGCCAATCGGACTCCCACAGGAATCATCAAAAAATGTATCCCGCCAACCTCATGAAATCCACTAGCCTTTTGGCATCACACAATCCTCATCCTTGTCAGTGCAATTCCCATCTGTTCATTCACCCCTGAAACATAGCTGTAAATGCAGGCTTACTTCGAGGAAATTGCAGTGACTTTTACATGATTTATTCTGTTTTATTACTTATTTTTCCATTTGTAAACTGTAAGGTTTTACGTTTTGTTTACATTATTAATCATATTCCTTCTGACACTCTTGGCGAGACTTCGCTTGTAATGAGCTGATCTGGGCGATGTTGAGTTGCAGCCCTTGTCTCAGGCTTTTAATCAATAGTCTTGTGAGTATTTTTCCCCATCTCCCTTTAGACTCTGAGTTATTATATCATCACCCTCAGCTGAATATTAAATTGTCTGCAGTTATTTCTCCAATTATGAGATGGGAGACTAATCATCAAGTCTAAATGTTATGCCCCAAAAGAATGAAGTGAATGTTTGTACAGGAATAAACATGAGAACATATAGGAGCAGGAGTAGGTCATTTGGCCCCTCGAGCCTGCTCTGCCATTCAATAAGATCATGGCTGATCTGATCTTGGCCTCAACTCCACTTCCTTGCCCGCTCCTCATAACCCTTGACTCCCTTATCGTTCAAAAATCTGTCTATCTCCACCTTAAATATATTCAATGACCCAGCCTCCACAGCTCTCTGGGGAAGAGAATTCTAAAGATCCACGACCCTCAGAGAAGAAATTCCTCCTCATTTCCGATTTAAATGGGTGCCCCCTTATTCTGAAACTATGCCCCCTAGTGCTAGATTCCCCCACGAGGGGAAACATCCTCTCTGCATCTACCCTGTCAAGCCCCTTCAGAATCTTATACATTTCAGTAAGATCCCCTCTCATTCTTCTAAACTCCAATGAGTATAGGCCCAACCTGCTCAACCTTTCTTCATAAGACAACCCTTTCATCTCCGGAATCAACCTCGTTAACCTTCACTGAACTGCCTCCAATGCAAGTATATCCTTCCTTAAATAAGGAGACTAAAACTGTACGCAGTACTCCAGGTGTGGTCTCACCAACGCCCTGTACAGTTGTAACAGGACTTCCCTACTTTTATACTCCATCCCCTTTGCAATAAACGCCAACACTCCATTTGCCTTCCTAATTACTTGCTGTACCTGCATGCTAACTTTTTGTGATTCATGTACAAGGACCCCCAGATCCCTCTGTACCTCGGCATTTTGTAATCTCTCTCCATTTAAATAATAATTTGCTTTTTTATTTTTCCTAACGAAATGGATAACCTCGCATTTTCCCACATTAAACTCCATCTGCCAAATTTTTGCCCACTCACTTAGCCTGTCTATATCCCTTTGGAGATTCGTTGCATCCTTCACACAATTTGCTTTCCCACCTATCTTTGTATCATCATTACATTTGGTCCCTTCATCCAAGTCATTAATATAGATTGTTTATAGTTGAGGTAAATGGAAAAAAAACTATTTTATCTCACTTTAGAGATCAGATCGCATTAGTTGCCTCAGTGATATGATAGTCACTGAACAATGTATCTAACAGCAATGAATAGACTCTTCATTAGTTGAAGACAAGAAGACTCAGATAGGTGAAGATGCTCCTCAAAGACCCCTGTCTTCTTCTATTGTCCTTACCCAGCAGCCAGACACGTGTTGAATAACGCGTCTCCATTTCCCTCCTTCATACACTGCATAGGAACTGGAGGAGGCCATTCGGCCCTTCGGACCTGCTGCGCCATTCAGTGAGATCATGGCTGATCTGTACCTCAACTCCATTCACCCAGCTTAGGTCAATATCCCTTGAGACCCTCACCCAACAAAATCTATCACTCTCAGTCTTGAAAGTTCCACTTGTCCCAGCATTCACTGCCTTTTGTGGGAGCGAGTTTCTGATTTCTACGACCATTGTGTGCATACGCGCTTCCTGATTTCCCTCAGCATGACCTGGCTCTAATTTAAAATTATGCCCCCTTGTTCTTGATTCCCCCACCAGAGGAAGTAGTTTCTCCGTATCTACCCTAGCAAATCCTTTGAAACATAGAAACATAGAAGATAGGAGCAGGAGTAGGCCATTCGGCCCCTCGAGCCGGCTCCGCCATTCAATGAGATCATGGCTGATCATCCAAATTCAGTACCCGGTCCCTGCCTTCTCCCCATATCCCTTGATCCCTTTAGCCTTAAGAAATATATCTAACTTTTTCTTGAATATATTTAATGAATTGGCCTCAACTGCCTTCTGTGGTAGAGAATTCCACAGGTTTGAAACACCTCGATCTGATCACCCCTCAATCTTCTATACTCGAGGGAATACAAGCCCAGTTTATGCAACCTGCCCTCATAATTTAACCCTCTAACCCCGGTTTCAGCCTGGTGAATCTGTTCTGCTCCCCCTCCAATGCCAATACATCCTTCCTGAGGTACGGGGCACAGAACTGAACGCAGTGTCCAGCTGGGATCTGACCAAGGTGCTGTGCAATTGAAGTATGTTCCTCCCATTTGTACCCGAGCCCCCTTAAATGAAACTTACTGTGCAATAAAATTAGTTTAATTTTGCGATGATTGCTCAGTGAATCTAGATGTTACTAATTGTCATATTGTGCAGTCAGTGTTTTGTTTCCGCTCAGTCACATTCTTTAATGGTCTGAGAGAAATTTCAAGCAGCATTTCACGGGCTGTCCACAGAATGAATTCACGGGTCCTCGTGTAACCCGTTGCCCCACTCCCAACAAGCAATGATCTACTAGCTGAGCAACATGAGCATGAATGCAGGAAAGATATTTAGAATCAAATATCGGTTGATTGTTCGCACCAAGTCCCGTTCACCCATCACCCCTGTGTTCGTTGACCTACATTGGCTCCCGTTCCAGCAATGCATTGATTTTAAAATTCTCATCCCTGTTTTCAAATCCCTCCACGGCCTCGCCCCTCCCTATCTCTGTAACCTCCTCCAGGCCTACAACCCTCTGAGATCTATGCACTCCCCCAATTCTGGCCTTTTGCCCATTCCCGATTTTCATTGCTCCACAATTGGCAGCCGTGGCTTCTGCTGCCTGGGCCCTAAGCTCTGGAATTCCCTCCTTAAACCTCTCCGCCTCTCTACCTCTCTTTTCTCTTTTAGGCTGCTCTGTAAAACCTATCTCTTTGCCCAAGCCTTTGGTCACCTGTCCTAATATCTCCTTATGTGGCTCGGTGTCAAATTTTGTTTGATGACGCTCCTGTGAAGCGCCTTGGGACATTTTACTACATTAAAGGTGCTGCATAAATGCCAGTTGTTGTTGAGGGCAGGGCCCATTCTACAGTTAAATCATGCGAGCCAGGCAGGTCCCAGGCCTGTGCTGAGTCAGCTGATTTCTGCTGAGATAGCAGTTGGGATGACACCATCTGCTTGAGATAACAGTATCGGCCAGGATTTTCTCTCCTGATGACTACCCAGTGACCCTGCTGGACTAGTGCATGCAGTGAGAGGGCACACTTGTGATCAGTTATGGTGCCGGTGACACTCGTAGGCGGGGCTCAAACGTGAAGAATTAACCCTCTGGGATGAGGAACTGCAGCATCTATGAGAGCCTCCACAGAAATAGCCAAACATATCGGGCGAAATTTTGACTTTTCGTGAAAGTGTAAAACAAGCGATCTAATGATAATGAAAAGCAGTTTTTTAAAATTTGTTCCTGGCATCGCTGGCAAGGCCCAGCATTTATTGCCCATCCCTAATTGCCCTTGAGAAGATGGTGGTGAGCCGCCTCCTTGATCCGCTGCAGTCCATGTGGTGAAGGTTTTCCTAACAGTTCGACACAACTGAATGGCTTGCTTGGTCATTTCAGAGGAGCAGGTTAGAGTCCACCACATTGCTGCGGGTCTGTAGCCACATATAGGCCAGACCGGGTCAGGGCGGCAGATTTCCTTCCCTAAAGGAGATTTCCTTCCACAATCCAGTAGTTTCATGCTCACCATTACTGATACTAGCTTACTATTCCAGATTTATTTAATGAACTGAATTTAAATTCTCCAGCTGCCGTGGTGGGATTTGAACTCATGTCTCCAGATCATTAGACCAGGCCTCTGGATTACTCGTCCACTAGGCTACCGTTACCCTTACATATAACGGGCGGCTGAATCGATTTCACGCTATCACTCAATGCCAAAATCACCCCCACGCAACGAGCCCGTAGGCACGGGACCATTCCCCACTTAGAAAGCAATGCCTCTACAGGCAGAACGCCACATCTCACTTGCAATCTCTGTTGCAAGAGTTGATTTGTCCTGTGAGTTGTTGTGATCTGGAATGCGCTGCCTGAAAGGGCGGTGGAAGCAGATCCAATAGTAACCTTCGAAAGAGAATTGGATAAATACCTGAAAGAGGAAAAAAATTACAGGTCAATGGGAAAAGAGCAGGGGGAGTGAGATTAATTGGACAGCTCTACCCTATCTATGCCCCTCATAATTTTGTACACCTCAATCAGGTCCCCCCTCAGCCTTCTCTGCTCTAAGGAAAACAACCCCAGCCTGTCCAGTCTCTCTTCATAGCTGAAACGCTCCAGCCCAGGTAACATACTGGTGAATCTCCTCTGCACCCTCTCCAATGCAATCACATCCTTCCTATAGTGCGGCGACCAGAACTGCACACAGTATTCCAGCTGTGGCCTAACTAGCGTTTTGTACAGCTCCAACATAACCTCCCTGCTCTTATATTCTATGCCTCGGCTGATGAAGGCAAGTATCCCATATGCCTTTTTAACCACCTTATCTACCTGTCCTGCTGCCTTCAGGGATCTATGTACATGCACACCAAGGTCCCTCTGATCCTCTGTCCTTCCTAGGGTCCTACCATTCATTGTGTATCTGGAATGCGCTGCCTGAAAGGGTGCTGGGTCGAATGGCCTCCTTCTGTGCTGTATTATTCTATGATTCTTTGATTTATAGCGACCACAAGTCCAGGAGGTAATTGCTTTTTAAACTCTTCTTTATTCTCGCCTGTCTAGCGGTGCGGTTTTTTATTTTCCTGAAGCATTAAAAAGACCATTCGAGGACTGCCATAAACATGGACATTTCCTTCACTCTCCAAAGTGGCGTCAAAATATTTATTAACTGACATTTCCAGCTCAGAGAAAGGGTCAGTGTGATTATACTTTGTCTGAAAATGACGCTTGTAACTGTCCTCAGTAAGGAGCTGCTGCTTTATCTTTGAAAGGTTTCTAGCATTTCAACATCGAAGGAAAGCAGATAAACCGAGTTGGGAAAAAGAGCTCATTTTTGTCAGTCAAACTAAAGAAACTTAAGTGGCTTTGAAGCTCAGAACAGCAGAAAAATGCTGCGGTGGCTACAAACCATGGAATGGTAGAACGATACAACACAGAAGGAGGCCATTCGGCCCATCGTGCCTGTGCCAGCTCTTGGGTAAAGCAATCCAATTAGTCGCACTCCCCCTGCTCTTTCCCCACAGCCCTGTCATTTTTTTTCCCTTTCAAGCATTTATCCAATTTCCTTTTGTATGTTACTATTGAATCTGCTTCCACCGCCCTTTCAGGCAGCACGTTCCAGATCACAACAACTCGCTACGCAAAATAAATGTTTCCTCATGTCGCCTCTGGTTCTTTTGCCAATCATCTTAAATCTGTGTCGCCATGGTTACCGACCCTTCTGCCGATGAGGTTCTGGCCACAACCTTCCAATCCTCCTTAGATATGGGCGGGGGGGTGCCAGAGGACTGGAGAATTGTAAATCATAGAATCATAGGCCTAGAAATTGGGTTGGGGCGCCAAAGTGGCGCAAAAGTCGCCTGAGCGCAGGATTTAGCGCAGCGTTCGAGGGTTTAGCGATCGTCAGATATTCAGTTTCATTGCTCCTCGAGGGACACGGGGTGAGGCTCGAGGCGCTCCGCATCCCTCTTAGGGTGCTGAAACTGAATATCGCAGCACAACATGCCGCAGCGCCACACGCTGCGGCACGGCACGCTGCAGTACTGCAGGCCTTCCTCCCATTGTTAAGGGGGAGGTGCATGCAACAGCGCGATCCCCGCTCGCGAGTGCCGGCAATTGAGCCCAGCGCCATGGAGAAGTGCCGGGCTCTCGGGAAACAGCCAGCAATGCCGCGGGGAGGGTGGTTAGGAGGTAGGGGGCGGGGGTGCTGGCAGGCGGCCGCCGAAAAGGCGGGCACCCCGCACCTCCACCTTAACTTGCGCCGCTGCTGGCACAGTAAGGCCCCGTGAACCGGGCACGGGTAGCGAGCGGCGCAAATGCGGCGTTCGCTACCAAATATCGCGAACGGGGTGCGAATGGGGCGCTGCGCACACCGATGACGTCATCAGTGGCGGCGCAGCGCAAATGCCTAACGCCACCATTAGCGCCCCTACTGAATATCGCGGGAGACGCAGCCAGTGGCGCTACAGCCACTGACTGCCTCTTTAGGCGCTAACAGGTGGCGCTACTCACCCAATTTCTCCCCCATAGAATGATACAGCACAGTAGGAGACCATTCAGCCCGTTGTGCCTATGCTGGCTCTTTGGTAGAGCTCTCCAATTAGTCCCACTCCCCTACTCTTTCCCCATAGCCCTCTAATTTTTTTCCTTCAAGTATTTATCCAATTCACTTTCGAAAGTTACTACTGTATTGAATCAGGAAGAGGCTTGGCGGGTCGCTCGGGTGGCCAACTCTGGTTGGAGGTGTTCCTGGAAGTTTCATCACATGACTGCCTGCCTCCAACTGCCCCGCCCCCCCCACGCTCCCGCCATTGGTCGCCCGGCATGTCCATCCTTGCAGCGCACACCACACCAATCAGAAGGCAAACAGGTCTTTACTTATCCAACAGTCAAACATCCTATTTCATCCCATCTCCAATATTTTTATAACTAATAAATGTTCAAACATTTTTTTTAAAATCGCACATGGCGTTTTTTTAACGTCACTATGAATTTTTCTTCTGGGTGTTGCTGGTAGCAGTTTCCTGGACATTAATCTTCAACTCCTGGAGGCTCCAGGGCAATCCTGTGTGTAGCTCACTATTAACAAAATGGCGACATGATTATATTAGGGCAGCCGCACTTAGTATTCAGTAAAACTAGGCTATGTACGCTTTTTTAGAAGTTATAATGGTCGGAAGAACTGGATGGTGTTACCAGAACACTGGGGTAGATCTTTCTCCCCGAGTGGACTTCAGAAGGCTGCTGGAGAACTCCTGCTCCTCCCTGCCCCAACCAAAATTAAGAGGAAGTTGCCTTGCGGAAGCTCTTCAGCCAGGCCACCAACTGATATTGGTCTGAGAGTGTACGGTGCACACTGTGACCAGTTCAGTCCAACGAGAGCAATCGGGGACCTAGCATAGGACCTTAATACCTAGGAACACGGGAATTGCTAGGCAATAAAGGCCAAGGACTAAAAATTCGGGGGCTTAACACCACCTGTTACCAGCAAAAAATAACGTAAAGAGATTAGCGTGTAAAATTAAGGCACATGGGATTGGGGGCAAGGTATTGACTTGGATAGAGAACTGGTTGGCAGACAGAAAGCAAAGAGTTGGAATAAACGGCTCTTTTTCCGAGTGGCAGGCAGTGACTAGTGGGGTACCACAGGGATCGGTCCTTGGACCCCAGCTATTCACAATATATATTAATGATCTGGACGAGGGAACTAGATGTAATATCTCCAAGCTTGCAGATGACACAAAGCTGGGTGGGCGTGTGTGCTGTGAGGAGGATGCCGAGAAACTCCAGGATGATTTGGACAGGTTGGGTGATTGGGCAGAAGCATGGCAGATGCAATATAACGTGGATAAATGCGAGGTTATCCACTTTGGTGTCAAAAACAGGAAGGCAGATTATTATCTGAATGGCAATAGATTGGGAGAAGGGGAAGTGCAACGAGACCTGGGTGTCCTTGTGCACCAGTCGTTGAAGGTAAGCATGCAGGTGCAGCAGGCGGTTAAGAAGGCAAATGGTATGTTGGCCTTTGTAGCGAGAGGGTTTGAGTACAGGAACAAGGATGTCTTGCTGCAATTGTACAGGGCCTTGGTGAGACCACATCTTGAGTATTGTGTGCAGTTTTGGTCGCCTTATCTGAGGAAGGATGTTCTTGCCATGGAAGGCGTGCAGTGAAGATTCACCAGGCTGATACCTGGGATGGCAGGAATGACGTATGAGGAGAGATTGGGTCGATTGGGCTTGTACTCGCTGGAGTTTAGAAGAATGAGAGGGGATCTCATTGAAACTTATAAAATTCTAACAGGACTGGACAGACTAGATGCAGGAAGGATGTTCCCGATGGTCGGGGAGTCCAGAACCAGGGGTCACAGTCTTAGGATAAGGGGTAAGCCATTTAGGACAGAGATAAGGAGGAATTTCTTCACCCAGAGAGTGGTGAACCTGTGGAATTCTCTACCAAAGGAGGCAGTTGAGGCCAATTCATTAAAAATATTCAAGAAGGAGTTGGATATATTTCTTAAGGCTCAAGGGATCAAGGGATATGAAGAGAAGGCAGGAACAGGGCACTGAATTTGGATGATCAGCCATGATCTCATTGAATGGCGGAGCAGGCTCGAGGGGCAGAATGGCCCACTCCTGCTCCTATCTTCTATGTTTCTATGTAAAGAGGGCAGCTGTTGCTGGTGGGTCCCATGGCGTCCGCCATTTTCCAAGGCCCGGGAGCACTGCCGGTAACATCCATCATCCTGCAAATCAAAATGAGGGAGAGGTGACGTCAGTTGATGTGCAAAGCCGACTTAACGTCACTTCGGCTAACTTGGACCTTTGCGCTGAGTTCAGCGCTGGGCCCAAGGCTTGCCATGAAAACCCAGCATGCAGCAGACTGACAGAGACTCTGTCAGCACCTCTTAAAGGGACACACACATCTTTCAGGTAAGTTTGCATTTAAGCTTATGGACTTTTTTATTTTATTTTATTGAAGTAGTGGCTTGCTGCAATACATATTAAAAGTTTTTTTAAGTGGGTAGGGAGTGCTGCTGGTTGCTTGCAAGGCCTCGGATGGTAAAGGAAGGCCACTGAGAAGACAGAAAATGCTGCAAATACTCAGCAGGTCAGGTGTAATGATATCAGCAAATAGTGATGATATTTGTCTGTGTTTGATTACTTATGCCTTACAGCATATTTGTCTGTGTTTTTGATTACTTGTGCCTGACCAGCAGAGGTCATGTGAGAGACAAGCAGTCCAGAGGAGTTTTACTTTCAGTTTCATTCTAGATGCATCACAGCATAGTGTGTTCTGTAAAAAGCTGTAGAAAGTCTTGAACAAGACTTTAGATTAAACAACATTCTCTTTCAGAAATGAGTCTTTATTGAACCCAAAAAGAAATCAAAACATGATGTCAGAAGTGGCTGAAAGAGAAAAAATCTGAAGTTAGCAACTTGATGGGACAGTGAAAGCAGTTGTGGCAAGTAAGCGAAATCAGCTCTCCACATATTAGCAAGCCAAAAGAGAACACTGTTGCTTACCATTAGAGAATAGCTAACGAAGTGAAAAATGGAAGGTTTACACCCACCGGCGACGCTTCAATTAACAGGTAATGTGGCTGAAAATTGGAGAAGGTTCAAACAACGTTTAGAGTTGTATTTAGCGGCAATCGGAGCTGACAAGAAAAGTAATAAACAGAAATCGTCACTGTTCTTGCATGTCGTGGGTGATGAAGCGCTGGAGGTGTATAATAACTTCACATTCGCTGTTGATGGAGACAAAATGAAGCTGGATAAAATAATGGAACAGTTTGAGGCCTACTGCATACCTAAACGCAACGTGACCTTTGAGAGGCACAAATTTTTCACATGTGTACAGAAAATCGGCGAGACTATTGATCAGTATGTGACTGAACTGAGAAACCGGAGCAAATCGTGTGAATTTGGGGGACTCACAGACTCGCTGATAAAAGACAGACTGGTGTGTGGTATTTGAGATAATGGTCTAAGGGAAAGACTGCTAAGAGAGCAAGAGCTAGACCTGGGAAAAGCCATAGCACTGAGTAGGGTTGCAGAGACTGTGAAGTTGCAGGCAAAGGAGCTGTTCAGTGACAGTAGCTGCAACGTGGATGCAGTGAGAAAGAACGGATACAAACCGTTTAACAAAGAGAGCGCCAATGTGAAAAAAGAGACGTGGCCAGCAAACGAAAATGAAAGGGACAATCGGAAGTCATGTAGTTGATGCGGTACACAGCATCCACCAAGAAAGTGTCCAGCATATGGTAAAACTTGCAATAGTTGCAACAAGAATAACCATTATGCCCGTTGCTGTAAGAACCAAGCGCAACAAAGCAAGGTCCATACAGTAGATGAAAGTTCAAAGAGCAACAGAAAGAAAAGCAAAAGTACTACTATGACAGAGGAACACAAAACCTACCTGAACTCCACACTGGTGACCAAGTAAAGTTGAAAGACAAAACAAACACATGGACTCAGAAGGGAACTGTCCTGAGTGAAGTTCAACCAAGATCATACACCATTCAGACAGATGAGGGTGCTGTTCTGAGAAGAAATCGTCGAGATCTTCTCATGGGACCAGCCACAGCAGGTCAAGAGACTGATACTGGTGAACAACCTGATCACACAGCTGAGAACCAATCATCTGAGGCAACAACTCAGATTCAAGGACAATCAATCAGAAAATCCTCAAGACATGTGAAGCCTCCTGAGAGACTCATTGAGCAAATTTAAGGACTATTGTTAAAGAAGGAAGTAATGTTATCTTATTCTTTCTTCAAGTTCTAGTGTATTGACATATTTCATGTGAACACACAAAGCAAGGGTAAAAAACCTTGATCATGATAATGATAATGTAAGTTCATTAAATGTTGTTAGTTAAAAGTAAAATACTTTTGTTTTAAGAAAGGGAGATGTAATGATATCAGCAAATAGTGATGATATTTGTCTGTGTTTGATTACTTATGCCTTACAGCATATTTGTCTGTGTTTTTGATTACTTGTGCCTGACCAGCAGAGGTCATGTGAGAGACAAGCAGTCCAGAGGGGTTTTACTTTCAGTTTCATTCTAGATGCATCACAGCATAGTGTGTTCTGTAAAAAGCTGTAGAAAGTCTTGAACAAGGCTTTAGATTAAACAACATTCTCTTTCAGAAATGAGTCTTTATTGAACCCAAAAAGAAATCAAAACAGTCAGG
This sequence comes from Somniosus microcephalus, assembly GCF_052327205.1. Lineage (NCBI taxonomy): Eukaryota > Metazoa > Chordata > Chondrichthyes > Squaliformes > Somniosidae > Somniosus > Somniosus microcephalus. Next base: position 118,837,090 of record NC_141000.1, on the reverse strand, counting down.
CAACATCTGTGGAGAGAGAAACAGCTTACGTTTCAGGTCGAGATGCTGCCTGACCAGCTGAGTATTTACAGCATTTCAGATTTACAGCATCTGCTCGCAGAGGGAGGAGGAAGACACAGAAGAGGAAGACACAGAAGAAGAAGATGCAGAAAAGGAAGAAGCTGAAGAGGAGGAAGCAGAAGGAAGGATGCAACCCAGACAGTCCCTTTCTGGCCGTGATATCCGGGATGGAATCACCCACCTGCGTTACCATTGACCACAACCCCAATTCCCCTTTCAACTGTTGTCCCACACCTTACCTTCCCTCTGTTACTGACCATCACAGTGTCCTCTTGGCCACAATGCTGAAGTAAAAGCCATTACAAAGCAAACGTTCCAATCCAACTTTATACCTCTCTCCATCCAAAATGACATCAAGAAATCAACTCATCACCCTTATGCATTCTCTTCATGACTGTCTTGTGTGCACCTTTGTCTATCCTACTACTGTCATGCAGTGCTACCCCAGTGGCTGCAGCATGGCTGGTGGAAGGCTGCTGACTTTCAGTGGGGGACACTGTAGATGGCCTTGCTGGTCGACCTTGAGGAGCTCATAGCTGGGAGTGTGAAATTGAGTGATGGTGTTTCTTCTTCTTCATCATCTTCTTCTTCTTCTTCTTCACTCTCCTCTCCCACTTCTTGGCCAACCACTGGTTGGGCAGGCTGCATATCTTGGGTGTGTGAAATGAGGAAGGCACATGGGTGGAGTTGTGGTGAGGGGAGGGTGGGAAAGCCCTCCACCAATGCCCTTTTAATGCATTGCCCTTTTAATGCATTGTCCTTTTAATGCATTGCCCTTTTAATTCCCCACAATGCCTAGTGAACTCTATTGCCTCATTTCCAGAGGCTGTTGGAAGCTGGAACGCCGCTAAAGTGGTTAATGTATGAGGATACCAGCATCTTGTATCCTTTCTGCCCTGCCGTTGGCCAAGAATGGTCTGCACTGTCTCCTCCAAGTGGGTGAGGTGAAGCTAGGAATGGGAGGTGTGCCTCATGATTGGTACAGATTGGTGGTAGGTGAGTGATAGGTGGGGGGATCCGTGCATTGAGTAGATTTCAGGAGATGGTTTTATTCCTGTTCCTGGCTGGGGTGGAGATCGCCTTTACAGAAGGTAAGTACTGTAGAAAATATAGGGACAGAGTGATCTCCTGGAAGAATTTCGATCGCCTAGATGGGTCGGAGAGGAATTTCCCAGATTTTTTTCTCCCAAATTGGCCATTGGGTCTTTATCTGGTTTTTCGCCTCTCCCGGGAGATCACATGGGGTCGGGTGGATGCAGAGTGATAGAAGGTTTGAGGTTAGGATCAGATCAGCCATGATCTTATTGAATGGTGGAGCAGGCTCGAGGGGCCGATTGGCCTACTCCTGCTCCTATTTCTTATGTTCTTATGTTCTTATGTTAAGTGTGTGAGGCTAGTGATACAATTGGTAGGAGACGGCTTTTGAAGAGGCTAACCTTGACCACTGGTCTGAAATCATGAAGCTTATTTGGGCACTGGAACCAGGTGGTGGGGGGTGGCACTGTTGGAAGTGACGGCCTGGGTGATGTAGACCCACATCGTTCTTTCTGGAGGGCCTCTCTTGCAGTGTTGACCCCCTGCACAAAGCTGGAGTGCTGTGTGCGAGACTCTAGGTACCCTTTCCCTGGCTTGTGGAAGGGAATTCAGCTTTAAGAGCTGAAGACCCCCATTTGGGATTTCTTTTTAATGTTAATTATTTTAAAAGGCAGTAAGGAATGAAAACTAAATTTTTTTACTTCATTTTTACTTTTATTTGTGCAGAAGGCATTGCCCTTTTAATGCATTGCCCTTTTAATGCATTGCCCTTTTAATGCATTGCCCTTTTAATGCATTGCCCTTTTAATTCCCCACAAGTCCTAGCGAACTCTATTGCCTCATTTCCAGAGGCTGTTGGATGCCTGCACTAATGCCACCAGGAGGGTGTTCCACACTAAGTTAGCGCTGGGCTAAAAATCTTTAACCCCCCCAGTGCGATTTTTTCTCTTGTACCACTTCATCAATTTTCAGCGGCCGTCAACCTAAGGCTGTGGTGGCACCGACAACTCTCATGGCGGCCACGAATTTTTAGCCCCAGGTCCATCTAGTTCGCCTTCTACCATCCTGGTAGTCACATGATCCAACGATTAATCACAGCGATCAATCTCTATCAATGAGTCTACAACAGAGCCGGACATGAGGTGAGGAAAACCCCCAGTGGTGGAGAGCTTTGGGAATAATAAATCCCAAAGTCACCTGTTCCTCCCGAACATGCTACACTCACCACGTCTTGTCTCAAATTACTCAGATACTGGATCACAAAATGTCATTTTCTGAAAGAAATCTATCTAATTTGCATTTAAATGAATCGATATTAACTGCTTCCTCCATCTCCCTAGGGAGTCTGTTCCATAGATTGACTGCTCGCGCACTGAAATATTGCTTTGATTGCATGTTTTTGAATTTACCTCTACACCCACCCCCCTATCAAGCGCAGGACACGTTCTACTGTTCTGGCCAATGTGAAATACCTGGTCATGGTCGACATTATCTAGTCCCTTGTGAATCCTACAAACACCTGACTCAAGGGACGGTTCCGGCTGACCAACTGTAGGCTCCGGGGAACATTGCCATGCCCACAGCGCGGTGGCAATAGATTGGTAGGCCCTTGCCCACCATTTTCAATGCCGCTACTGCCCTCTTTCCGCCGGGCAAGAGGACTGAAAATTCAGCCCACCGTTCTTTCATTACACGTCCCTTTGAATACTTCCAATTACCAACTTCAGCCCAGTTCCCAAATTCAATTCAATTGTGTTATCTATAAGAAACAGATTAAAATAATTATCCTACAATGATCACTAACAGGAGAATGTACCTTAAAAGCACAATTTGTTCTTATTAATGGTGACGATTTGCTTTTCGTTTCCAAGATGCAAAAGGCAGAGTAGAAATTAAAGTGTTTATCTTGCTGTTCCTCAGATCCTGAGATTAGGTCTTGGTATTCAGTGTTCTGAGCTATTTAACCTTGAAACAAAACAGCTGGAAAAGGATTTTGTCAAGATGCATTAGATACTAAATGATACAAGAGATAAGGTAAATCTGCAGTGCTACTTCAAAGTAAGGAAGAACAGTAGAACAAAGGGACATTGACTAAACCTAGAGAAAGCCAATTTGAGAGCAGATTTAAGGGAGAATTTCTCCACAGAAATTGATCAACACTTCGAGTGGTCTTTTGGACAAGGGTCGTGGAGGCAGAAATCTTAGACGTACTCAGGATACAGTTAGATTCTACGATGGATGGGAGGGGGTAGCTGCAAGATTTTTTTTCCAGATAGATGAGCAAAGATGGGCTGAAAGCCCTCCCTCACCCATATGTATCTAAGCTTCATAGAATCATAGAAAGATGCAGTTCAGCCCATCATGCCTGTGCCGGCTCCTTGGTAGAGCCATCCAATTAGTTCTACTCCCATGCTCTTTCCCTATAGCCCTGCAATTTTTTTCCCTTAGTGTTTATCCAATTCCCTTTTGAAAGTTCCTATTGAATCTGCCTCCACCACCCTTTCAGGCAGCGCGTTCCAGATCACAACAACTCGCTGAGTAAATTTTTCTCATGCCGCTTTTGTTTTTTTTACCAATTACCTTAAATCTGTGTCCTCTGGTTACCGGCCCTTCAGCCACTGGAACCACTCTACTCTATCAAAACCCTTCATGATTTTGAACACCTCTATCGAATCTCCCCTTAACCTTCTGATCTAACAATTTCAGTAAAACATTCCTCTTTCCTCTCTGTGATATATGTAGCACAAATATGGAGAACACATTTACGATCTCACTAGACCTCATGCAAAATTGAAATCTTTCTCCATAAGGGGCTGACAAACTCTTGACCTACACTGGGATCAATGTCACCACGTAACCCTAGAAACCAGCTTTACGGGCTCACCAGGTGGCCATTGTTGGTAAAGGCTCCATGGGGTAAAGTACTAAGCCATACAGGCCAAGAGGTCCTGGGTTCAGGAGGGGGAGTAGCTGAGGGAGCTGGGTGAGACATTAAACCGAGGTCCCGTCTTCCCTCTCAGGTGGCCGTAAAAGATCCCATGGTGCTAATTTGGAAAGGAGCAGGGAACTCCTCACCAGTATCCTGCCCAACATTTAACCCCTCAACACTAAACCCGATTACCTGGTCATTTATCTCATTGCTGCTTGTGTGATCTTTCGATGTGTCTGCTGCGTTTCCTATATTATAACAGTGACTACACTTCAAAAGTACGTCATTGGCTGAAAAGCGCTTTAGGACGTCCTGAGGTTGTGAAAGGCGCCTCTAAATGCAAGTTCTTTATTTCTTCTGGAACATGTGTGTGCGTGAGTTTGGCGGGGGTGAGACTTCCATGGCCAAAGAGTCTGATATCACTCACTGGCTAAGGTCATCCTTAAAGAATGATTACTCGGATGAGGTACTGTCGCAACAATGCGCTTGATGGAGATGGAAATTGGGCGGGCGATTTGCAACACCAGCTTTACACCCAAGTGACAAGTCGAAAAGCTAGCCAAATAAACCCTGGCCCTATCTACCTGTTTGTGTTAATGATCCCTTGGAACTATAAGAAAGAGCAGAGTGTTCTCCATCACAACATTACTCCTTTAACCAACTCTGGCCAGAACAAAAATCAGATTTAACTGGTTATTAATCATCTTCCTCTTTATGGGATCTTGCTATGCTCAAAATGGCTGACATATCAACTGCACTTTAAAATGATTAATTCCAGAGATATGATCAAAATTATAAGGGGTTTTGATAGAGTGGATAGGGAGAAACTGTTTCCACTGGTAGGAGGGTCGGTAACCAGAGGACACAGATTTAAAGTAATTGGCCAAAGAGATGAGGAGAATTTTTTTACGCAGCGAGTTGTTGTGATCTGGAATGCACTGCCTGAAAGGGCGGTGGAAGCAGATTCAATAGTAACTTTCAAAAGGGAATTGGATAAATACTTGAAAAGGAAAAAATTGCAGGGCTACGGGGAAAAGAGCAGCGGGATTGGGACTAATGGGATCACTCTTTCAGAAAGCCGGCACAGGCACGATGGGCCGAATGGCCTCTTTTTGTGCGGTATCATTCTATGATTCTAAGATATGCTGGCGAGATGTTTCAGAGCGGTTTAGTAAGGTACTAGATAAACACGAACCTTCTTGCATCCTCCACACGCAAAATTACTCTGGTCTAACTGAAAAATACACTTGAAAAACCACTTGAAAAACAAAATGTGCCATTTATGAAGAAATATATGCATTTTGGAAAGTCTAAGACCTGGTTCTTTGAACTATTTCCTAATTCAATTATATTGAGACTTAGTGGCGAGAGAGCTGGGTCGTTACAAACCGCTCCAGTCAAATAATTGATGCCTTGCCGTTCCTGCCATTGCACTAAGTACAGATTCCAGGCAAGGTTCCTGGTGCAAATTCTATGTGGTCAGCCTGGATGTCAATCAGCAGTTACTTTCCCTCCACTAGAAGAAATTATTCAGTCTTTCTGTATGTCACTGGGAAGTTACTTGCATCAGGGAAATGCATTTTGATAAAGTTCATTCTGCTAGTTCAGTTAAGTAGCTTAATGCCCCTCCGAAAATTCGATTGGAGCACATGGCTGGAAATGTGGCTGGGTGATCTTATTTTTAACAAGTTAACGCTTCTGTTAAAAGCGAAGCATGAGGAATTTGATAGAAAAGTGTTTGTACAATAATATCACCCAATGTCAGCTGTGTGCCAGCCCTGGCTCAGTGGGTAGCACCCTCACCTACTGCGTCAGAAAGTTGATCCACTCCAGGGACTTGAACACAAAAGTCTAGGCTGACACTCCCAGTGCAGTGCTGAGGGAGTGCTGCACTGTCGGAGGTGCCGTCTTTCGGATGAGAAGTTAAACCGAGGTCCCATCTGCTCTCTCAGGTGGACGGAAAAGATTCCACTATTTTGAAGAAGAGCAGGGGAGTTCTCCCTGGTGTCTGAGCCAATATTTATCCCTCGCTCAACATCACTAAAAAAACAGATTATCTGGTCTCTATCACATTGCTGTTTGTGGGAGCTTGCTGTGCACAAGTTGATTACCACGTCTCCTACATTACAACAGTGACTGGACTTCAAAAGTACCTCATTGGCTGTAAAGCGCTTTGGGACGTCCTGAGATCATGAAAGGCGCTGTATAAATGCAAGTCTTCATTTCAAAGACCTTTTCAGGCTTGAAGCCTTAACATAAATGGTAAATTATCTAACAGTAGCTCAAGTGACCTCATATAGTGATCATTCCCTTAAATTTATCCTCTCTAGTATCCCACCCTAGTGTCCAAATTGTGATCTTAGACAGCCGATCATTCAGCTGGATCAGGCACCACTGACCTTGACCTGCCTGAACATCTGTCAGCCACCCTGTCACTCTGAAAACCAATTTCCACAAATTAAGTTGTCACGGGATGTTCAAGTTCATGTTCCTATATTATTGTTCAACAGCAATTAGAATGAGTGACTGGGGCTGATTTTTCTACTCCCCACCTGAAAGGCAACTCAAGGTCATTGTATCATTCTGATTGCAGCCTGAGCTGAGATTGGCTAATTCAGCAGACTTGGTACAGAACCTGAGACTTTCTGGTTTCCATAAACTTCAGCTCATCCAAACCTCGGCTGCCCGTGTCCTAACTCGCACCATGTTCCGTTCACCCATCACCCCTGTGCTCGCTGACCTACATTGGCTCCCGGTTAAGCAATGCCTCGATTTTAAAATTCTCATCCTTGTTTTCAAATCCTTCCATGGCCTCGCCCCTCCCTATCTCTGTAATCTCCTCCAGCCCCACAACACCCCCGAGATATCTGCACTCCTCTAATTCTGCGCATCCCTGATTATAATTGTTCAGCCTTTGGTGGCTGTGCCTTCAGCTGCCGAGGCTCTAAGCTCTGAAATTCTCCCTTAAACCTTTCCGCCTCTCTACCTCTCTCCCCTCCTTTAAGACGCTCCTTAAAACCTACCTCTTTGACCAAGCTTTTGGTCACCAGTCCTAATATCTCCTATGTGGCTCGGTGTCAAATTGTATTTATAACACTCCTGTGGAGCACCTTGGGATGTTTTACTATGTTAAAGGTGCTGTATAAATACACGTTGTTGTTGTTTTATTATATGGGGTGCTGTCTATATTCACTAGACTCTAAAGGGACTCGTCTTCAACTTATTCCAATATTCCATCTCTACCAGTACTGTCCAATATCCCAATCCCCTCCCTACCAGTACTGATATATTTGGTTTCACCCCTTAAGAAAGAAAGAATAAACTTGCATTTATATAGCAACTTACACAATCTCAGGATGTCCCAAAGCGCTTTACAGCCAATGAAGCATTTTTGAATTTGCAATGTAGGAAACACAGCAGCCAATTTGCACAGAGCCAAGTCCCATGAACAGCAATAATGACCATTTAGGTGTTGGTTGAGGGATAAAGACCTTCAGCTCACTAGCTTTTCTTCGAAATAGTGCTGTGGGATCTTTTACGTCCAGCTGAGAGGGAAGACGGGGCCTCAGTTTAACATCTCCGCCATAGGACGGCACCTCCAACACTGCAGCGCTCCCTCAGTACTGTACAGGAGGATCAGCCGAGGGTTCTGCGCTCAAGAGTTGATAAAAGTTTGGAACTCACTTCTGCAAATGGCAATTTATGTCAGATCAATTGTTAATTTTAAAACTGAGATTTATATATTTTTGCTAACCGAAGATATTAAGGGATTATGGGGCAAAGTCAGGCATTTGGAATGAGCAGATCCAGCCATGATCTCATTGAATGGAGCAACAGGCTCCAGGAGGCTATTCTTGATCCTATTTGTGTGGAGTGGGATTTAGAACATGCAATCTTCTGACCCAGAGGCAAGAGAGCTGCCAACTGAACCACAGCTGACACCATGGGGCAGGAATTTAACTCAGGAGTCGAGTTGGAGGCGGGACTACAACTTTTGGGGTTGTAGTCCCGCCTCCATCGAGATGCAGCCAATCCACACAATCTTAACTTGATTGACCTTGTTGAGCCCGCCCGGCGGGCTCAGCAGGCCAATTAAGGGCCACCCGGCAACAGGTGACGTCACAGACTGAAATTTCATCTGTCAAGAGATTTTGACAGATGAAATATCAGTGTCTCACAGCTGTTTGAAGCTGTAAAACACTGAGGCCTAGAAATTCAGTTGCCTTAGCGCCGCTTTTGAGGCGCTAGAGGGACTAGCGCCAGAGTTATGGCCAGTTTAAAAATTCCCTGGGGCCCTAAATCGGCGTTGCACCGGTAGCGCTGCGCCGGCACCGATGACGTCATCGGTGTGCGCAGCGTCCCGGTTGCCATGCCGACGGGCCCTAGCGCCGAAATTCAGTTGCGGCCGCCTCGCCCGTGGCAGCCGCAACTAAGACTCTGGCAACAGAGTCTTGCATGAGTTTGCGCCGGCGCATTAAAGGCCCCGCGGCGGCCGGCCGCTTTCCCGCCGGCCGCCTGCCCGCAGCTCCCTCCCCGGACTTCTCCCCCCCACCCCCCGGAACAGATGCAAGCCCAGCACTTGTCCGAGGTGCCGGGCTCATTTTTAGACAGATTTGCGCGGGCCGCGGCCGGGTGCAGGCAGCTCCTCCTTAATGGAAGGAGGAGGCCTGCACTTCCCGAGCCTGCCGCATCGCATCGGGTGCCGCAGCGCCGGAATTGCGGCGTGAAACGGCAGTTAGCACTGATTTACCGCCGCAAAGACCCTTCAGTAGCGCCGGCAGCCGTTTGGGCGCGGCCCTGCTGAATTTTTGGCGCGCGCAGGGGGACTTAGCGCCGGCACTAACTTCCGGCGCTAAAGCCCTGGCTAAGCCAAAACCCAATTTCTAGGCCTGACTGTCTTACTTCTACCCTGAGTCCTTCTCCACAGACTCAGTTAGAAATCTCTCCTGCACAGAAAGCTGCAGGCTGCCACTTTTGACAGTTCTCAGCCATTCTACTTTCCGGTGAGACGAGGGACTCCCGGAACCTAAAGGAAGGAAGGCTGAAAAGGTAAGAAAAGGTATATCAAACTTATTTAATCACTTTAGACACACCAAACACACTTACCTTTGCACTCATGCACCCATCACTCACCTGAACACCGATATCTCGACCCCTCCAAGTCCTTCAACCCGACGGACTCCTCTAACTTGCCATGGTTTGGAGCCATCGGGAATCCCACACTTCAACATCAAAAGTAGGGATTAGGCTAAAAACTGCCTGTTAACTACCTGTTAACAGGCAGTTAATTGGCACTAATCCCTTCCCGCCTCGGGAAGACGGGTCCCAGTGCGGGGCGGGTACCCGCCTCCTTTGACACTGGCATGGAGGCAGGTTTGGGTGCGGGAAGGGGTCGGGACCCCTGATTTCGGGATTTTAACCCCCCGCACGCCTCCAATCCCGACTCCACGGCACAATGAAAATCCTGCCCATAAGTTTGGCTCATGGTTTATGGCAGATTAAGCTGACATGGAAAAACCATCCCTTTAGATTCAGAAAATTGGACTTTTCATTCTCTCTATTTGATTGGATATGCTCATTTTAGCCATACCGTCAGGAAACCGATTTAGCAAATTAAGTTGTCACAGGATGTCCAAGGCCTGAGATCATGTTCTTATATTAAGTCGGGTTGCTAAGTCTGCAGGCCTGAGTGAAGGAACTAAAATAAGGCAGCCACAGTGTTAATGGATGGCTGTTGGGAAACAGGATGGTGGTGTACGATGACTTTTGTTGGTGCTTTACTGTCCTTTAAGTTAAGCAGATTTTGGGTGCGCTATGACTCTGTGCCAGGTGAAGCAGGGTTTACATGAGCACAATAGATTCGAGTTGTTGCGCGTACTGGACATATTCGCAGTGATGCAGTGGGAGTTTCTCTTCTGTTGGGTCAAGGCATAGGAGATGGAGCTTTACATTTTTAAAATTCGTTTATGGGATGTGGGCATCGCCAATTGCCCTTGAGAAGGTGGTGGTGAGCCGCCTTCTTGAATCGCTGCAGTCCGTGTGTTGAAGGTACTCCCACAGTGCTGTTAGGGAGAGAGTTCCAGGATTTTGACCCGGCGACGATGAAGGATCAGCGATATATTTCTAAGTCAGGATGGTGTGTGACTTGGAGGGGAACTTGGAGGTGGTGGTGTTCCCATGTGCCTGCTGCCCTTGTCCTTCTAGATGGAAGAGGTTGCGGGTTTGGGAGGTGCTGCCGAAGAAGCCTTGGGATTTACTGCAGTGCATCTTGTAGATGGTGCACACTGCCGCCACGGTATGCCGGTGGTGGAGGGAGTGAATGTTTAAGGTGGTGGATGGGGTGCCAATCAAGCGGGCTGCTTTGTCCTGGATGGTGTCGAGCTTCTTGAGTGTTGTTGGAGCTGCACTCATCCAGGCAAGTGGAGAGTATTTCATTACACTTCTTACTTGTGCCTTGTAGATGGTGGAAATGCTTCCCATCTGACCTATGCTGCTGCTGGCCTGGAGGCAGTTAGTGCTGAAGCAAGGTGCCAAACAGTGCAAAACCATTCAGTTCCTTAGTCCTTGACGGGCTCAAAAATCCACCAAATATTCAACAGGAGACCAGTGCGGAGCCTGGAGAAGATTTGATTAATGCACCAGGATATATGGTAGGACTAGCTCAATATTTCTCAACCCAATGCATTTCCTACTTTAACAGAACATTAATGATTTAGATATGAATGTAGGAGGTATGATCAGTAAGTTCGCAGGTGACACGAAAACTGGTGGAGTGGTAAATAGCGAGGAGGGAAGCCTCAGGCTACAGGACGATATAGACAGGTTGCTCAGATGGGCAGAACATTGGCAAATGGAATTTAACCCTGAAAAGTGTGAGGTGATGTATTTTGGGAGGGCTAACAAGGCAAGGGAATACACAATGAATGGTAGGATCCTAGGGAGGACAGAGGATCAGAGGGACCTTGGTGCGCATGTACATAGATCCCTGAAGGCAGCAGGACAGGTAGATAAGGTGGTTAAAAAGGCATATGGGATACTTGCCTTCTTTAGCCGAGGCATAGAATATAAAAGCAGGGAGGTTATGATGGAGCTGTACAAAACGCCAATTAGGCCACAGCTGGAATACTGTGTGCAGTTCTGGTCACCACACTATAGGAAGGATGTGATTGCATTGGAGAGGGTGCAGAGGAGATTCACCAGGATGTTACCTGGGCTGGAGCGTTTCAGCTATGAAGAGAGACTGGACAGTCTGGGGTTGTTTTCCTTAGAGCAGAGAAGGCTGAGGGGGGACCTGATTGAGGTGTACAAAATTATGAGGGGCATAGATAGGAACTTTCCCCCTTAGTAGAGGGGTCAATAACCAGGGGGCATTGTTTCAAGGTAAGGGGCAGGAGGTTTAGAGGGGATTTGAGGGAATATTTTTTCACCCAGAGGGTGCTTGGAGTCTGGAACTCACTGCCTGAAAGGGTGGTAGAGGCAGGAACCCTCACAACATTCAAGAAGCATTTAGATGAGCACTTGAAACGCCATAGCATACAAGGCTACGGACCAAGTGCTGGCAAATGGGATTTGAATAGACAGGGCTTGATGGCCGGCACGGACACGATGGGCCGAAGGGCCTCTTTCTGTGCTGTAAAACTCTATGGGCTAGAAATTGACTTTGGGGCGGCCAGCTCGCTTGCGCCCAGAAATTACCGCTGCGCGCGAAGCCACTTGCGCCCGCCGGATATTCAGTTTCAGCGCCCCAAGTCGAAGCCGGCCGCAAATCAAGGGTTTCGGTGCCCCCGCTTGGGGCGCTGAAACTGAATATCAGCGCGCTAAGTGCCGCAGCGCCACCCGCTGTGGAGCGGCAGGCTGCGGTACTGCAGGCCTTCCTCCCTCTCTTAAGGGGGAGGTGCCTGCAACAGCGCGATCGCCGCTCGCTCGTGCCGGCAAATGAGCCCGGCACCACGGAGAAGCACCGGGCTCCCGGAAAACAGCCGGCAATGCCGCGGGGGTGGGGTGGAGGAGGCCGGAGAAGGAGGTGCGGGCAGGCGGCCGCCGAAAAAGCGGCCGGCCGCACATCCGCCTTAACTCGCCCCACTACCGCATCAGGTAGGCCCCGTTTTCTGGTTGCTGTTTGCGGCCGCCGCGGAAGAGGCGGCCACAACTCAATATGGCGGTCGGGCCGGTAGCGGGGCGGTAGCGGGGCGGTAGCGGGGCACTGCGCACACCGATGACGTCATCGGCGGCGGCGCAGCGCTACTGGCTAACGCCACCATTACCGCACCGCTGAATATCGGGGGAAGTTTAGCAAGTGGCGCAAAAGCCCTCTTTGGGCGAAAACTGGGCGCAAAGCCAACCGAATTTCTAGGCCTATGACTATGACTAACCTATACTTTAATAGATAAATAGAAAGTGTAACAGGAGAGGAGAGAATACAGGGATAGACTGGCAGCAAGTTGCTTTCACTAGGTGTTGAAGAAGACCTTTTGGGCCATTTAATCTCATCCTTCCAATACACCAGCCCTACCTTCTTATTATAGCAGCAGGTCACTTCTTTTATTGTTTTTTAGCTATTTCTTGAATAACTCCCTTGATCACCTTTCCCGATATTTACGGGGCTGTGGGATGGGCGGGGGAGGCTGAAAATGGCTGAATTTCCCGGTAAGACTGGGGACACGGAGGTCCTGCCGAATTTAACATTTCATTTATCCATTTTTTGCATGCAATTCCCGCCCGGCAGCCAACCAAATAGACAGGCTGGGCAGTGAGCGGGAGGGAACACCAGTGGCAGGAGGCCTCAGCTGGAGACCCTTGGGCACGGTCCCCGGCAACTGGGGTAAGGGGGGAGGGCGGTCATCATGGCTTGTGGGGGTGGGGGGAAGGGAGGGCATCGCGATGGGGGAGGGGCGGGGCGGGTGGATAGAGGTCAGCGTTCAGGAGAGCGGGGAGAGAGAGGCCATGATCGAAGCTGGGGCAGGCCAAAGTCTTTCTTGAGGGGCTGGGGAGATGCACTCCTCCTCCTCCTCCTCCTGCCCTTCAAGATGTGCTGGTAGCTCCCGCTTCCCTTTCAATTCAATTCAATTCAAATCGCTTTATTGGCATGACAAGGTACATCTTATGTTGCCAATGCATCGAAAAAACATTTATGGTTGAACACATAAACGCAGATCTATCCATACAGTGTATAAACAGATATATCCCTGAGTGTATAAATATACTTTCATATAATTTGTATATACTCTATTCTTAGATTTAATGGTTGTCCCTCTGTTTATGGCAAGCTGTAACATAGTGTGCCGTTAAGGTTACACAATTTCTCTGTTCCCCTAATAGGTATGGGAGTTTTTGGCCGTCATTCAAATTTTTGAATTCAGGGCATATTTTTGTGAATTTTGGGTAGAAATTCCCCCTTATGCCCTGATATTTTCCACAAGCTGTGAGGAAGTGCATCTCTGTCTCCACCACTTTCACTGATGGGTCTTCCGAGCCCTGGGAAACGCACACAGCAGCTGTAAATTTTAAATCAGGCTCCCAATTGAACGGTGGGAGCCCCATTTAAATATACTAATGAAGTGCCCTGCCTCTCCACGGCGGGACACTCGGACACCATGAAACCCGCCGTCGGTGGTGAGTTAGTGTCGCTTTTGGCGCATTTGATGATTTAACTTCCCCCCCCAACCCGCCACCCGACCCTCTCCCGCCCATCGCTGGGGTGTTAATATCAAAGCCTTTGTTGGTCGTCTCACCGAGAACTAAGACCACAAAGATTGACCGGGGTGTCACAGATTGAAATTCTCCGACAGAATCCACTTTGTCTGTCACTCACTCGTCCAAGTTTCAATTTAGCTCGGTGATTAATGCTCCCTCTTTTGAGTCATGTGGCTGTGGGTTCAAGCCCCCCCCCCCGCCCCCTTGAGCTGTATAGTTGAGAATGACACTTCAGTGCAGGACTGAGGGAATGCTGTGTTGTTGGAAGTGCTACCTTTTTGGCTAAGATATAAAGATGGTTCCACTTTTAACCCTGATGTTTCCTGTTCAGGTAGATGTACAATATGCTGTGTAGAAAAGCAAGGTGACTTGGCCAACGTTTAACCGGCACCATCAATACAGAGTAACTAGGCATTTATCTGATTTGTCTTTTGTGGGACTTTGCTGCATGCAAACCAGCTTCTATGATTACACTTCGGAAGTAATTCATTGGCTGTGAAGCACCGTAGGGTGTCCTGAGGATGTACAAAGCACTATATAAGCTTTTTAATCAGTCTTTGTGCGAAGAAATTCTTCCTGATTATGCCCCCTTGCCCTGAAATCATGGATTAACTTGAAACAGTGCTCGCGATTTAACTATTATATTTATGGTGGCCAATCGACAGAACCCCTGAGGACTGTTGCACTTAGTGTCTCCCAATGAGAGTTTGTTGAATTAAAGCCTATTGTCTTTAGAGCTCACTGGTTGTATAGACAGATCTGCTACTTTGCTCAGTATTAAATGCTCCATGGTTTACCTTTCTCAGCAGTGTTAAGCGCATTGGGGAAATAAATGGATCCCATGAATAGCAAAGCGTTAGCTTAATTAGATTGTCTGATTAGAATCTGCTTAATGTAAAGGTCACGGTCTTTATTGAGAAGTATTTAGCAAACCATATTTTGTTCGCTTGCCAAGCACTCAAGTCCCAATATCAACAAGACGTGGAACTGAATCGCAAAAATGCCATTTTGTTGTGAGCAGGTGATTTAATTGCAACCAAAATGACTGGCTAGTTCTTCCTCCCCAGATATAAAGATGGTTCCACTTTTGTTGCGTCTGTGTATAATAAGACACAGACTGCGGAGAACGGTACAATAGGTATTTACTCAACGTGGCTCACACTGCAACTGATCTGTACAGATTACTACTCAGTGCTATATACAGGTGTGGTCACTGCCGGTACTGCAGTATACATGAGCTGTAAAACATAGTTCCCCCCTTAAAGGTATATACATTACAATTCCTCCCCTTTTAGATTAACAGTACCATAACACTCATTTAACAATTAAATATCAAACTAATTACAATTAACACTTTTAACATGCAACATTAGCTGAAAATAGTCTATTTATATATTCAGTCTTTGGGGAGGCTTCCTGATCCTTTCTGGATAGTGCCGTTCCCGAGTGTCTTGCTCTTGGTGCGGAGACGATTCTGGCCCCCGGTCGTCGGTTGGTTCATCAGCTTCCGATGCTACTGTTTCTGGGGTAGATGCAACCTGTACGTCGGGTTCATCACCAGGTACGTATGGGCGAGGCATGAGGTTGACTTGTTCCTGTGACTCTAGGATCTGGTCAGCATGGCGTCTCACGATGCTCTCCCCAACGTCCACTGTGTACATTAGTGGGCCCTGCCGTGTGCATATCGTTCCTGGCTGCCATTTTTCTGTTCGGTAGTCGCGGGCCAAGACTGGTTGCCCTACATTGAAGCTCCTTGTTGGCTTCTCATGGATGTGCTGGAATTGCTTACTCTCAACATCTCTTCGTACGTTTGGTCTGAGCAAATCCAGGCGAGATCTTAACCTTCGGTTAAAGAACATCATGGCTGGGGCCTGGTTGGTGACTGCATGTGTCGCATTCCGGTAGGCGAACAGGAAATTGTCCACCTTGTGCTGCAGCAGAATGTTGTCATTGTACATAGCCTTTATTGCCTTCTTAAAGGTTTGTACGAACCTCTCAGCCAATCCATTTGTGGCTGGATGATACGGGGCGGATGTGTAATGCCTTACCCCATTTTTTTCAAGAACCTCCGGAACTCTTCGGACACAAACTGTGGTCCGTTGTCGGAGCAAATCTGTTCTGGCAAGCCATTCCTGGCAAAAATGGTCCGTAGGACTGCAATAGTTTTCTCCGTGGTGGTGGAGGACATTTTGATGACCTCAGGCCATTTCGAGTGTGCATCCATGGCTATTAAAAACATTGAGTCCATGAATGGACCAGCAAAATCAATATGCACCCGTTCTCATGGAGATGAGGGCCACTCCCATGGGTGTAGAGGGGCCTGTGGTGGTGCATTTTGGACTTTCTGGCATCCTGAGCAGCTCTTGGTCAGGTCCTTGATTTGCTTATTGATTCCCGGCCACCACACATAAGCCCTGGCTAGGCTTTTCATTTTTACCCCTCCCAGATGACCCTCATGAAGCTCATTGAGCACTCTATCCCTTAACTTGGGTGGAATTACCACTCGGGATCCACACATCAAGGTCCCCCGGCACACTGACAGCTGTTCTCTCCTTGTCGAAAATGCTGGCAACAGTGAGTCGCCATGTGCTGGCCATCCCTTCACCGTCAAATCATATACCCGAGACAGTGTCGGGTCATTTCGGGTTTCCTTATCAATACAAGCGTTAGTTACCGGTAGGTATTCAACTATAGTTGAATGGAATATTTCGACAGGATCCACTGCTGGTGCTTCCTCCGCAGTAGGCAGTGGCAGGCGTGATAGCCCATCAGCATTTCCATGCTGTTTCGTGCCCTTATATTCAATCTCATAGTGGTGCGCCCGTAGAAAAAGTGACCATCTTTGTAGTCGTTGTGCAGTCATCACCGGAACGCCCTTCTTCGGATTAAAAATGGAGACAAGAGGCTGGTGATCAGTCAGCAAGGTGAATTTCTGCCCGTGCAGATAGTGATTGAACTTTTTCACTCCCCTCACTAGGCTGAGGGCCTCCCTGTCAATCTGGGCGTAGTTACGCTCGGCTGAGGTTAGTGATCGTGACGCGAAGGCTATTGGCCTCTCTGAGCCGTCCGAGAATTTGTGCGACAGCACCACTCCAATGCCGTAGGGTGACGCATCACATGCCAACCGAATTGGTAATGCTGGGTTGTAATGGGCCAATACCTCTTTCGATGTGATTAGTGTTTTGCTCTTCTGGAAAGCTCGTCTACATTCGTCACTCCACTTCCATGGCACCCCAGTTTGCAGTAGGGTGTTCAGTGGGTGTAGTATTGTAGACAAATTTGGCAAGAACTTATGGTAGTAGTTTACCAGCCCGAGGAACGACCTCAGTTGTGACACATTTTCCGGTGCTGGAGCCTTGACTACTGCCTCAATCTTCTCTGGGGACTTATGTAACCCCTCTTTATCGATAACGTGGCCACAATACGAGATCTGTTTTCTAAAAAACTCGCATTTGGGGCGGTTAGCTCGGAGCCCATATTCCTGCAATCTAGTGAGCACCTGCTCCAGGTTGGCAAGGTGATCACTGTCATTTTCGCCCGTGACCAGGATGTCGTCCAAATAACACTGGGTCCCCGGGATCCCTTGCAGGACTTGTTCCATTGCCCTCTGCCACATAGCCGGAGCTGATGCTACCCCGAATACTAGCCAGTTGTATTGTTAGAGACCTTTATGGGTGTTGATTGTGAGGTATTTTTTTGATGCTTCTTCTACCTCCATTTGCAGATACGCCTGGGCCAGATCAATCTTAGTGAAGCGTTTCCCTCCAGATAGCAAGGCGAAAATATCTTCAATCCGCGGAAGTGGATATTGTACGGTGTGAAGGACCGGGTTCACTGTTACCTTAAAGTCCCCACAGATGCGAAACTTCCTTGGTTCCCCAGGCGTGCTGCTCAACGGCTTTTTCATCACAGGGATGATGGGTGTAGCCCACTCGCTCCAGTCTACCTTGGACAGTACACCTGAACGTTCCAGACTCTCCAGCTCTGCTTCGACGGCTGGGCGGATCGCATAAGGTACCGGTCTGGCCTTATAAAATTTTGGGCTTCCATTTTCTTCAATTTTAATCATTGTTGTCATGCCTTTTAGTGTTCCGAGTCCTTGCTGGAACACTTTTTTCGCGTCAGTTAGGATCTGTGACAGTCGCCCAGGTGTGACGTCGTCATCCTTTTTGTCAGCCACAGTCAGTGCCTGTATGGAATGCCAATCCAGTTGTATTTTCCGGATCCATTCACGTCCCAGTAATGGTGGTCCTCCATCTTGCAATACATACATGTCTAATTTTGGTGTTTCCTTACCGTTATATATAACGGTCACCCTTGTTTTTCCTTTGGGGTAGACTTTTTGCCCCGTGTACGTCTTCAAAATAATTTTTGTGTCTCTCAAGGGTATGTGTGAGAATAGCCGCTCGTAGTCCCGTCTGTAGTGTATGTGCCTTTAAGTCAGAACTACTTTTTACAGCTCCTGTATACTATAGTACCGGCAGTGACCACACCGGTATATAAGCTTTGCGCATGCCTCTGTACCCCAGTCTAGAGATTACCCTCCTCCAGTAAAGACCTTTTATTTGTTAATGTACAGCATCCATGTGATTATTTATCCACTGAACCACGGATCCAACAGTGGCGACGAGTGTCGATTCGAATCTACCTGCAACATAAAAGAAAAAAAAAAGAAAAAAGAAAAAATAGTCGAGGCCAGGAACACAGGCGTCGACCATGAGCGACCGCCCAGCAGTCAGGCAGAGATCCAACTTTGCTGGGGAGGCTGTGGAGAGCCGGGCTTGGTTCCCCAGCCACAACGAGCAGTAAGAGACCGACGACAGGTCCGGAGCAGACCCTTCCCGAGCAGCGGAGGCTGGAGCCGACCGACGGCAGAGAGCGAGCCGAGCAGCGTCGACGGGGTAAGACAGAGAGTGAAGAGCGCAGGGCACAGCCGGCGGTTGAACACCGAGCGGCTCGAGGAAAAATAAAGCAACCGGAGAGAGAGAGGGTAAGAAACAGCCGGGTTCTAGACTGAGCGGCGTCGAAAAATATCAAAAGAAGAACGCGCAGAGCACAGCCAGGGATCACGGGCTGATCAGGGTCCACGGGGCGAAGCAAGGGGAGACGCCATTGAGCCGCGGAGAAGCAGAGAGAGCGCGGGAGACGCCATTGAGCCGCGGAGAAGCAGGGCGAGCGCGGGAAGGAAGGAAAGCGCGGGAGATGCCATTTTGTGCTAGCGGGGAAGAAGGGGAAGTGCGGGAGGCACCATTGGTGATAGTTAACGCACAACCAAGGATGCCAAAGAGTGGCAGTATCTCTACGATTGACAATGTCGCCCAATCTTCGACTTCATTGTCGATCGTAGAGATACTGCCACTCTTCGGCATCCTTGGTTGTGTTAAATTCCATGGGTGCAAAATCTTATGGGTTACTGCGAAATCTAATAACCCCAGAGAAGCCGGTAAACAAGAATTTTGAAAGCATAGTAGAAATCCTACAGGACCACTTAAACCCCACACCGCTGCTGATAGCAGAACGATTTAAGTTCCATAAAAGGAACCAACACAAAGACAAAAGCAATGCTGAGTACCTAACGGAACTGCGCAAGCTATCTGTGGTAAACCACTGTTATAGCTGTCTGTGTCTGTATGTGTATTCCACTAGGTACAGGTCTGGACATGCCTCGGCTGACTCCTCCCACTATTCCAGGTATATAAGTGACTACCTCCCAGTCCCTTAGTATTCTGGACGGGTCGACCACTCGAGACAAGACCTTCATTCTTTAGTTAATAAAAGCCTGATTGTTACTCGCTCAACCTCAATCTTTTGAGTAATTGATGGCGCATCAATTTTATTAACTAAATTTTTTATAATGGAGAAGGTCCTCACACCAGCATGCCTGGACCTGGACAGTCGGGAAGCGGACGCTTCCACCAAGTTTGCTCACTGGCTCACGTGCTTCGAGACATTCCTGACTGCCTCCACTGCGGTCGAAACGGATGCGGACAAACTGTCTGTCCTGTTCTCCAAGGTGAACCACCGAGTGTACTCAGTCATCCGGGACGCGACCTCGTACACAGCCGCCCTCCAGCTCCTCAAGACCCAGTACACGCGCCCTGTGAACGAAGTATACGCTAGGCACCTTCTGGAGAGTCGCAAGCAACAACCTGGGGAATCGACTGAGGAATACCTCCAAGCACTGTCCGTGCTTGGCCGGGCCTGTGGGTGTAAGGCGGTAACGCCCACTAAATACACGGAGGAACTGATCCGGGATGCCTTCGTAGCGGGCCACAGGTCCAACTACACCCGACAGCGACTGCTGGAGCAGAGTGACCTCACCCTCGACAAAGCCTCCGACATTGCACTAACGCTGCACGCAGCCTTCCGGGGCATGGATGCCTACTCCTCTGCACCGTGGATGCCGCGGGGAATGACAACCTGGGACACGGTAGGACAGCCCCATAGCACCGTGCCACCCCAGCCACAGGCCAACAACGGCCCAACTACCGCAGCAGTGTCCCAAAGCCAGACAGCAGTATCCCAAGGCCAGAAATGCTACTTCTGTGGCCAGGCCAAACACCCGAGAGCGCGCTGCCCGGCGAAGAATGCGACCTGCTCGGGCTGCGGGAAAAAGGGACACTACGCCAGCGTCTGCAAGGCCAAAGCCACCCCGAACGCCAGCAGCGCCGCGTGTGGGCCGTGCGACCCGCCATCTTGGGCCCCCAACAGCGCCGCGTGTGGGCTGTGCGGGCCGCCATCTTGGGCCTCCCCAGCCATGTGCGAACCACCGCAGCAGCAGCCATCTTGGACGACTCCAGCCACATTGGAATCATGGACGCCGCCATCTTGGACACCAGCCGGGACGCAGCAGACCGCCAACCCCCCCCCATCTGATACTCGCAGCGACACACCGACCCCTACGCTGGCCTCTGTGACGCTGGACCAAACGAGACCGCACCAGCTAGCTCGGTCCAAAATGGACGTTAAGGTAAACGGCCATGCAATAAACTGCCTTTTTGACTCCGGGAGCACAGAGAGCTTCATCCACCCCGACACGGTGTGGCGTTGCTCTCTCCCAGTCCTGCCTGCGCACCAGCGGATTTCTATGGCCTCCGAGTCCCAGTCAGCGGACATTGGCGGCTACTGCGTGGTGACACTAGTAGTAGACGGGACTGTGTTCAATAATTTTAAACTCCTGGTCCTGCCCGACCTCTGCGCTGCCGTTCTACTGGGGTTGGATTTCCAGTGCCACCTCAAAAGCGTTACAATGGCGTACGGTGGCCCCCTCCCCCCACTCACAGTCTGCAGCCAGCAGCCTCCAAATTGCCCGCCGCGCATCAGATGCAACCTCTCCACACTCAGAGTCCCACCCCCCCCACTGTTTGCTAACCTCACCCCCGACTGTAAGCCCATCGCCACAAAGAGCAGGCGATACAGTGCCGGGGACAGGGTTTTCATCAAAACCGAAGTGGAACGGCTCCTGAAGGAGGGGATTATTGAGGGCAGCTCCAGCCCCTGGCGAGCTCAGGTTGTGGTCGTTAAGACCGGCGAGAAACAACGCCTGGTCATCGACTACAGCCAAACAATAAACCGCTACACCCTGCTGGACGCCTACCCACTCCCCCGCATAGCTGACATGGTCAACCAGATCGCGCAGTACCGCGTCTTTTCGACCATTGACCTGAAATCAGTGTACCACCAGCTCCCCATCAGCCCTGAAGACCGCCAGTATACTGCTTTTGAGGCAAACGGCCGCCTCTATCACTTCCTTAGGGTTCCCTTCGGCGTTACCAACGGGGTCTCCGTCTTCCAAAGGGAGATGGACCGGATGGTCGATCAAAACGGGCTGCAGGCCACTTTCCCTTACCTAGATAATGTGACCATCTGCGGCCATGACTTGCAGGACCATGACGCAAACCTCGAGAAATTCCTCCGCACCGCCCAACTCCTGAACCTGACATATAACAAGGAGAAGTGCATATTCCGCACAGACCGCCTCGCCATCCTTGGCTGTGTTGTGGAACACGGGGTCATCGGTCCCGACCCGGACCGGATGCGTCCCCTTATGGAACTCCCACTGCCCCACTGCCTAAAAGCTCTGAAGAGGTGCCTAGGGTTTTTTTCCTACTACGCTCAGTGGGTCCCCTACTATGCAGACAAAGCCCGTCCGCTGATCAAGTCCACCTCCTTTCCCGTGACGGCAGAGGCCCGCTTAGCCTTCCACCGTATCAAGGAAGACATTGCCAAAGCCACCATGCACGCAGTGGACGAATCCATCCCCTTCCAGGTGGAAAGCGATGCGTCCGACTTCGCTCTGGCCGCCACCCTTAATCAGGCGGGGAGACCTGTGGCATTCTTCTCACGAACCCTCCAGGGCCCGGAGACCAGACACTCCGCGGTCGAGAAGGAGGCCCAGGCTATCGTGGAGGCTGTGCGTCATTGGAGGCACTACCTGGCCGGAAAACGATTTACCCTGCTCACTGACCAGCGTTCAGTTGCTTTTATGTTCAATAACAAGCAGAGGGGCAAAATCAAAAATGACAAGGTCTTGAGGTGGAGAATCGAACTTTCCACCTACAATTACGAGATCTTGTACCGGCCTGGGAAGCTCAATGAACCCCCAGATGCCCTATCGCGTGGCACCTGCGCCAGCGCGCAGATCGATAGGCTGAGGGCCCTCCACAATGACCTCTGCCACCCAGGGGTCACCAGGTTCTTCCACTTCATCAAGGCCCGCAACCTGCCTTACTTCATCGAGGAGGTCAGGACCATGACCAAGAACTGCCAAGTCTGCGCTGAGTGCAAAGCGCACTTTTATAGACCAGACAGAGCCCACCTGATAAAAGCCACTCGCCCTTTCGAACGCATGAGCGTTGATTTCAAAGGGCCTCTCCCCTCCTCCGACCGCAATGTGTACTTCCTCAACATCATTGACGAGTACTCCCGGTTCCCGTTCGCTATCCCCTGCCCGGACATGACCAGTGCCACGGTCATTAACTCTCTGAACAGCCTCTTCACCCTGTTCAGTTTCCCCAGCTATATCCATAGCGACCGGGGCTCATCGTTTATGAGCGATGAACTCCGCCAGTACCTGCTCACTAGGGGTATAGCCACAAGCAGGACCACCAGTTACAACCCCCGGGGGAACGGACAGGTGGAAAGAGAGAATGCAACAGTTTGGAAGGCCGCCCTACTAGCCTTAAAGTCTAGGGGCCTTCCGACCTCCCGCTGGCAGGAGGTGCTCCCCGATGTGCTCCACTCGATTCGGTCACTGCTCTGCACTGCCACCAATGCCACCCCTCACGAGAAAATGTTTGTCTTCCCAAGGAAGTCCACATCGGGGACATCGTTACCGCCATGGCTGACGTCCCCAGGGCCGGTACTACTGAGAAGACACGTGAGGGCCAATAAAATGGACCCCCTGGTCGAGAGGGTCGACCTCCTCCACGCCAACCCCCAGTACGCTTACATTGCGTACCCAGACGGGCGGGAGGACACAGTCTCCATACGAGACCTCGCACCCTCGGGGACCGCTGTAACCCACTACCCATTACCACCGCCCCCCACGACCCGATATCCAACCCCAGCAGCCGGCTCGCCTTGGACCGTCACCCACGAGGACTACACTCCAGGACCCCAGCCTACACGGGACGCGACGCCGGAAGCTCCACCACCCCTGCCGTCGCCACGTCGATCACAGCGGCAGACAAGACCTCCGGAGAGACTTCAATACACGAACTTTTAAATACACTTCACCCCGCCGGACTCATTTTTAAACAAGGGGTGAATGTGGTAAACCACTGTTAGAGCTGTCTGTGTCTGTATGTGTATTCCACTAGGTACAGGTCTGGACATGCCTCGGCTGACTCCTCCCACTATTCCAGGTATATAAGTGACTACCTCCCAGTCCCTTAGTATTCTGGACGGGTCGACCACTCGAGACAAGACCTTCATTCTTTAGTTAATAAAAGCCTGATTGTTACTCGCTCAACCTCAGTCTTTTGAGTAATTGATGGCGCATCACTATCGAAATACTGCCAGTTTGGAGCGGGACTAGCAGACACGTAAAGGGACAAGTTTGTGTGTGGGCTACAAAGTGAAGGAACCCAGAAACGGCTTCTATCAGAAAAGGACCTTACGCTGGACAAAGCTTTCAGTATGGCAGTATCACACGAAGCAGCCGCAAGGGGCGCTGCAGAGATACAACGGAGACCGCAAGAATATGGCACCAACGAAATGACCTATGGAACAGGGAAGTGCTATCGCTGCGGCAGAACAACACATGACCAGAAAGATTGTTGGTTCAAGGACCAAGTGTGCAGACAGTGTGGGAAAACAGGACACATAGCAAGAGTCTGCAGGTCTGGGAAGAAAACCAACAGTAAGAAATCTCCACAGGAGAAGTACAAAAAGGTACACCAGGTGATGGACAGTGGTTCAGACGAACAGAAAAGTGACACAGACTCCGGAAGCAAGGAGCTGGGTTGTCTGAAACTACATAATGTAACCGAAATGGAGGATCACCAGACTACCTGGGTTACACTCAAGATAGACGGAGTCCAAGTGGAAATGGAATTGGACACAGGGTCAGCTCTAACAGTCATAAATCAAAGAGACTACAAGCGGCTATTTTCACACATACCCTTGAAAGCTACAGAGATTGTCTTGAAGACGTATACGGGGCAAAAAGTCTACCCCAAAGGAAAAATAAGGGTGAAAGTGACATATAAAGGCCAGGAAATACCTAAAATGGATATATATGTATTGCCAAATGGAGGACCACCACTGCTAGGACGTGAATGGATCCGGAAGATACAATTAGATTGGCATTCCATACAGGCACTGAAGGTTGAGGCCAAAAAGGATGACGACGTCACACCTGGACGACTGTCAAAAATGCTAACTGATGCAAAAGAAATGTTCCAGGAGGGACTAGGAACACTAAAAGGAATAACAGCAACAATTAAAATAGAGGAAAATGCAAGCCCAAAGTTTCTGAAGGCCAGACCAGTGCCTTATGCGATCAGACCAGCTGTTGAAGCAGAGCTGGAAGGGTTGGAACGTTCAGGAGTACTGTCCAAAGTGGACTGGAGCGAGTGGGCTACACCCATCGTTCCTGTAATGAAGAGGTCGTTGAGTAATACGCCTGGGGAACCAAAGAAGGTCTGCATCTGTGGGGATTTTAAGGTGACAGTGAACCCAGTCCTTCAAACGGTGCAATATCCGCTTCCACGTATTGAGGCTATTTTCGCCTCGCTATCTGGTGGTAAACGCTTCACCAAAATTGATCTAGCCCAGGCGTACTTGCAAATGGAGGTAGAAGAAGCTTCGAAACATTACCTTACGATCAACACTCATAAAGGTCTCTATCAATACAATCGGCTGGTGTTTGGAGTAGCCTCGGCTCCGGCTCTCTGGCAAAGGGCGATGGATCAGGTCCTGCAAGGGATTCCAGGGACCCAGTGTTATTTGGACGACATGTTGGTCACGGGTGAAAATGACGGTGATCACCTCGCTAACTTGGAGAAGGTGCTCACCAGATTAAAGGAATATGGGCTACGAGCTAATCGCCACAAGTGCGAGTTTTCCAGAAACAGATCTCGTATTGCGGCCAAGTCATCGATGAAGAGAGGTTACATAAGTCCCCTGACAAGATTGAGGCAGTAGTCAAGGCTCCAGCACCGGAAAATGTGTCACAACTGAGGTCGTTCCTCGGGCTGGTAAACTATTACCACAAGTTCTTACCAAATTTGTCTACGGTATTACACCCGCTGAACACCCTACTGCAAACAGGGGTACCATGGAAGTGGAATGATGAATGTAAATGAGCTTTCCAGAAGTGTAAAGAATTGATCACATCAAAAGAGGTGTTGGCCCATTTCAACCCAGCACTACCAATTCGTTTGGCATGTGATGCATCACCCTACGGCATTGGAGCGGTGCTGTCGCACAAATTCCCAGACGGGTTGGAGAGGCCAGTAGCCTTTGCGTCTCGGTCACTAACCTCAGCCGAGCGCAACTGCGCCCAGATTGACAGGGAGGCCCTCAGCCTAGTATGGGGAGTAAAAAAATTCAACCACTATCTGCATGGGCAGAAGTTCACCTTGCTGACTGACCACCAACCACTTGTCTCCATCTTTAATCCTAAGAAGGGCGTGCCAGTAATGACTGCACAGCGGTTACAAAGATGGTCCCTGTTTCTAGGGGCGAATCAATATGAAATAGAATATAAAGGCACGAAACAGCATGGGAACGCTGATGGGCTATCGCGCCTGCCACTGGCTACTGTGGAGGAAGCACCAGCAGTGGACCCTATCGAGATATTTTATTCGTCGATAATTGAACGATTGCCAGTAAGAAACGCGGATATAGAGAAGGAGACCCGCAATGATCCGACGCTGTCACGGGTATATGAATTGACGGTGAGGGGATGGCCAACACATGGCGACTCACTGTTGCCAGCATTCTCATCCAGAAGAGAACAGCTGTCAGTATGCCAGGGGACAGTGATGTGTGGATCCAGAGTGGTGATTCCACCCAAGTTAAGGGAGAGAGTGCTAAATGAGCTACATGAAGGTCATCTGGGGGGAGTGAAAATGAAAAGTCTTGCTAGGGCTTATGTGTGGTGGCCGGGAATCGATCAACAAATCGAAGAACTAACTAAGAGCTGCTTAGGATGCCAGAAGGTCCAAACTGCACCACCACATGCCCCTCTACACCCATGGGAGTGGCCCTCCTCTCCATGGCAACGGGTGCACATTGATTTCGCTGGTCCATTCATGGACTCAATGTTCTTAATAGCAGTGGATGCTCATTCAAAGTGGCCTGAGGTGAAAAAGATGTCTTCAACCACTACAGAGAAAATGATAGCAGTCCTACGGACCATATTTGCCAGGAACGGTTTGCCAGAGCAGATCTGCTCTGATAATGGACCACAGTTTGTGTCCGACGAGTTCCAAAAATTCATGAAAAGGAATGGGGTAAGGCATTACACATCCGCCCCGTATCATCCAGCCACCAATGGATTGGCTGAGAGGTTCGTACAAACCTTTAAGAAGGCGATAAAGGCCATGTGCGACGAGGAAATTCCACTACAGCATAAGATGGACAATTTCTTATTAGCCTACCGAAACGCGACACATGCAGTTACCAACCAGACCCCGGCCATGATGTTCTTTAACCGAAGGTTGAGATCTCGTCTGGACTTGCTCAGACCAAATGTGCGAAGGAATGTTGAGGACAAACAATTCCAGCACATCAACGAGAAGCCGACAAGGAGCTTCAGTGTAGGGCAACCAGTCTTGGCCCGTGACTATCGAACAGAGAAGTGGCAACCCAGAACAATATGTACAAGGCAGGGGCCATTAATGTACACAGTGGATGTCGGGGAGAATATTGTGAGACGCCACGTCGATCAGATCTTAGCGTCACAGGAACGCGTCAACCCCATGTCTCGAGTAACTGGGGATGAACCCAACATATCGGTAGCATCTACTTCAGACCCAGTAGCAGTGGAACCCGATGAACTACCCGATGAAAAGGGGTCAGATTCGCCTCTGCACCAAGAACAAGAACCTCTGGAAAGGCGCTATCCCGAAAGGGTCAGGAAGCCGCCCCAAAGACTGAATCTATAAATGGACTTTTGTTATTTAATGTACACGTAAAAATGTAATTGTTATTTGAATATTAAGGGGGTTATTATTAATCTAAAAGGGGAGGAATTGTAGTGTATGTGCCTTTAAGTCAGAACTACTTTTTACAGCTCCTGTATACTGTAGTACCGGCAGTGACCACACCGGTATATAAGCTTTGCGCATGCCTCTGTACCCCAGTCTAGAGATTACCCTCCTCCAGTAAAGACCTGTTATTTGTTAATGTACAGCATCCGTGTGATTATTTATCCACTGAACCACGGATCCAACACCATCGGTTTATGACTGTTAGGGCTGATCCTGTGTCCAATTCCATCTTTACCTGGACTCCTGCTAACTTGAGAGTGACCCAAATGGTTCGGTGATCCTCTGTTGTGATCACATTATGTAGTTTCAGACAACTCAGTTCCCTGCTTTCGGAGTCGTTATCACTCTTTTGTTCGTCTGAACTATTCTCCGTCATCTTATGTACCTTCTTGTACTTTCCTTTGGTAGGTTTCTTATTGCTGGTTTTCTTTCCCGACCTGCAGACTCGTGCTATGTGTCCTACTTTTCCACACTGTCTGCACACTTTGTCTTTGAACCAGCAATCATTCTGGTCATGTGTTGTTCTGCCGCAGCGACAGCACTTCTCTGTTCCATATGACATTTCGTTTGTGCCATATTCTTGCGGTCTCTGTTGTATCTCTGCAGCACCCCGTGCTGCTGCTTCATATGATACCGCAATGCTGAAAGCCTTTTCCAGCATAAGGTCCTTTTCAGATAAAAGACGTTTCTGGGTTCCTTCACTTTGAAGCCCACACACAAACTTGTCCCTTAAGGTATCTGCCAGTCCCGCTCCAAACTGGCAGTGTTTCGATAGTTTGTGCAGTTCTGTTAAATAATCAGCATTGCTTTCATCCTTATGCTGGTTCCGTTTGTGAAACTTGAATCTTTCTGCTATCAGCAGCGGTGTGGGGTTTAAATGTTCCTTTAGTATCGTTACGATGTCTTCAAAACTCTTTTCCATTGGCTTCGTTGGGGTTACTAGATTTCGTAATAAACCATACGTCTTTGCACCCATTAAATTTAACAATACCGACACTTTCTTGTCATCTGACACCTCATTTGTCTTGCAGTACACCTCTATTCGTTCGACATATGTAGTCCAATCTTCGACTTCATTGTCAAATGCGGTGATACTGCCACTCTTCGGCATTTTGGGTGTGGTTTAAAATGGCGTCTCCCAATGGCTTAAAATGGCATCTCCCGTGCTTTCCTTCCTCCCCCGCTGCTGCCAACGCCACTCCCGGAGGTTCTCATGGCAATGGCAGCGCCCTGTAGGTTTCGCGCGCTTCTCCTACGCTGCTGCCAACGCCGCTCTCGGCGGTCCTCGTGGCAATGGCGGCGCCTCGCGGGTTTCTGCGCGTCTCTCTCTCCCTCTCTCCGACACTGCTCGGCCCCTGAACACCGGCTGCGCCCTGTGCGCTCTGCCCTCTCTCTCCCCCGTTGACGCTGCTCGGCCCTTTGCTGTGCCGCTCGGTCGGGCTCTAGCCCGCCGCTGTCCGGGAAGGGTCTGCGCACTACCTGTTGCCAGCCCGTTTCGCTGGACCACCTCGACTGGAAAGCCAAGCCTGGCTCTCGACAGCCTTCCCCGCAATTCTCGAGTCTCTGCTGGATGACTGGGCGGTTGCCCATGGTCAACGCCCGAGTCTCTGGCCTTGACCTCCAATCCACTGATCTCCAGGAACAAATCCCCGGGAGGTGATGCAGAGTTGCAGGTAGGTTCGAACCTGCCTCGTCGCCAATGTTGTGTCCGTGTATAATAAGACACAGACTGCGGAGAACAGTACAACAGGTGTTTACTCAACGTGGCTCACACTGCAACTGATCTGTACAGATTACTACTCAGTGCTATATACAGGTGTGGTCACTGCCGGTACTGCAGTATACATGAGCTGTAAAACATTGTTCCCCCCCTTAAAGGTATATACATTACAACTTTTAACCCTGATGTTTCAATGAATCATTCAGGTGGCCTTTCCCAGGGCCAGTTTATCAGGACTCTGCATTAAATCATGCTGTGCCATGGATCTACCTTCTTTCTGCAGGAACAGACTACCAGCAACATGAGATCAAAGAAAGGAATAGCATTTATATAGCACCTTTCACATCTTCAGGGCATCCCAAAGCATTTCGGATAGCCAATTACCTACTATTGAAGGACAGCCACTGCTGTTTTGGATGCAAAGGTAGCAGCCAATCTGTGTGGGCATGATTCCCCCAAATAGTAATGAGATACGTTACTAGATAATTGCCGATGGTGCAGTCTTTCCGCCGAGACGTTAAACCGAGGCTCCGTCTGCCCTCTCAGGTGGACGTAAAAGATCCCACGGCCACTATTCGAAGAAGAGCAGGGGAGTCCTCCTGATGTCCTGGGCCAATATTTATCCCTCAGCCAGCATCACTAAAAAACAAATGATCTGGTCATTTATCTCATTGCTATTTGTGGGGCCTTGCTGTGTGCAAATTTTCTGCCGGGTTTCCTACATAACAGTGACTACACTTCAAAAGAGCTTAGTTGATTGTAAAGCACTTTGGGACATCCTGAGGTCGTGAAAGGTGCTATATAAATGCAAGTTTCCTTCCTCCCTCCCTCCCTTTCTTTTTTCCTTCCTTCTTCCCTTCCTTCCTTCCTCCCTCCCTCCCTTTCTTTGTTTCTTTCTTTCTTTCTTTCTTCCTTTCTTCCTCCCTTCCTTTCTTTCTTCCTCCCTTCCTTTCTTTCTTCCTCCCTTCCTTCCTTCCTTGTTTCCTCCCTTCCTTGTTTCCTTCCTTCCTTGTTTCCTTCCTTCCTTCCTTGTTTCCATTTTCTTCCTTGAGAACTCACTGCTCTTCTTCAAAAACGTAGCCTGGAATCATTAACGTCATATGAACAGACAGGGTCTTGGTTTAGCATCTCATCTGATGCTCCGACAGTGCATCACTCCCTCAGTACATAGCGTTAGCCTTACTATGTACTCCACTCCTGGAGTGGGACGTGAACCCACAACCTCCTGAGTCAGTGGCGAGTGTGCGACCAACTAAGCCAAAACAATAAAGGCAGAAAATGCTGGAAATACTCAGCAGGTCCGGCAGCATCTGTGGAGAGAGAAACAGAGTTAACATTTCAGGTCGATGGCCTTTCGTCAGAAGGTAAGCTAAAATAATGCTTGAATGACCTTCTGAGTAAGGTGGTGAAGGCAGGCACCAGGAATCTCC
The DNA here is from genome assembly GCF_052327205.1 of Somniosus microcephalus. NCBI lineage: Eukaryota > Metazoa > Chordata > Chondrichthyes > Squaliformes > Somniosidae > Somniosus > Somniosus microcephalus. The sequence continues at coordinate 118,806,502 of NC_141000.1, read as the reverse complement.
TCAGGGGTTCATTCGATCTACCACCGTAACTTCAGCAGAAGATTGGCAGAAAAACCCCGGATAAGACAGATGAATAAACAGGACTTCTGCCGGTCTTCCACTGAAGTTATGACGGCCAATTGGGAGAATGCCTGAGCAAATTTCCAATGAACACCTGTGGAAAAATTCAAGAGGCAGTTAGATGCTGTGATGGGGAATCCCGCAAGAAGGATGAGTTAGATGGGCCAAATGGCCTCCTTTATCTGTGCCTGTTGTTGTGAACTAAGGAGGCTCTGTAGCATCTTTGTTACATTGTCATAAAAGTTCACCTCCTCTGTTTAGTAATGAACTCAGGGGAACCAGTCCCTCCCAGCCACCACAAAGCATTCAACGACACGAAACTAGGTGGGATTGTGAGTTGTGAGGAGGATGCAAAGAAGCTTCAAGGCGATTTAGACAAGTTGAGTGAGTGGGCAAATACATGGCAGATGCAGTATAACGTGGATAAATGTGAAGTTATCCACTTCGGTAGGAAAAACAGAAAGGCAGAGTATTATTTAAATGGTGATAGATTGGGAAATGTTGATGTACAAAGGGACTTGGGTGTCCTTGTACACCAGTAACTGAAAGCAAACATGCAGATGCGGCAAGCAGTTAGGAAGGCAAATGGTATATTGGCCTTCATTGCAAGAGGATTTGACTACAGGAGCAAGGATGTCTTACTTAGTTATACAGGGCCTTGGTGAGACCATCCTTGGAGTACTGTGTGTAGTTTTGGTCTCCTTACTTAAGAAAGGATATATTTGCCATAGAGGGAGTGCAGCAAAGGTTCACCAGACTGATTCCTGGGATGGCAGGACTGTCGTATGAGGAGAGATTAGGTCGACTAGGCCTGTATTCACCATAGTTTAGAAGAATGAGAGGGGATCTCATGGAAACGTATAAAATTCTGACAGGGCTAGACAGACTGGGTGCAGGGAAGATGTTTCCCCTGGCTGGGGGATCTAGAACGAGGGATCACAGTCTCAGGAGTGCGTTGGAATAGTCAAGTCTCGAGGTAACAAAGGCATGGATGAGGGTGTCAGCAGCAGATGAGCTGAGGCAGGGGCGGAGACGGGCAATGTTATGGAGGTGGAAATAGGTGGCCTTAGTTATGGCGCGGGTATGTGGTCGGAAGCTCATTTCAGGGTCAAATATGACACCAAGGTTGCCAACAGTGTGGTTCAGCCTCAGACAGATGCAAGGGAGAGGATATTGAGGAAGAACAGGACTGTGCTCAGTTGCGATCGATGCCATCAGGATCAAATAGCCTGACAATTCGACCCATCATTCGAAAGTACACCTATAATTCTTCATTATCATCACCGATCAGAGGACTCTACTTCAGCTACCTAAACTACCTCGGTAATACCCCATTAAAACATCGGGGGTGAATCTCCTCAGAGCTTCTCCCGCTTTCCCAGAGAGCAGTGAGTCTCTGGAATGTGATGCCGGCTGGTGCGGTGGATGCCGACTCTCTGCCTTCAAGTGGGAGCTGGACCGGTTCCTGACTGGGGCAGAGAAGGCCTCATATAGAAGGTAAATATCTTTATATTTTTTTACATAGATAACACTCAGTCCGTGTGATCTCCTGGACTGGTCTCGATCGCCTGGGGGGGGGGGGGGTCGGAGAGGAATTTTCCAGAGTATTTTGGCCCTTATTGGCCCTGACGTTTTTATCCCTGAGCATTCTGTCTCTCCCAGGAGATGACAGGGCTGTGGTGGGGGGTGGAGAAGTGTCCAGTCCTGATGCTGCAGCCATTATGGTGTGGGGCATGCTTGATGGAGTGGCTGGTCTCTTCTTACCAGCCAATTTTGTGTGTCCGTACCTTTACCTCATCGTAACTTCCTGCGGTTGTGCGGTGGAAGCCCCGTTTATGCCGATACACAGGAATTTCACCGAAGTTACAGGAGAATCGCCGAGGAAATTCACCCTCCTTCAGCTTGGGCCCTTTAAAGATAACAGTCAGAGGTGAAGCATTAGCTCCTGAAACTCAGGAAAAGGCATTATATGTAAGTCAATGTGATAGCAAACATTGAGAAAGCAATCATCGGCAAGCTTCTGAGATTGGACACTTCACAGCAAAGTAGCCGGGGCAATCAATGACTTTCTATCTTACCTCGTCGGCGATGTCAACTGAAAGTCATGTAAGTGGACATAAATCTCCTGGTTGTGTGATCTGCCCAAATAAATGCTGTCGCACCTGATCTGAAGTTTAACAACTACAGCAGTTATCTGACTTCCTATCTTATGGGACTGAAAGTCAGGCTCAGGCCCTGATCAAACAGTTACCTCACCATTTGTTACCTGGGATCAGGGCTGTCGGGTTATTCCCATTCTTTTCTCTCGATCTTAATATACTGATTAAGTCAGTGTAATATTACGATACAGTTCCCTCAACTTCAACAGATGAGATACATACATCCTTTACTGGGCTGCACAGCACTTGGAACATAGAGGAGACCAGTCTCTTCTGTTCAGGAGGGTTTTCCCCTTCATGGACAGTATAGGGGAAAAATTCAGTATCGCCCCGTTTGGGGCGCCATTATTGGCCGTGCGCAAAGTTTAGCGCCTGGCGCTAATTATCGCCTCCGACAGCAAACTTGGCTTTTATCGCCCCTGGAGGTGATTGGAGCGCTAAACCAGGCGCTTCACACCTGTCTTAAGGTGCAAAGGCCGAGGAGCGAGGCGCTACCTCAGAGTGCTGGCGAAGCAAGGAAGGGCGAATCAAAATGAACCTGCAAAGTGCTGCTCAGTACTCAAAACTCCTTCACACAGCGTTGAATCTCTCCAGAAGTCTCTCTCTCTCTCTCTCAGAATGTGTGGTGCAAAAATGTCGCCGACAAAAAAAGTCAGGAAGCGGCCGCCTTTAAATAGCGCTCCCCCAGTCCCTTTCTGACAGCAAAACGCTCTCCTCAACCTGTCGTTGCTAGCGGCAGGGGGTAAGGCAGGGGGCACCACTCAATATCCGGTCCAGGGCGCTAACGGGTCGCTGTGCACTCGACTGACGTCACAATCTGCCGGCGCAGGAGATCGTGGCGGTAGTGTTTAGCGCCGCTGCAAAATGCCTAGTTAATTTCGCGAGCGGCGCAAACATCACCGCGCCCGGGCGCTAGTGGCTTTGCGCCCCATTAGCGGCCTCTTAAGGCGCTAACGGGAGGCGCAAACAACTGAATTTTTCCCCCTATGTTTCCTCACCGTCGGCTAGCACTGAACATCTGATTCTGGCTTCTTTTATCCTTCTTTAGAGGCACGGTGCCCTCTTTAATCCATCTTTGAGTGATCGCCTCTCCCGAGAGGTTACGTTGTAGGTGCATCAAGACCAAGCTTTCCAGTAAATGTTACCTAATTCCTGTGTCAACACAGTCCTCAACAACAGCTCTGCTTTTCCTTGGAACATCACATCCTTTGTTCCGATATCTCATGACCGCTCATTCGCAGTTTTGTGAAGAAGCTGTGGTTAACTACAGTTGTAAACAAGTTCAAAAAATAGCACTGCGCAATTTTGCTGACTCCAGTTCTTTCAAGACATGTCAAGATACCAGAACTGAGAGATTATACCTGTCAGGACTGAACAGGCTGGGGCTCTTTTCTCTAGAAACGAGAAGGCTGAGGGGTGACCACATAGAGGTCTTTAAGATAATGAAAGGATAGGATAGACGAGGAGAAATTGTGGGGGAGTCCAAAACTAGAGGTCATATATATAAGATAGTCACTAATAAATCCAATAGGGAATTCAGGAGAAACTTCTTTACCCAGAGAGTGGTAAGAATGTGGAACTCGCTGTCACCAATAGTAGTTGAGGCGAATAGTATAGATGCACTTAAGGGGAAGCTAGATAAACACATGAAGGAGAAAGGAATAGAAGAAGATGCTGATACGGTTAGATGAAGAGGGGTGGGAGGAGGCTTGTGTGGAACATAAACACCGACATGGACCAGTTGGGCCGAATGGCCTGTTTCTGTGCTGTAGACTCGATGTAACTCAATGAAGTTAACCCTTCAGAGCTTCCTGTTGTATTTATTATCAGCTTTAACAGCTTCACACAGAAGGTGGCAAATGTGAACAGACCGGCCAATGGGAGAGGATAGTGTCAGCAAATTCAAGGGGAAGCTGGATAGGTTTTCGGCAAAGGAAGTGATTAAGGGTAGAAGAGAGGTAGAGGACATATGGAACACTGTTTAACTTTAGGACTGACTTGATGCAGCAGCCATGCTTTTTTTCGGGTGCTGCTATGTTCTTAATAACATGAATACATGACGACATGTCAAATGGCATCCCGGTCTTGAAGTGAGAAAGAAGAACTGAAAGTGCCTGAAAATCAAAATACAAGAGCAGACCAGTCAGCCTCTGTAAAAAAAAAGACAGGTTATGATGGTTCAGGTGTGTATCTTTCATCAGAACTCAAGGCTGAAAGATAGACTGACATTTTAGCAAGCTTGTGGAAAAAGACATGAAGGAATAAAGGGGGAAGCGAGGAACTGTGGAGGAGCGGAGAGATCTAGGGGTCCATGTACGGAAATCACTACAAACTGAAAGTTTGCAGAAAGTTGCAAGGGGACATTGATGGGTTTAGTAAGTGGGCAAAACTGTGGCAGATGGAGTTCAACGTGGGGAAATGTGAGGTCATCCACTTTGGACCTAAGAAAGATCAATCAGAGTATTTTCTAAATGGTGAGAAGCTGGGAACTGTGGAGGAGCAGAGGGATTTAGGGGCCCATGCACAGAAATCACTAAAAACAGGTACAAAAACTATAATCAAAAAGGCGAATGGAATGTTAAATGGAGGGTGAAATTAAGGCTTGGAGTTATTAATAATAATGTTCACACCGGTGTCCTGCAGAGAGATGAGATATTGTCCCTGAAGCGGATTGTGTACAGGAGACAAAGAGCTCAGAGTGGAGATGGGAGGTGTTCAAGCGATGAGGTTGAACTTGTCCATCAGAATCTGTTTCCCTGGGTCAAGTGTATTCTTAGTTAGCCTGACAATGAACCAATAAACCCCTCTACGTCCTATCAACCAGTTGGGTTAAGGTAGGCCAGCTCCTCTCACCTAATTACACACTTGAGTGTTAATAAGTGGCAATAATGACAGAGTGTGACATTTGGAATGGCATCCCAGGAAGACTCGAGTGGAATGAATTCATAACTGCCTGCAGTCTTCATTCTTCATTCTTCTCACCACTATTTTTAGACTAGAGGTTATTATGTTTGTGTAAAATTCCCCTGCTTTTAAAGGATTAACATCGTTGTTAAAATAGCACTCACAGACAATTTGTTTTTGGTGATGTTGATCAAGGGATACATATTGGGCTGGGAACCAGGGAAGTACTCCCCTTCCCTTCTTCAAAAAGTGTCATGGGATCTTTAACATAAACCTGAGCAGGTAGATGGAGCCACATGTGACATCTCATTGGAAAGACCAGTTGAAATCTTGTGCAATATTAACAGTGAATTTGTTAATACATTCAATGAAATTCTTCTAACCATCATTTCCACACATTTTAAATAAATGGATTAGCATTTATGCTCTTTTTTAATTTATTCATTCATGGGATGTGGGCATTGCTGAAAAGACCAACATTTATTGCCCATCCCTGTTCGAATGAAGGACAAAGGAATTTCACAGCAACATTGATTGTGACTGTTACTAATTGCGAGCAGCACAATTTCAATTCTTGTATGATTTCAATTAGGGCTGATTAATCACTCCTAGTTGGCTGAAATGAGCGAATCTCGTCTTCCAGCAAGGACAGAGAAACAGCGGGGTTAATTTTGAAGAAGAGCAGGGGAAGTTCTCCCCGGTGTCCTGGGGCCAATATTTATTCCTCAATCAACATCACTAAAAACAGATGATCTGGTCATTACCACGTTGCTGTTTGTTGGATCTTGCTGTGTGCGAATTGGCTGCTGCATTTCCTACATTACAACAGGGACTCCACTTCAAAAAGTATTTAATTGGCTGTAAAGTGCTTTGGGACATCCTGAGGTCATGAAAGGCGCTATATAAATGCAAGTCTTCCTTTCTTTCTTTTTGGGCGACAGTGTAAAACGGGTGATATCGGATCAGCCACCTGTTATACAACTCTCCCGATTTCCATGTCCATTGAAGGCACGGAAATTTGTGATTTGTATCAGTGAGATCAGCATTCAGGAAAGCTAGCGTCTGACTCTAAACTTTAATCCTTAGCTTGTTTCTTTTAAGTGTACGCAAACTTTGAAAGCTGTTAAAAAGGACAGAATCAATCTAGGAAATTGCTACCTTCGTGCAGATGCACAGCGGATGATTTTTTTGAGTAATTTATAAGGATCACTGAACGCTGGTGCTGACTGTGGGTCCAAATTGAGGACAGACCTCAATCAGAAGCAGAATAATTTAGTCCTTTCAACAACAAGAGTGGAGTCCTTTCATTTTCAGTCTACACAGGGGTACGTTGGTGAAGTCCTAAAAGAAAAGAAGCATATTTTTGATGAAATATAATTTATTTCCAATTCCTATTTTAATCCTCTCTTTGTAGAAAACAAAAGCCTTTAGCACATTGTATGACAAGCCTTAAGTACAGTGTTGCAAATGTGATGAAATCTCTTTGAAACTTCGTGCTGATTAAATTGAAATACCTTCTGTAGCATAATTTTGAATATTCAACCGAGTGGAATGGTTTTGAGATAAATTGTTTGCTGTAAATGAGCACTGTTCTCCCAGATCGATTTGGGAAGAATTTTGTTCCCTCATATTCCCTTTTCCTCTCCTGCAATGTATGATGTTTTGCTGAAATATGTTTCCACAGCCACTCTGGTCCTTGTTCAATGTGTGAGCACAGTCAATGAGGGTCAAACTTTCAACTTTGAGGGGGACGTAAGAACATAAGAAATAAGAGCAGGAGTCGGCCATTCGGCCCCTCGAGCCTGCTCTGCCATTCAATGAGATCATGGCTGTTGTTCTACCTCAACTCCACCTTCTGGCCCGATCCCCATAGCCCTTGATTCCCTTTGAACCGGTGCTATTGGATCAGCTGCCCATTATACACCCCGCCCGTTTTTAAAAAAACGACTTCTCTGGATGTGGGTGTCACTGGCAAGGCCGGCATTTATTGTCCATCCCCTAGTAGCCCTTGAGAAGGTGGTGGTGAGCCTTCTTCTTGAACCGCTGCAGTCCGTGTGGTGAAGGTACTCCCACGGTGCTGTTAGGCAGGAAGTTCCAGGATTTTGACCCAGCGACGATGAAGGAACGGTAATATATGTTTAGGGGTTTGGTAGCATAGTGGTTATGTTACTGGACTACTAATCCAGCAGCCTGGACTAATGACCAAAGGAAATGAGATCAAATCCCTCCATGGCAGCTAGGGAATTTAAATTCAGTTAATTAAATAAATCTGGAATAAAAAGCTAGTGTCAGTAAACCTTCGCTGCACTCCCTCTATGGCAAGTATATCCTTTCTTAGGTAAGAAGACCAAAACTGCACACAGTACTCCAGGAGTGGTCTCACCAAGGCCCTGTACAACTGCAGTAAGACATCCTTGCTCCTGTACTCAAATCCTCTTGCAATGAAGGCCAACAAACCATTTGCCTTCCTAACTGCTTGCTGCACCTGCATGTTTGCTTTCAGTGACTGGTGTGCAAGGACCATGAAACTACCGGATTGTCGTAAAAACCCATCTGATTCACTAATGTCCTTCAGGAAAGGAAATCTGCTGTCCTTACCCGATCTGGCCTATATGTGACTCCAGACCCACAGCAATGCAGTTAACTCTTAACTGCCCTCTGAAATGGCCTAGCAAGCCACTCAATTAGAAACATAGAACATAGAAAAATAGGAGTAGGCCATTCGGCCCTTCGAGCCTGCTCCGCCATTCAATATGATCATGGCTGATCCTCTATCTCAATACCATATTCCCACTCTCTCCCCATACCTCTTGATGCCTTTTGTGCCTAGAAATCTATCTATCTCCTTCTTAAATATATTCAGTGACTTTGCCTCCACAGCCTTCTATGGTAGAGAATTCCACAGGTTTACCACCCTCTGAGTGAAGATATTTCTCCTCATCTCAGTCCTAAATGTCCTACCTCATATCCTGAGACTGTGACCCCTCATTCTAGACCCCCCAGCCGGGGTAAACATCCTCCCTGCATCCACTCTGTCTAGCCCTGTCAGAATTTTATAAATTTCAATGAGATCCCCTCTCATTCTTCTAAACTCTAGTGAAATCAGGCCCAGTCAACCTAATCTCTCCTCATTAGACAGTCCTGCCATCCCAGGAATCAATCTGGTGAACCTTCGCTGCACTCCCTCTATGGCAAGTATATCCTTTCTTAGGTAAGGAGACCAAAACTGCACACTGTACTCCAGGTGTGGTCTCACCAAGGCCCTGTACAACTGTAGTAAGACATCCTTGCTCCTGTACTCAAATCTTCTTGCAATGAAGGCCAACATACCATTTGCCTTCCTAATTGCTTGCTGCATCTGCATATTTGCTTTCAGTGACTGGTGTACAAGGACACCCTGGTCCCTTTGTATATCAACATTTCCCAATCTATCACCATTTAAATAATACTCTGCCTTTCTGTTTTTCCTACCGAAGTGGATAACTTCACATTTATCCACGTTATACTGCATCTGCCATGTATTTGCCCACTCACTCAACTTGTCTAAATTGCCTTGAAGCCTCTTTGCATCCTCCTCACAACTCACAATCCCACCTAGTTTCGTGCTGTCAGCAAACTTGGAAATATTACATTTGGTTTCCTCATCCAAATCATTGAGGGCAATTAGGGATGAGCAATAAATGCTGGCCTTGCCATTGGCGCCCACACCCCGTGAATGAATAAAAAGAAAATGTCCAAATGTGTCACTTGGAGGGGAACTTGGAGCCGATGGTCTTCCCATGCACCTACTGCCTTTGTCCTTTTAGGGGGGCTTGGCGGATAATATGATGGCGGGTGCCCCACACACTTCGGAACATCGGGGAATGTGCAAGTTGCAGTGGTTCCATTACCACTGCAGCCAAGCCCAATAATCAGTCCCAATGACGCTGACCTCAGCAAATGGATGTTTGCCCAGCGCACTGTCGTCAAGCGCTCGTTATTCTCAGGTCCGGCCACTGGGCGGGGAAATGTACCCACTTCTTGTGGCATCTAGTCCATTACACGTATCTCGCTTTTCAGCTTCTTGCTGCGGTAACCATCACAACCTCCGCAAGTAGAAAACCTGCCAACACCCCCCCCCCCCGCACCCCCCCCCCCACCTCCTGTAAGTTCCTGTGGCAAGCCACTCGGCTGCGTCTGAAATAATTGTCCAGAGTTTTTAAAAAAATAAATCGTTCAAGCTGTAAGTTGTCTCGTTGGTGATTTGTTCCGTCCTGTCACAGTTCCTTTGGATGTGCCTTTCACAATTATTGCTTGCAGCAGTAATCTCGGTTTAGTGGAAAACTCATTCTGTTTCTTCCCGAATTCCCCCCCCTCCTTTGCTAACTCTGGCTGCTGATGCATTTATATTACCTTTCCACCCAAGTAAAGCATTAAAACTCTTTGGACCAACTGTTAAGATTTGAAGAAGAGTCATTTCTGCCTCTGTTTGCCAGAGAATTGTCCCTGAGCTGCTTTATTTTTTCAGCTTCTTGGCAGTAGATTTACTCTGCGTTGGGTTTGCCGCCACTGCAGGTTAAACATGAACTTAGACGAATAAGGAACTTGCATTTATATTGGGGGAGAAATTCGGTATAACCTCGTTTGGGGCGCTAAAACTTTAAATCTTGAAAAATTAGCGCCAGGCGCTAATCAGTCTCGCCTCCCACGAAATTCAGTTTTAGCGCTCCAAGCGGGAAGTGGAGCGTTAAATCAAGCGCTAAACACTTCTCTCGGGGCGCTAAAGTCCGAGAGCGGGGCGGTAGCGGCAGAGCGCTAATCAATTCTGAGCACATTGTAACCGGCGCTCTTTCATCACAGAGGCTGCTTCCCTCATTTAAAGGGAAGGGCCAATGATGCTGCACAAGCTAGTTGTCGTCAGTTCTGTTTTGCAAGGCGACCTGGGCAACTGCCATGACAGCCCCAAACACTCTCACAAAGTGGAGGGCTTGGACCTCTCGCACCAATGAAACATTAAAAACTTTGCGCAGGCACCGGACTGGTGCAAATAATAAAGGTTGCGCTGGCTGAAAAGCATTCCCTTTAATTACAACTCCCGAAGCGGCCGGCCGAGTTCACAACACCTCCTCTTGCTGGCGGTGTGGGCGCGAGGCGATAAAGCAGAGGGCGAGCGTCAGTTTTCCATCCGGGGCGATAACGGGGTGCTGCGCTCTTTATGACGGCATGATCTGCGAGGCGTTAGAGGCCCAGGCGCTAACGGGAGGCGCTAACCACTAGGGGGAGCAGGCAGGGGAGTGACTTTGAGCCCAAGATCAGCCATGATCTTACTGAATGGCGGAGCAGGCTCGAGGGGCCAAGTGGCCTATTCCTGCTCCTATTTCTTATGTTCTTATGTTCTAACATACCAAATTTCTAGCCCTAGTGACTTATAATGGCCTAGAAATTCAGCTCTGACGCTATTGCGGCGCTAAAGTCGGGCGCTCGTCAAATTTAGCGCCTGCCGGAAAGTGCAGGCGAGCTCGCCGAAATTCAGTAGATTTGGCCAACTTTTTGGCCGAGCGCTGCACAAGGCGTTGGAACCCTGTGTTCAGGCGCTAATCCGGCGATGCAGCCTAATAACGCCGATTCCGGGCGCAGCGCAGGTGCGATCATGTGGTGAGTGTCAGCAGACACCCTGACGCCGGCCAGCTCTTAAAGGGGGAAGGGTCAACTTTGACTGCAGCCACGCCCTGCATGCTGTAGCCCTGCAACTAGGCCTCAGGAGTGGTTGTGTGGCATATCAACGCCTGGAGGACATGGAGAGGGCCCGTGAAAGAGCCGAACGCTTCTCTGAGCATGCGCTGGGTGTGCTCCTTCATGGGGTGCGCAAAAGAAGGCGGGTCGTTTGCCCGGCTAGTGGCAGGAAGGCTCCCAGGAGCCAGTTCAGGGAGGCCTGGACCAAAATTGCCCGGAGGGTCTCCTCCAGCTCAGATGTTCCCAGGAGTGCGGACCAGTGCCGCAAGAAATACAACGACCTATGTCGGCTGGTCAAGGTGAGTACCCTTTCCAATGTCCCCCTCATCCTTGCATGTGCACCTCCCATTAGGGCCAAAGGGACATCCAAGGTCTAATGGCCAGCCCTGCTGCCGCTGCAATGGCACTTGCATGTTAATCAAGAGCTCTTTCTGCACTTACCACACTGTGCAAGCTATTCCACCATGGGAGGCCTCACACAGAGCTACAGGGCACCACACTGTGCAAGCTATTCCACCATGGGAGGCCTCACACAGAGCTACAGGGCACCACACTGTGCAAGCTATTCCACCATGGGAGGCCTCACACAGAGCTACAGGGCACCACACTGTGCAAGCTATTCCACCATGGGAGGCCTCACACAGAGCTACAGGGCACCACACTGTGCAAGCTATTCCACCATGGGAGGCCTCACACAGAGCTACAGGGCACCACACTGTGCAAGCTATTCCACCATGGGAGGCCTCACACAGAGCTACAGGGCACCACACTGTGCAAGCTATTCCACCATGGGAGGCCTCACACACAGCTACAGGGCACCACACTGTGCAAGCTATTCCACCATGGCAGGCCTCACACACAGCTACAGGGCACCACACTGTACTTAGACGCCCTCCTTTCTCTTGCAGGCCAAGCTGGCGAGGAACGCCAGGAGCCTCCGTGTCACTGGTGGAGGCCCTCGCGAGTTCCAGGAGCTGACGCCTCTGGAAGAGAGGGTGGCCCGACTGCTGCGGCACCCGGTGATTGGGCCTGTGGCGATCGGCGACGCCGACCCTATACTGGAGCCCACTGGTAAGGACAGGACCGGCTGCACCTCTATCCTTGCCCTCGCGCATCAGATCTACATCCTTCCCCAGTGGCCGATAAATGCGCATAATGCACCAGTGCGGCCTCCCTCGCTGTCGGCCTGTCCTCACTCTAAAGCTACACTTGTGCCTTCCTGCTTTCAGCCGGTGAGGAGGAGGTGCTCCCTGAAGCCCACACAGCCAGGCCCTCGGAGGAGGAGGACGTGGAGGAGCAGCAGGAAGGCGCCACCTCGGGGGAACCCTCCTCCGCTCCAGGACATGCCAATGAAGGGGATACGTCTGGCGTGCCGGAGAGCCAGGGGGAGGCGGGGGAGGGGAGCCCCGAACCTGGTCCCAGTGGCATGGACGCCCGCGGCAAGGCTCCGGCGGCACGCGACCCTTCTGCCCAGAGGGGGGAGGCGGTGGAGGGGAGGGCAGAACCTGGTGTCAGTGGCGTGGCCGCACGCGGCAGCGCTCCGGCGGCACGCCAGCCTTCTGGCCAGAGGGTGGAGGCGCCCTCCAGTCCGGACTCGGACGTCGCCCAGGAGGTGCGCCTCCTGGACGAGATGTCAGCGGCGTCGGAGCGCCGCCACGTGGAAATCATGGAGGTGCTGGCACAGATGCCTCAGGCCATCGAAAGCCTCTCTCAAAGTGTGGTGGCTTTCGGCCAAGCCCAGGCCAGGGGCCTCGAGGTTTTCGCTGCAGCGCACGCCAGGGGGGTGGAGCTCCTTGTGGCAGCGCATGAGAGGGGGGTCGAGCAACTCAAGGCAGCGCAGCACGCCAGTCGCCAGCTGAGAGGTGCTGTCCAGACAATGGGACTGCAGATGCGGGGACATGCCGGCGCAGTTGGGGCACTGACTTCTGCGACCCTCGCACTGGCGGGGAGGCGTCGCCAGGCCAGGCGCCGCCCTGCTGCCGCACACCGGTCTGGCCACCCACAGTTTGGCGCGCTTGCTCCCCGGCCAGGCCGCCCGAGTGCACGTGTGTCTGGCGACCAGCGCGCGCCTGGCATCACCCACCTTGTACCCATTGGTGCAGGCGAGCCTGCCACTCCCCCAGCCACGGTGCAAGGAGCTCCTGCAGTCACTGAAGAGGGCCACCCACAGCTGCAGCAGCCACCAGCCGGCCCCTCCCGGGCCCGCCCTCGTGTAGGCCGACCCCCAAGGGCATCTGGCGAGACGCCTTGTCGCCCTGAGGATCCTTCCCCCAGCCTCGGCACAGCCTCACGGCCCAGCTTGAGGCGCAGCAGCAGGACGGGCCGGGGCAAAAGACGCCTGTCCACACACTCGCCCTCTCGCCACACCCAATAGAGTGTGTTCACCGAGGGTTTGGGTGATGCGGGGGCTTCTGTTCTGGGGGGCATTATGTGTTTTTGTTTTATGGGGGTCTTTGTGTTGTTGGGGGGGCTTGTTTTTGTTAGGCCAGTGACGAGGCCATTTGGATGCTGATGTTATGTTAGTCCTCCCCAGGTTTTGGGAGTGACAGAAGTTTGTTACTGTTTTTTGGGGGTCTTCTCTGTTTTGCTCTTCCATGTGGGAAGGGCCCTGAGGTTTTCAAATAAAGATGTTTATTTATTCACCATGTGCAGGTGTCATGTTTCAAGTGGTTGTTGGGTTAACCGGCTGAGGGCTTGCGAAGCGGCTGCGTTCAGTGGGCCAGGCCATTCCCTGACAGGGGGCCTAGAAGTGTCGAGCAATAAGCCCCCGGCGGACGGCCCTTGGACCTTGTCGCTCCCTCCTGGCCTGGTGCTGCTCCTCCTCAGGGTCCTCCTGCTCGTCCTCCTGAGGTGGTGGCCCAATGTCAGGTGGCAGTGCCTGAGTCCTGCGGATAGCCAGGTTGTGGAGCATGCAGCAGACCACGACGAACTGGAAGACTCTATCCGGCGAATACTGAAGAGACCCGCCCGAACGATCCAGGCAACGGAACCGTTGCTTGAGGACGCCTATCGTTTGCTCTATTAGGTTCCTTGTGGCTTGATGGCTTTCGTTGTATGCCAGCTCCGCTGGGGTCCTGGGCGCGCGGAGCGGGGTCATGAGCCATGTGCACAAAGGGTGCCCTTGTCCCCGAGAAGCCATCCCCTTGGTTGAGGCTGTGCCTGGAACATGTCAGCCACAGTAGTCTGTCGCAGGATAAAGGCATCGTGGATGCTTCCTGGGAAGCGGGCATTGACAGCTAGGATGCGCTGCCTGTGGTCACACACCAGCTGCACATTTAGGGAATGGTAGCCCTTCCGGTTGCGGTCTTGCTCGGCATTGCGGATAGGTGGCCGCATAGCCACATGCGTGCAGTCAATGGCGCCCTGCACCATGGGGAAGGCCGCGATCCTGGCAAATCCGAATGCACGCTGCTCCTGCTTGTGTTGGGTCATGGGGAAGGAGATGAATTGGTGGCTCCTCGCGAAAAGTGCTTCGGTGACCTGTCGGATGCAGCGATGCGCGGCGAACTGGGAGATGGTCGCGATGTCCCCAGCAGCGGCTTGGAAGGAGCCGCTTGCATAAAAGCTGAGAGCCACCGTGACCTTCACTTCCACCGAGAGAGACGCCCTGGACATGAGCTGTGGCTGCAAATCTGCATGAAGCCGCTGGCAGATCTCTTCAACCACCTCCCTTCTGAAGCGCAGCCTCTTAACACAATGCGCCGCAGTCATGGTGAGATATGAGACCTGCTCCCGGTATTGCCTGACTGGGTAAGGCCTACGTTGGCGACGCCTAATGGCCCCTCTGCGTCTAGCCATGCCTGGGCCTGTCTCAAAGCGTATGCCAGCCCTTCGCACAAAATGTCGCAACTGAGGGTTGGCCCCCCATGCAGCCCCCATTACAAAGTTCCAACCAGCAAAATCACAAGGATGCAAATGTCAAAGCACTGGCTAGAAGCCAAAAAGACCTCTCCTATGGTGTCCGAAATCAGTAATCTCTGTGCCTTGCTCTCTGTGCAGAAATCCAAACCAGTCAAGTCATTGCAGCGAAATGGCTAGCTTTTATGGGTGAGTGGATGTGCCCTTTAATTAGCGCTCCCCGAATCCCACAGGGCCTCTGTTGAGTTCCATTTCACAGTTCTTAGTAGCGCCACGCCAACATCGGCCGGGCGCCACTGAATTTCCGGTTTGGGGCGCACAAACGGCGTTGCACGACGGAATGACGTCATAAGATGCGCGCGCAGCTGAGCGGGCGCTAACACTTTGCGCCGGCGCTAAAGCCCAGCTGAATTTCGGCGTAGGCGCAGATCCGGCGGTGCCCGGGCGCTAAGTGGATAGCGCCGGAAATCTGGCGCTAACGTCTGGCGCAAACAGCTGAATTTCTAGGCCAATGTCTTTTAGATGAGACTTTAAACCGCGGCACTGTCTGCCCTCTTAGGTGGCTGTAAAAGATCTCATGGTACTATTTGAAGAAGAGCAGGAGAGTTCTTCCCGGTGTCCTGGCCAATATTTATCCCTCAACCAACATCACTAAATCACAAATTATCTGGTCATTATCACATTGCAGGTTATGGGATCTTGTTGTGTGCAAATTGGTTGCTGTGTTTCCTACATTACAACAGTGACTACACTTCAAAAGTACTTCATTGGCTGTAAATAGATTTGGGACATCATGAGGTCATTAAAGGTGCTATATAAATGTAAGTTCTTTCTTTTATTTTTCTTATCAAGTTGCAGACATCCCAAAGGACTTCACAACCAATGAATTACTTTTGAAGAGCAGTCACTGTTGCTTTGCAAGCCATAAATTTGCACACAGCAATGTCCCAACATACAGCAAATGAATGAGTGAGCAGATAACCTGTGGCCTTGGTGATCTTAGTCAGGGAGGAATTTTGCCCATTACTTTTTCACTATTCTTCCACAAATAACACCGTGGAATCTTTTACATGCACCTGTTCAAACCAGATGGGGCCTTGGTTCAACATCTCATCCAAAAAAGGACACTTCTGGTAATTCCATACAGCACTGAATTGTCAGTCTAGATTGTGCGCTCCAGTCCATAGTGAGGCTTGAACTTCCAACTATCCGACTCAGAGTGCTACTGACTGAGTCAAACTGACACTTTAACATGATAGAATGCCCCAAAGTGTTTCAAAATGAGAAGCTGGACTCAAAAATTATTAATTGTTCAAATGGTACTGGCCCATGTGACAGTTTGTTCATCTCAGTAGATCTCTGACAGCTCCGTGATGAGTATTCACAATCATAAGAACATAAGAAATAGGAGCAGGAATAGGCCATTCGGCCCCTCGAGCCTGCTCCGCCATTCAATAAGATCACGGCTGATCTGATCTTGGCCTCAACTCCACTTTCCTGCCCGCTCCCCTTAACCCTTGACTCCCCTGTTTTTCAAAAATCTGTCTATCTCCGCCTTGAATATATTCAATGGCCCAGCCTCCACAGCTCGCTGGGGTAGAGAATTCCACAGATTCACCACCCTCTGAGAGAAGGAATTCCTCCTCATCTCTGTTTTAAATGGGCGACCCCTTATTCTGAAACTATGCCCCCTCCTTCTAGATTCCCCCATGAGGGGAAACATCCTCTCTGTATCTACCCTGTCAATCCCCCTCAGAATCTTATATGTTTCAATAAGATCACCTCTCATTCCTCTAAACTCCAATGAGTATAGGCTCAACCTTTCCTCATAAGACAACGCCTTCAACTCAGGAATCAACCTAGTGCACCTTCTCTGAACTGCCTCCAATCAGCAAAGACCCTTCCTCTATCGGATGGATGTTGCACATCAAAGATTGACATGGTCGCACCGTAGAAATGATCGCAGATCGATTTTTTTTAGAATGCATTGCCACCTCTTATTTTTGATGAAAGGCTCAGGAAGGCAGAAGGGGGAGCCAGGAGGAAGAAGGAAGAAAGATGCAGGTGGAAGGAGGATGAGGAGGAAACATAGAAAGGAGCAGGAAAGAGGCAGGAGGACAAAGGGGAGTGATCCAATAGGAAGAAGGAAGCAGATTGAAGAGGGAAGCAGAGGAAAGAAAGCGGCTGGAGGGTTTGAGTCAGTAAAAGGTTTTAGAATTATTTTTTGAGTTAAGTAGAACAGATTAGATTAAGTTAGATTGAAAAAAAGTAAAATAAGTTAAAATAATAAAAGTAGAAGAGAATGAGAGAAGGAAGAATGAAGGAGTGGAAGAGGATACCAAAGTAAACAGAATTAAAGTAGATACTTTACAGGGTGGGATGGGTTAAAATTACCCCCTGGAGTGTAGCATCTGGAGTGTGACATCTGGAAATCAATGTCTGGAGTGTGACACCTGGCGTGTGACATCAGGAGTGTGACATCAGGTGTGTGACATCTGGAGTGTGACATCTGGAGTGTGACATCTGGAGTGTGACATCAGGAGTGTGACATCAGGAGTGTGACATCAGGAGTGTGACATCTGGAGTGTGACATCTGGAGTGTGACATCAGGAGTGTGACATCAGGAGTGTGACATCTGGAAATCAATGTCTGGAGTGTGACATCAGGAGTGTGACATCAGGAGTGTGACATCAGGTGTGTGACATCTGGAGTGTGACATCTGGAGTGTGACATCTGGAGTGTGACATCAGGAGTGTGACATCAGGAGTGTGACATCAGGAGTGTGACATCTGGAGTGTGACATCTGGAGTGTGACATCAGGAGTGTGACATCAGGAGTGTGACATCTGGAGTGTGACATCTGGAGTGTGACATCAGGAGTGTGACATCAGGAGTGTGACATCAGGAGTGTGACATCTGGAGTGTGACATCTGGAGTGTGACATCAGGAGTGTGACATCAGGAGTGTGACATCAGGTGTGTGACATCTGGAGTGTGACATCTGGAAATCAATGTCTGGAGTGTGACACCTGGAGTGTGACATCAGGAGTGTGACATCAGGAGTGTGACATCAGGAGTGTGACATCAGGTGTGTGACATCTGGAGTGTGACATCTGGAGTGTGACATCTGGAGTGTGACATCAGGAGTGTGACATCAGGTGTGTGACATCAGGAGTGTGACATCAGGAGTGTGACATCTGGAGTGTGACATCAGGAGTGTGACATCAGGAGTGTGACATCAGGAGTGTGACATCAGGTGTGTGATATCAGGAGTGTGACATCTGGAGTGTGACATCAGGAGTGTGACATCTGGAGTGTGACATCAGGAGTGTGACATCAGGTGTGTGACATCAGGAGTGTGACATCAGGAGTGTGACATCAGGAGTGTGACATCTGGAAATCAATGTCTGGAGTGTGACACCTGGAGTGTGACATCTGGAGTGTGACATCTGGAGTGTGACATCAGGAGTGTGACATCAGGAGTGTGACATCTGGAGTGTGACATCAGGAGTGTGACATCAGGTGTGTGACATCAGGAGTGTGACATCAGGAGTGTGACATCAGGTGTGTGATATCAGGAGTGTGACATCTGGAGTGTGACATCAGGAGTGTGACATCTGGAGTGTGACATCAGGAGTGTGACATCAGGTGTGTGACATCAGGAGTGTGACATCAGGGGTGTGACATCAGGAGTGTGACATCTGGAAATCAATGTCTGGAGTGTGACACCTGGAGTGTGACACCTGGAGTGTGACATCAGGAGTGTGACATCTGGAGTGTGACATCTGGAGTGTGACATCAGGAGTGTGACATCAGGTGTGTGACATCTGGAGTGTGACATCAGGAGTGTGACATCAGGAGTGTGACATCAGGAGTGTGACATCAGGTGTGTGACATCAGGAGTGTGACATCAGGTGTGTGGCACCTAGACGAATGATCTGGAGACCTCACTACCACTTCTCTCGACCCCTCCACGGTCTCTAAATTGTCAGACTGCTTGTCCGATATCCAGTTCTGGAAGAGCAGAAATTTTCTCCAATTAAATATTGGGAAGACCGAAGCCATTGTTTTCAGTCCCCGCCACAAACTCCATTCCCTAGCCACTGACTCCATCCCTCTCCCTAACATCTGTCTGAGGCTGAACCACACTGTTCGCAACCTTGGTGTCATATTTGACCCTGAAGTGAGCTTCCGACCACATATCCGCAGTTTAACTAAGACCGCCTACTTCCACCTCCGTGACATCGCCCGTCTCCGCCCTTGCCTCAGCTCATCTGCTGTTGAAACCCTCATCCATGTCTTTGTTACCTCTAGACTTGACTATTCCAACACACTCCTGGCTGGCCTCTCACATTCTACCCTATGTAAACTTGAGGTCATCCAAAACTTGGCTGCCCGTGTCCTAACTCGCACCAAGTCCCGTTCACCCAGCACGCCTGTGCTCGCTGACCTACATTGGCTCCCGGTTAAGCAACGCCTCGATTTCAATATTCTCATCCTTGTTTTCAAATCCCTCCATGGCCTCGCCCCCCCCTCCCTATCTCTGTAATCTCCTTCAGCCCCACAACCCCCCGAGATATCTGCACTCCTCTAATTCTGGCCTCTTGAACATTCCTGATTATAATCGCGCAACCTTTGGTGGCCGTGCCTTCTGTTGCCTGGGCCCTAAGCTCTGGAATTCCCTGCCTAAACCTCTCCGCCTCGCTACCTCTCTTTCCTCCTTGAAGACGCTCCTTAAAACCTACCTCTTTGACCAAGCTTTTGGTCACCTGCCCTAATTTCTCCTTATGTGGCTCAGTGTCAAATTTTTTTTCTTTTAATACTCCTGTGAAGCGCCTTGGAACGTTTTACTATGTTAAAGGCGCTATATAAATACAAGTTGTTGTTGTGAGTTCAAATCCCACCAGGACAACTGTGAAATTTAAATTCAGTTAATTAGATGAATCTGGAATAAAAAGCTAGTGTCAGTAATGGTGACCATGAAACTACCGGATTGTCGTAAAAACCCATCTGGTTCACTAACCTCCTTCAGGGAAGGCAATCTGCCGCCCTTACCCGGTCTGGCCTATATGTGAATCCAGACCCACAGCAATGTGGTTGACTCTTACCTGCCCTCTGAAATGGCTCAGTTGCCAAGAAGGCGGCTCACCACCACCTTCTCAAGGCCAATTAGGGATGGGCAATAAATGCTGGCCTTGCCGTGATGCCCACATCTGGTGAATTAATAAATAAAAAAAAGTACAGTGTCTGGACTGCGATATCTGGTGTGCGGCACTTGACATGTGCTGATACGTCATCTTTAATATACTAGAGAAATAGGTAGATGTTTTGATGTAGATACCAGCAAAGTACTTTGAGCAGCAAGTACTTATCCTCGACTTTCCTTCCCCTTTGATTTCATTGAGAAAGAGAGCCTGTGCCAGCAACACCTACACAGATTGCAATCAGTGAAAAACTAAATAGAAATTTAAGTGAAGACAAAACAAATTCAGAGCTGATGTATCGCCTGTCAGTGTAAGCCCAGTCACTGGTATACCATGGGCAGGTGGGCGGAACTTGCTGATGTTAAATGATCCCGTTGTAATGGTTTTTTTGTTGGCTTGATATCTTCTCATCTGAACAAAACAATGCACGGTGCCAACTTGATGTACAGAATCCATTGTGAACTGCTGCTTATGTATTTACTTTATAAAGGAATTCAAGAAATTACACAGAAACGAGTCAAAATAACCACTGCGTTCCAAAGTACTGGTGGGACCCTTAGCCTGAATGATGCGTAGTCATAGTGCCTTTGTTACCGCCAGACTCGACTATTCCAATGCTCTCCTGGCCGGCTGCCCATCTTCCACTCTCCATAAACTTAAGCTCATCCAAAACTCTGCTGCCCGTCTCCTAACTCACACCAAGTCCCGTTCACCCAACACCCCTGGGCTGGCTGACCTTCATTGGCTCCCGGTCCAGCAACGCCTCAATTTTAAAATTCTCATTCTTGTTTTCCAATCCCTCCATGGCCTCGCCCCCCTCCCTATCTCTCTAACCTCCTCCAGCCCTACAACCCTCCACGATCTCTGCGCTCCTCTAACTCTGGCCTTTTGCTCATCCCTGATTTTATTCGCTCCACCATTGGCGAATGTGCCTTCAGCTGCTTAGGCCCTAAGCTCTGGAATTCTCTCCCTAAACCTCGCCCCCACTTTACCTCCCTCTCGTCATTTAAGACGCTCCTTAAGACCTACCTCTTTGACCAAGCTTTTGGTCACCTGTCCTTATATATCCTTGTGGCTCGGTGTCAAATTTTTGTTGTTTCTGACAATGCTCCTGTGAAGCACCTTGTGATGTTTTACTACGTTAAAGGTGCACGCTTATGATCTTTAGTCCATTGGAGCTCGGTAGTCACAGAAGTATGAGGAAGCACGCACGTGATTCACTGATATCAACAGCGGTAGAGGGAGGTTTCCCTACCAGCGCTGCCATTTGGTAATTAGGCCCAAACAGTTAAATGGTGCAGCACTAAACCGTACAGAACAAATATTTGGCCCTGAATTTTATTTCTTTGGTCGGTTGAGAGCGGGGGGTGGGGGCGGTGGGGTTTCAGAAGTGGTCGGGAAGCCCAGGAGAACAGGTTTCCCGCAGGCCCTGCTGACTTTGCGAGGTTGGCTGGCTGTGGGTGGGTAGAGAGGGAGGGATCACTTGGGGGCCAAGGGGTAGTCGCTGGGGTGCCGGAAGACCACTGGGGTGGGGGGGCGGATGAGTACAGGCTGGGGGTGGGGGGGTCACATCAGGTGGCCAGGAGCGTCATTGGAGGGCAGTAAAAGCGGGGGGGTGGGGGGGTGGGTGTGTGGAGGAGCATGATTTGAGGGCTGGAGGAGCTGGGGGAAAGGGGGGTGGGGTGGGGCGGGAGCTCATGGGGGGGCCAGGAGCATCACCGGAGGGCTGGAGGAGCACAGGTTGGTGGAGCGGCAGATGACATCGGGGGCTGGAGGAGCACAGGGAGAGGGGGGAGGCCTCGTGTGGGGGATCGGAGACCTGCAGGGGGCGGGGAGTTTTGGAGGCCTCGTGGGGGGGGGGGGGTCTCCGATCGCGGGGGGGTGGCTGAGGCAGGGACGCTGAATCCAGGAGTTAAGTGTAAAGGCCTCCTGGATGCAGCAGTCCTCACCTTCCATTAGCTGGCAGGTTTCACGAGGCCTGCAAAACCCGACCAGCTACTGTTAAATATAAAATGATGGTTAAGTCTGAGGCATGCCCAACTCATTCTAATATTTAAATGGGCAACCACCTCCTAGGTGCGGGTTGGCTGCCTGTCCCCTTGTAATAAAACCGCTGCTACCGAGTGTAGCGTATGATTTGCTGGGGATACTTCTATGTACGTACTTATTAAACTGTGGGCATATACATTGCCGGGGGTGCTTTTAGGTAAGCTTGAATTTTTAAACTGTAGTGTGAATAAAGATCGTTTTATTTATAACAAACTTATCTGTCATTGTTACGCTTATTTGTAATTCTCGAGATCCGAACAGTAGTAGTTCTACACCCCGTCCCGCCTCCGTTAAAACTGGAAATGAGCAGGTTGGAGGCGGGTTCTGGCCGGGATTCAGATTTTTAATACTTTAACTTCTCACCCGGTCCCCAACCCACCCGGTTTTTTGGGTAAAAATTCCCCCCATGGTCACTAGTTGGTGATGATGGTGACCAATCCAATTATGTTTTGGTTTTCAGCCCAGACAGTCGAGGAATTACTAGAATGTAAACTGGACTCTGTGGTAATGTAGGGAAACTCAGCGGCCAATTTACACACAGCGAGATCCCCACAAACAGCTTCGGGAGAAATGAGCAGACCATCTGCTTTTTTGGCGGTGTTGATCGAGGGATGAATATTGGCCAGGTCACCAGGGAGAACTCTCCTGCTTGAAGTTACTGTCAGCGATGCCATCGTACGGACACTTAACCCAAACTACCGCTGGGTTAACACCTCCAGTAAAACAGTGGATGGAATTCTTTACGAGCATGTTAAGCATAATATCATCATCTGTAACTTCTACCATTCCATGCTTTGAGGTGAGTGCATGTCGACTGCTGAGAGGCGTTTAACTTACCCATTGTTAATAATGAACATTATTCATCAATATTAAAAGAAATGTACGGGAACAAAGAGGATAGCTTGCTTCACAGTATGCTGGAAAGGTAATTGCAAATACCACATTAATCTTTTTTTGACAGCTAGATTCGACTCTTATCTTCTTTCTCCTTGCCTCACTTTGTTATATGCCAGTGATATTTATAAGGCAGGGCAAGGCCACTTCAGCCGCATCTCCCCATTAACTCAGGCCCTTGACAGATTCGCTGCTTCTGGTACTCATTCCCTGCTTGTCCTGGTCTGGGATCCTGCTTCTGTTGGGTTTTTGAACTCTATTGCTTCTTTGGTAGCTGCCCAGTGGTGGAAGGCATTGATTGCTCTTAGAAGGCCACACCTGGAGTATTGTGTACAGGTTTGGTCTCGTTACCTAAGGAAGGATATACTTGGCATAGAGGGAGTGCAACAAAGGTTCACCAGACTGGTTCCTGGGATGGGGGGATTGTCCTATGAGGAGAGATTGAGTAGACTAGGCCTATATGCTCTAGAATTTAGAAGAATGAGAGGTGATCTCATTGAAACATACAAAATTCTTACAGGGCTTGACAGGGTAGATGCTGGGAGGATGTTTCTTCTTGGCTGGGGGGTCTAGAACCAGGGGTCACAGTCTCAGGATAAGGGGTCGGCCACTTAGGACTGAGATGAGGAGAAATTTCTTCACTCAAAGGGTGGTGAATCTTTGGATTTCTCTACCCCAGAGGGCTGTGGAGGCTCAGTTGTTGAGTATATTCAAGACAGAGATGGGTAGATGTTTGAATATTAAGGGAATCAAGGGTAATGGGGATAGTGCAGGAAAGTGGAGATGAGGTAGAAGATCAGCCATGATCTTATTGAATGGCGGAGCAGGCTCGAAGGGCCAAATGGCCGACTCCTGTTCCTATATCTTATGTTCTTAGATGGGGCATTGAGGAGACCCGGTATATGGAAAGCAAACAGATAACAGTGCCTGGGACTCATTAAAGGTAGGTTTCTTCAAAGTGTGTATTGACACCACTGCGCCAATGAGTTGGAGGTGGGCCGGGACTTAAAGCAAACCGAGTCAGCAATCAGCAAACAGAGTCTATTTATTCAGCAAACAGCAAACAGAGTCTATTTACAGCAGACAGCAAAGAGTCTATTTAAACAGCGCACTGCAACAAACAGAGACTATTTACTCAGCAAACAGAGTCTAATTAAACAGAATCTCTTATGAAGTACAGCAAACAGAACTCATGATTGAAACCAGAGCAACGTCTCCCGATAAAAGCAGGACTATTTCCCCAGCAAAATGCAGTGAGTGGAGGATAGTTAGATAATACAAATTATGCTCCTAAAATCAATCCCAGTCACTTGCAGCAGTGATTGACGGGCGAATTACCCAATCATCTCCATTTTGGCCGGGAATAGTGGTGTCTCTTGATGCAGCCAAGCATAATTTATCTCGTCCCGCCTGTAAGATAAATAAAATGTCTTTCCCTGTCTCTGAGGCCTTCTCCAGCCTTACATGCCAAGACCCATCGTTTTGCTTTTCTGATTCCTACTTCCTTCACATTCCCCCTTCTCTCTATTCCCCCTTCCATGGTAATTATTTCAGGTAGCTTGCCCACACACTCTGAAATGTTGTCCCCAGATCCCTCAGCCTTGCTATTCTTTTTCCTCTCCTTCAAAAGCCTCCTGAGAACGCACCTCCTCAAAATTGCCTTCGGTCACCCCTCCACCTCTTCTCCCACCATTACTCGGTATCTATTTTTCGCTCTTTGCACAGGTATATATTACTACATTAAAGGCATGGTATAAATGCAAGCGGTTGTTGATGACAGACAGGTCTCTCGACCTAATAATATTGTGGGAGCTTGCTGTGGTACTGAGCCACTCAGACTAGGAAAGGCCCAGGTTTAATTCTTAGTCTGAGTTGAGATAACTTGCTGGGTCAAAATTAATTAGGAAGGCTAATGCAATGTTGGCCTTTATTGCAAGGGGTATGGAGTATAAAAGTAGGGAAGTTTTGATGCAACTTTACAAGGCGCTGGTGAGGCCGCACCTGGAGTACTGCGTACAGTTTTGGTCTCCATATTTAAGGAAGGATATACTTGCATTGGAGGCAGTGCAGAGAAGGTTCACTAGGTTGATTCCTGGGATGAAGGGGTTGATGTATGAGGAAAGGTTGAGCAGGTTGGGCCTATACTCATTAGAGTTTAGAAGAATGAGAGGTAATCTTATTGAAACATATAAGATTCTGAGGGGGATTGACAGGGTGGATGCTGAGAGGATGTTTCCCCTCGTGGGGGAATCTAGAACTAGGGGGCATAGTTTCAGAATAAGGGGTCGCCCATTTAAGACGGAGATGAGGAGGAATTTCTTCTCTCAGAGGGTCGTGAATCTTTGGAATTCTCTACCCCAGAGAGCTGTGGAGGCAGAGTCATTGAATATATTCAAGGCGGAGATTGACAGATATTTGAACTACAGGGGAGTCGAGGGGTACGGGGAGAGAGCGGGAAAGTGGTGTTGAGGCCAAGATTGGATCAGCCATGATCTTATTGAATGGCAGAGCAGGCTCGAGGGGCCGAATGGCCGACTCCTGTTCCTGTTTCTTATGCTCTTATGTAAATCCTGGAACACCCTCCCTAACAGCACTGTGGGAGTACATTCACCACACAGACTGCAGCAGTTCAACAAGGCGGCTCACCACCACAAGGGCAATTAGGGGATGGGCAATAAATGCCAGCCTTGCCAGCGACGCCCACATCCCGAGAATAAATAATTTAAGAAAACTTTGCACAATTCCCTTCCTTATCATCTCAGTAAGCTCTACCATTTTCTCAGAATTAGCAGGGTCCTCCCCCACCCCTCCCCACATTGGTATGGCCATCCAATCTTCGACAGACATGTCAAATGGTTGTTGTTACCCATGTTTCTTAACATCAGTGAAATTGCTGTGTAAATTTTAACAGTATGAGATTTGTTTTAACGGCACTATTGTGACCTGTACATAATGGTGTTAACATCTTGGCTTCTAATTTAACATTTCAAGATCTGAATTTTACACCTTTGAAATTTTATGTCAATCAGAATTGTCAAATCCTAATCTCGGTATCTTCTGCAGACTTCAGAACATCTGCTTCTGAGAGCTATCTCACCATGCACACACACACGCAACATGCACACACATGCATCATATACACAAACACACACATACAACATGCACACATACACCACAAACGAATGCATGTACATCAACATGCACACACACACGCACACACTGGGGGGAAGTTTAATCCCTCCAAAAAAGGTGGGTTGGGGTCGAATGGGAGGTTAAAGTGTTAAAAAATCTGAATCATGACCCCAACCGGCCTTCAACCCGCCCACTTCCGGTATTAATGGAGGCGGGACGGGCGGCGGGCTGGCACTTTAAGTATTATAATGAGGCTGCGTGCCTCATTTTGAAGCTCCATTTTAAATTTAACTCTGGCTGGCCTCGGGGATCCCGGCAGCTAAAGAAAGGCAAGGGCTGCTGGACCCAGGAGGTAAGTGCCTTTCCACTTACCTGCTGGATCCAGCGTCCCTGCCTTGCCAAAACCCAGAGTTCGAATACCCCCCCACCTTTCCGATCTCCCTCCGATCCTCCATCCGGCCTCCAATCCCCAGCCCCCGATCCACATGTCCAGCCTCCGATCCTCGGCCCACAGCCCCCGACCCCCCATTGGCCTCCGATCCTTGGCCCCCTGCCTCCAACACTCCATCCAGCTTCCGATCCTCGGCCCCCTCTGATCCCAGCCTTCCTACCACCCCCCCCCATACCGATCTCTGGCCTCCTCCGATCCCAGCCTTCCTATCCATCCCCACTGGCCTCCGACCCCTCCCTCCCTCCTCTCTGCTACCCGCCCAACAGCCAGCCAGCCTCTCAATCTGGCTGGCTGCGGGTGGGAGACAGAGAAACAAATTGTTAATCTGACCCAGCTGTTAAATTCGGCAGGGCCTGAAGGAAATCCGTTCACCCAGGTTTCCCGGCCGCATTCCAGCCACCCCACCGCCCTCACTCTCCCGCTGCTTACCCACATCCAAGTAAAATTTCCGGCCACAGAAACAGACTTGCCAACATGCATGTGCATGCACACAAGTACACATATGCACCCACGCACATATGCACATACACAAATACATACAAGCACATACAGGCATGCAAACACACATGAATATACCAGCCGGTTAAGCAGTCAAATGGTATGTTGGCCTTCGTAGCGAGAGGGTTCGAGTACAGGAACAAGGATGTCTTGCTGCAGTTGTACAGGGCCTTGGTGAGACCACACCTTGAGTATTGTGTGCAGTTTTGGTCGCCTTATCTGAGGAAGGATGTTCTTGCCATGGAGGGAGTCCAGCGAAGATTCACCAGGCTGATACCTGGGATGGCAGGAATGACGTATGAGGAGAAATTGGGTCGGTTGGGCTTATACTCACTGGAGTTTAGAAGAATGAGAGGGGATCTCATTGAAACTTATAAAATTCTGACAGGACTGGGCAGACTAGATGCAGGAAGGATGTTCCCGATGGTCGGGGAGTCCAGAACCAGGGGTCACAGTCTAAGGATAAGGGGTAAGCCATTTAGGACAGAGATGAGGAGGAATTTCTTCACCCAGAGAGTGGTGAACCTGTGGAATTCTCTACCACAGAAGGCAGTAGAGGCCAATTCATTAAATATATTCAAGAAGGAGATGGATATATTTCTTAAGGCTAAAGGGATCAAGGGATATGGGGAGAAAGCAGGGACAGGGTACTGAATTTGGATGATCAGCCATGATTGCATTGAATGGCGGAGCAGGCTCGAGGGGCCGAATGGCCTACTCCTGCTCCTATCTTCTATGTTTCTATGTTTCTATGCATGAACATGTACACCAAACTTACCTCCACTACAGTGTTCATGAATCATTAATTCTGTTTGAGGTGATCACAGTGGGAGGCAATCAACTTTCACCCAACAAACCACAGCTCCCAGCTACATGAACCAGGAAGTCTGCGATCAGAGTTTCCAAATGCTCTGCCTCTAACCTTGCTGTCAAGGACAGAGAACCTGAAGTGTTAATGCAATCCTGCCACTTTCATCCTTCATCTTGAAAGACGTCACTGTCTCAGCAGATTGCACAGACCTTGCCGGCCTGAATCCTGTGGAGCAGGTTTCCTACCATCATTGTCAAAGGGTTTGGAGATATGGTTGATGGCATTATGGTGGGTGTGGGCAGTGCCTACCGATCATCCTGGCAAGCCTTCTTTCACCCAGCTTCCCATTAGATTAACTTCTTTACCTAGAGAGTGCTGAGAATGTGGAACTCGCTACCACTAGGAGTGGTTAAGGCAAATAATATAGATGCATTTAAGGGGAGGCTAGATAAACATATGAAGGAGAAGGGAATAGAGGGTTATGCCGATAGAGTTAGATGAGGAAAGACGGGAGGAGGCTCGAGTGGAGCATAAACACCGGCATGGACTGGTTGGGCCGAATGGCCTGTTTCTGTGCTGTATACTCTATGTAATTCTATGTCGATGTTACTGAGGTGGAGTGAAGGTTGGTACGGAGGCAGTTACTTTGCACATCCTTTCTGCTTTCAGGACCTTTCTGTTCTTGGAAAGAGTTCACATACTGTTGGTTTCTTTGTGATTCAGTTGCTTGCCTCCATTAGACATCAAATTCTTCCTCTAGAACACCTAAGAAAAAAATACGCTGAATAACACTTAAAAAATCAATGCTAGAAAAATGAAACTACAGAAGGATGTGTATCTTTTTAACTTACCTTTAACATCCGGTCGAATGGGCGATGCTTGTGCCCAAATATCAGAGCTCGCCAAGACAACTGAAGCCCTTTAATAGCTTGCAGCATACATGCTAACTGAGTGGGAGTCAATTACATTGGCAAACAGCCCAACTGAAAATAACAACTTTCATTTATATAGCGCCTTTAAGGTGGTAAAATACCTCAAGGTGCTTCACGGGAGCGTTAGTAAAGAAAATTTGACACCGAGCCAAAGAAGGAGACATTAGGTTGTGAGGGAATAAACCATATTTCAGAAAGATACACCATAATATGAACAGGATACTGATATTATTAATACATGATATACTGGGTTTAAACGTCTGGAAAGCCTCGGAGACACAGGCTGCAAACAGAGAACAGGCTTCTGAGATAAAGATCAGTTGTTTAACAAAGTTGTAAAAACCAAACAAGCTTTGAAATTGGAATTAGTTAAAAATACTAAAACAATTACCCTATTGAAATGGCAGTTTGGCGCTTCCGAAAGGTCTAGAGTTTGGAGGGAACACAATGAGAATGCCCAGTTTAAGATGTTATAAGCTAACACATTGAACAGAAACACAAACATTAAAAGAGGAATGTGCCTTTGAAAAGATGGCATCAAGTAAAAAGAAACACCTGCTGCTCAAATAGTTTTTATGTTAAACTTGAAAGACAGGAAACACGATTAAATATGCAACCAATTGAGATAGCTAGAAATGCATGAAACACTCTGGTCAAAGTGTCTTTAATATATACATAGTAAATATGATACCAACAGGAACACTTTGAAGATATGACTTCAATAGATACACCAAGCAATTACATTGTGTTTGTATTGAACTTGGAGCAGTAAGGAGACTCAACATCTGCTAAAAACCAGTAAAGCCAATATTAAGAATTGAATGAAAGAATTTTGTAAGAATGGCATCAAACAGAAACCATAGCTGTCATATTGTTTTTATGATGGTTTTTGAAACACCTAAAGGTAGAGATATAATTATGCATGCAATAGTTGAAATGACAGTAAGATAGAAAGCATTCAAAAGAGAGAATGAATAAGACAATTAGCTGACATCAGCAGTGAACTTCAAAGAATAGAACACTGCAAAAAGGGTATAAAAATAAGAGCTTTTCAAACAGAAAGTCAGAACTTGCTGAATGGGCCAAGCATTTTTCAACTTCACAGGCACGATCTGTAAGTTTTTAACTTTGAGTCTCGGGTAATCAAAGTAATTGATTTTGGTGGATTTTCTGGATTTAGAAATAAGTAAGAAATGTAGAAATGTAATGAAGTAAAGATTTGAAAATAAGGTTCTCTGAGAAATAAGAAATGTAAACTATCTGTATTTTGAATTGTTAATGTTACAACTGATTCAACAGCTGTTACCTGAATGTCGGCTCTTAAATAAAACTATATATTTTTAGAATTGTCTCAAAGAGTATTTCTGTATAAACTCACGAACCCAATTTCTGTACACACTTTTGTAAGGAGTTGCAGAATTCTGGGGGTATTCCGAACCCTCATAATATCCAGAAGGTTACAGTCTAATTAAACTTATTAAAAATGCTTATCTGGAGGACGGTAACATCTTCAGTCATTCCTTTCCTTTAGGGAGAGATAGCCTGAACATTTAGACCCATTTAAGTGTCTTGTAGAATTCGGCTATCTCTAACTTAAGTTAAAGGTGAACGTCTGGGGAATACGCCTGACCTGAGAAAGCCCAAGAAGGGCTAGGACTTGTAATTATCCCTTCAAGGTGACTTTAGGACAGGTGACCAAATGCTTGGTCAAAGAGGTAGGTTTTAAGGAAGTTCTCAAAGGAGGAGGGAGAGGTGGAACGGTTTAGGCGAGGAATGCCAGAGCTTACGGTCTAGACAGCTGAAGGCATGGCCGCCAATGGTGGTGTGAAGGAAGCGGGGGATGGACAACAGGCCACACTTGGAGAAATGCAGAGTTATCAGAGGGTTGTAGGGCTGGAGGAGGTTACAGGGATAGGGAGGAGCATGGCCATGGAGGGATTTGAACACGAGGATGAGAATTTTAAAATTGGAGGCATTCATGGATCTGGAGCCAATGTAGGTTAGTGAGCACAGAAGTGATGGGGGAACGGGACTCGGTGCTAGTTAGGATAAGGGCAGCAGAATTTTGGATGAGCTTAACTTTATGGAGGGTGGAAGGTGGTACCCAACCAGGAAAGCATTGGAATGGTTGAGTCTGGAGGTAACAGAAGTTTAGGGTGAGGGTTTCAGCAGCAGATGAGCTGAGGTAAATGTGAAAATGGGGAATTTTTAATGGGATCTGGGGGAGAGCCATGGCTGCCCAGTGTCCTGCATCTCAAAATCCTTCTGATAGTACATGTACGGCTGAGCTGAACATTTCACCGAATATTCCTTTGTTCTCAAACTTAGATAAGCAGCCCCGACTGCAGCAGTTTGACACTTCCATTTCCTACACCAGCCATCCTTATGATCTATCAGAATAAGATTACTCATTTGTCGCTAATTGGTGGTGACGTAAGAAAACTACTAGGCACTTGGTCTGAGTATTAAACAAGGCTTTAATCAACTGTTTTTCAACATGGAGATCTAGTTGTGTCCTTCACTAGTTCCTGTTAAAGAATGTCCTCACCAAGCTGGGCCCATGCCCGAGTATTTATACTCTCCCTGGACTGCGCCACCAGCAGGCCGCCCAGTATTACTTCATAAGTCATTCCCACATGAATGACAAGATTCATGTCAGGTGGTGGACTATGAAAGGTTTTGTCCTGCATTTCTAGGTTGAAATTGCCTCAAGCTCATTTGACCCTTACATTTTATTCAGTACAGAAACCTTTGATCTACCATCCTCGGACAGAACTCAAACCCAGATATGATAGGAAAATCTTCTTGTCAAGATTTGTCACCCAAGCTCCCTGCTTTCTAACATAACGCAATGGGTCTCCTTTTATATTCACAGCAACCATCCTCCTGCCTGACTATCTGCCTTGTGGGAGCCTGACCTTTACTATTCATTCTGGGATGTGGACGTTGCTGGCAAGGCCAGCATTTATTGCCCATCCCTAGTTGCCCTTGAGAAGGTGGTGGTGATCTGCCTTCTTGAACTGCTGCTGTCCGTGTGGTGAAGGTGCTCCCACAGTGCTGTTGGGGAGGGAGTTCCATGATTTTGACCCAGCGACAATGAAGGATCGGCGATATATTTCCAAGTCAGGATGGTGTGTGACTTGGACGGGAACTTGAAGGTGGTGGTGTTCCCATACCCTTGTCCTTCTGGGTGGTAGAGGTCGTGGGTTTAGGGGGCGCTGGCGAACTAATGGCAGTGTCCTCCTGTCAACCCAAGAAATATTAAGTTATTCAAGTTATATTATTTATATTGTACTTCTCCTCAAATCTTCTGCCTAAGGTACTGTTTTCTTGCACCAAAACTTAAGACTAAAATTTGGGGACTGTCTACTCTCTGCTAATTTCCATTGTTCACCGCCCCCCCCACCCCCACCCCACCCCAGGATGGAGCCCTTCTATAATGACGGATAATGGGGGGATTGTTCCCTCCATTATAGCATATAATGGAAATTCCTCTGTTGATCTACCATCCTCGGGCAAACTTGATTGAAACATATAAGATCCTGAGGGGTCTTGAAAGGGTGGACGCGGAGAGGATGTTTCCTCTTGTGGGAGAATCTAGAACTAGGGTCACTGTTTAAAAATAAGGGGTCACCCATTTAAGACAGAGTTGAGGAGAAATTTTTTCTCACAGAGGGTCGTGAGACTTTGGAACTCTCTTCCTCAGAGGGCAGTGGAAGCAAAGTCGTTGAATATTTTTAAGGCAGAGGTAGATAGATTCTTGATAAGCAAGGGGGTGAAAGGTTATCTGAATGTGGAATAATCAGATCAGCCATGATCTTATTGAATGGCAGAGCAGGCTTGAGGAACCAAATGGCCTACTCCTGCTCCTAATTCGTATGTTTGTTTGATCCAAAGGGATGCTGTACCTACATTAATAGATGAACAGCCACTCTCATTCCTCCAACCCCACGCTGTTTACAAAACAAGAGATCTTAACTGAGTCGCATCTCTCCCTGTCCTGGACTTTTACACTTTTAACCAAAGAAATCCAAATTGGAACCTTTGATCGTACAGGTGTGCTTTGTTTGAAATGCCTGGCCGTCTATCTGCCAGGTGAACAGATGGACAAATGAAACGATTATACTTCCGCCTCCCAGCAGCAGAGGTGATCAAGAAGCTGATTTGGAAATTTGCTTTCACAAACGAAAAACTTGCAAATTAACACCATTCTCAAAATGGAGGTCCCGCCATGTGTGATCGGCATGTCCTGTCTGTAAATTAGTCCGCATCGTACTGGAATTAGAAAGCTGTCATCTCATTTTCTAATTTTTAGATTTTTTTTTGCTCGTTTTATGTGTTCGGAAAAGTCAGCATTGAGAAAGGGTGGGACAGTGGGGAGGTGGAGCAGAAGGCTGTCCTAATTTAGTCAGGTAGCTTGAAACAGTTCCAGAAGAGATATAGCTCACCTCGTCACCTTACAACAGTTCCAGAAAAGGTATAGCACACCTAGTCACCTTACAACAGTGCCAGAAAAGGTACAGCTCACCTCGTCACCTTACAACAGTTCCAGAACAGGTACAGCACACCTCGTCACCTTACAACAGTTCCAGAACAGTTACAGCTCACCTAGTCACCTTACGACAGTTCCAGAACAGGTACAGCTCACCTCGTCACCTTACGACAGTTCCAGAACAGGTACAGCTCACCTCGTCACCTTACAACAGTTCCAGAACAGGTACAGCTCACCTCATCACCTTACAACAGTTCCAGAACAGGTACAGCTCACCTCATCACCTTACAACAGTTCCAGAACAGGTACAGCACACCTTGTCACCTTACAACAGTTCCAGAACAGGTACAGCACACCTAGTCACCTTACGACAGTTCCAGAACAGGTACAGCTCACCTCGTCACCTTACGACAGTTCCAGAACAGGTACAGCTCACTTTGTCACCTTACAACAGTTCCAGAACATGTATAGCACAGGTTGGATACAGGGTAAAGCTTCCTCTGTTTCTCTCTAATGACGTGTCCCAGCCCCAACCTCAGAAGAGCACCTCCTACTGCCCCCAGTATGGGACTTTTACATTTCCCTCACCAGCCATTTTGTGATTTGTATGAAAGGTTAAATTTCCGCTCGCCGTTGTCCTCATGCAAACACTTAAGGTGCTCATAGAAAATTCCACCCTGCATTATTTTACCGCAGGCACGAGGCGGGAAACTCAGCGGCAGCAGCGGGGCTATAAAAGGCTCCAAGAGACCAGGTAGGCCTCACAGCATCGGCGGGAATTTCAGCGGCAGCAGCGGGGCTATAAAAGGCTCCAAGAGACCAGGTAGGCCTCACAGCGTCGGCGGGAATTTTAGCGGCAGCAGCGGGGCTATAAAAGGCTCCAAGAGACCAGGTAGGCATACTAATCTCCAATCTCACAGAGAGGGAGAGATGTAAAAAGTAATCGAAGTGTGACGTCACCAGAAAGCAGGTAAGTGATTGGTTGGTGAGTATTTCTCTCTTTTTAAACTTTAACTCTGTGGTTTACAGTTTCTAAGCTCTCTGTGGTGTAGCAGGGACTGTTTGTAAACCAGGACCCTTAAATGTATCATTTAACTGTAGTGACAAAGGTTGGACAGGCAGCAAGGGAATTGGTGACCAACAGACAGAGTACTAGGCACAGGCAGGTAGTGCAGCGGTCCCCTGTGGACATCCCCCTCTCAAACAGATACACCACTGTGATGAAATATATGCCTTCATCAGCCCATGTGTTTTACCTGCTTGTATTGTGTGAACCGCCCCCTTTTGTTCCTATTGTGTGTATTGGCTACGCCCCTGTCTTTTGCCATATAAAGGTCTCAAAAGCTGTATGAGTCATTCCTACCAGACGAACCCGATGTGGGAAGACCTGTAATGCTGCAATGTTCTTAGTGATTAAAAGCCTTCAGTTGAATCCTTGTCTTTGAGTCATTGATGGCATATCAATTTTAATCACTAAAACACCAAGATGGATCGACTCCTGAAACCAGAGTGCTTGGATCTGGACCCCCATGCCTCAGACGCAGCCACACAGTTCGGACACTGGTTCCAATGCTTCGAATTTTTCATTGCAAACTCATCCACCACCATAGCAGCCGCAACCACTACCGGAGACATGAAACTGGGAATCCTGCGAAACTGGGTGAGCCATCGGGTCTCCCCTCTCATCCAAGATGCCACCAGCTACGGGGATGCCTGCACCATTCTGAAGGCCCACTACGTGCGGCCAATAAACAAGGTGTACGCCAGGCATCTTCTGACTACTCGCACGCAGCAGCATGGTGAGTCACTAGAGGACTTTATACTAAGCCTAAAAGTACTGGGCAGAGACTGTAACTGTAAGGCCGTGTCTGCCATCGTGTACACGGAGGAGCTGATTCGAGACTCCCTTATTGCGGGCCTCAGTTCAAATTACATTCGGCAGAAACTGTTTGAAAAGGAGGGACTGGACTTAAAACAGGCTATAGATATAGCGCGATCGCTGGATATGGCCCAGAAGAACTCTGAATCCTGTTCCCCAGGCCACGCGGCCCACTCCGCCTCGTGCGCGCCGTGGGGGCCGCCATCTTGGAAGCCATCTTCACCTCCCAGGTCTCAGGCCAGCCCAGCACCATCGGAGCCCCAGCCTCCACCCAGGAGCCCCACTACTGCCGCGATGAATCGGGGCCCGAAATGCTACTTCTGCGGCCAGGACAAACACTCCAGGCATCTGTGCCCAGTGAAGGGCACCACCTGTTTTAAATGCGGGAAGAAAGGACATTTCAGCAAAGTCTGCAGAGGGAACCCCGCCTCCAACTCCACCACCGCCACGTGCGCGCCGTGGGAGCGGCCATCTTGGAAGCCATCTTGTCCACCCTCATGGAGTCCACCATCTTGCCCCGACTACACGGACCTCCAGGACCCACTGGTGGCCTCGATCACAGTGGATCAATCCAGGCCGCATCCGTTGTCTAAATCGATGATGGACATAGAGGTAAACGGGAACAAGGTTAAATGCTTGATTGACTGCGGGAGCACCGAAAGCTTTAGTCATCCTAGCCTGGTAAAACGACTTTCACTAACGATAGTCCCCACACAGGGCAAAATCGCCATGGCCGATAAGACTCATACCTCAAAAATTACAGGTTTCTGCGCGGTTATGTTGTCGGTAAAAGGCAATGATTACAGAGATTTTAAACTATTGAAAATGCCAGATCTCTGTGTGAACGTGATCTTGGGTCTGGACTTCCAGTGCCACCACCAAAGTATCACGCTTACCTACGGTGGGTCCCAGCCGCCCCTCACGGTGTGCGGTCTGGCTACCCTGAAGGTCAAGCCGCCCTCTCTGTTCGCCAACCTCGCACCCAACTGCCGACCCATAGCGACCAAGAGTAGGCGGTACAGCTGGGAGGACAGACGGTTCATTGCGTCGGAAGTGGAAAGACTCAAGCGGGTGGGTATCATCGAATGCAGTACCAGCCCATGGCGCGCCCAGGTAGTAGTAGTTAAGGGTAGCGAAAAGAAGCGGATGGTGATAGATTATAGCCAGACGGTTAATCTATACACCCAGCTAGACGCCTACCCTCTGCCCCGCATAGCGGATATGGTTAACCAAATCGCGCAATACCGGGTGTTTTCCACCATCGACCTAAAATCGGCATACCACCAGCTCCCCATTAGGCTGGAGGACCGTCCATACACCGCCTTCGAGGCGAACGGACGTCTCTACCACTTCCTCAGAGTCCCCTTTGGGGTAACGAACGGGGTCTCGGTCTTCCAGCGGGAGATGGACCGCATGGTCGATGAGAACCAGTTAACAGGCACCTACCCATACCTAGACAACGTCACCATCTGCGGCCATGACCAGCAAGACCACGACTCGAACCTCGCGAGATTTCTGAAAACCGCCCTCAGACTCAATCTCACCTACAAGGAGGATAAGTGTGTCTTTAGCACCACGCGCCTCTGTATCCTGGGCTGCGTGGTGGAAAACGGGGAAATCGGTCCGGACCCCGACCGATTGCGCCCCCTACGGGAGCTACCCCTACCAAACACTCCCAAGGCCCTGAAAAGGTGCCTGGGGTTCTTCTCCTATTACGCCCAATGGGTCCCCAATTACTCCGACAAGGCCCGTCCCCTCCTGAAATCAACGTCCTTCCCGCTCACGGCCGAGGCCCACGCCGCCTTCAACAGCATTAAACACGACATTGAGAAGGCCGCATTGCGGTCAGTGGACGAAAACACCCCTTTCCAGGTCGAAAGCGATGCGTCCGACTTCGCTTTAGCAGCCACCCTCAACCAGGATGGGCGGCCCGTAGCCTTTTTCTCAAGAACCCTCCAAGGGCCCGAGATCAGGCACTCCTCGGTAGAGAAGGAGGCCCAGGCCATAGTGGAGGCAGTGCGGCACTGGAGGCACTACCTAGCCGGCAAACGCTTCACCCTGCTTACCGACCAGCGGTCGGTAGCCTTCATGTTTAACAACAAACAGAGGGGGAAGATCAAGAACGACAAATTTCTCAGGCGGCGGATCGAACTCTCCACGTTTGAGTACGACATAATATATAGGCCGGGGGCCCTCAACGAATCCCCCGACACCCTATCATGAGGGATGTGTGCCAGCATCCAGGGGGACAGGCTACAGGGCCTCCACAATGGCCTCTGCCACCCAGGGGTCACCCGGCTATTCCACTTTATAAAATCCCGTAACCTGCCCTATTCCATCGAGGAGGTCCGGTCTATGACCAGGGACTGCCGCACTTGTGCGGAATGCAAGCCCCGTTTTTTCAGGCCCGACCAAGCCCACCTGATCAAAGCTACACGGCCATTCGAGCGCCTGAGCTTAGATTTCAAGGGACCACTCCCCTCCACCGACCGCAATGTGTACTTTCTCAACATTGTGGACGAGTACTCCCGCTTCCCATTCGCCTACCCCTGCCCAGATATGACCAGTGCCACGGTCATCAAGTGCCTCGGCAACCTGTTTTGCACGTTCGGCATGCCTAACTACATCCACACTGACAGGGGGGCGTCGTTCATGAGCGATGAACTGCGCCAATACCTGCTGGTAAGTGGAGAGGGAGAACGCGACAGTGTGGAAGGCGGTCAGCTTAGCACTAAGGTCTAAAGGCCTCCCCACCTCCCGCTGGCAGGAGGTCCTCCCAGACGTACTCCACTCGATAAGGTCGCTACTGTGTACTGCTACTAACGCCACTCCCCACGAGAAGATGTTTGTTTTTCCCCGCAAATCAACCTCAGGAGTATCCCTACCCTCGTGGCTCTCCATCCCAGGGATAGTCCTGTTACGGAAGCATGTGAGGGGCCACAAAACGGATCCCCTCGTGGAGGCAGTACACCTACTCCATGCAAACCCACAGTACGCGTACGTCAAGCAAACCGACGGGCGTGAAGTCACCGTGTCCATTAAGGACCTTGCCTCGGCAGGAAGCGACGACGACGACCCACCTCCACCATCCCCAGAGGTATCCTCACCGCCCCCAGAAGTACCTGCAACACCCCCAGCACATGGGTATGCCCAGGAGGGCATCACGGACTCCCAGTCGGAACCCGAGGTACTGTTGCGACGTTCAGGAAGGACTATCACACCCCCGGACAGACTAAATCTGTAGAAGGGGTGAATGTGATGAAATATATGCCTTCATCAGCCCATGTGTTTTACCTGCTTGTATTGTGTGAACCGCCCCCTTTTGTTCCTATTGTGTGTATTGGCTACGCCCCTGTCTTTTGCCATATAAAGGTCTCAAAAGCTGTATGAGTCATTCCTACCAGACGAACCCGATGTGGGAAGACCTGTAATGCTGCAATGTTCTTAGTGATTAAAAGACTTCAGTTGAAACCTTGTCTTTGAGTCATTGATGGGGGGGGATGGCTTACCAGAGGAAGGCAGCAGCAGCAAACTTCCTGGCACCAGGGGTGGTTCTGCTGCAAAGGACGGGAGGAAAAAGCGGGCTAGAGCTATCGTAAAAGGGGATTCTATTGTAAGCGGAATAGATAGGCATTTCTGCGGCCGTGAACGAGACTCCAGGATGGCGTGTTGCCTCCCTGGTGCAAGGGTCAAGGATGTCTCAGAGCAGCTGCAGAACATTTTGGAAGGGGAGAGTGAACAGCCAGTTGTCGTGGTGCATATAGGTACCAACGATATAGGTAAAAAACGGGATGAGGTCCTAAAAGCTGAATATAGGGAGTTAGGAGGTAAATTTAAAAATAGGACCTCAAAGGTAGTAATCTCAGGATTGCTACCAGTGCCACATGCTAGTCAGAGTAGAAATAGAAGGATATTTCAGATGAATACGTGGCTAGAGGAATGGTGTGAGGGGGAGGGATTCAAATTCCTGGAACATTGGAACCGGTTCTGGGGGAGGTGGGACCAGTTCAAACTGGACGGTTTGCACCTGGGCAGGGCCGGGACTGATGTCCTAGGGGGAGTGTTTGCTAGTGCTCTGGGGGAGGGTTTAAACTAAAATGGCAGGGGGTTGGGAACCTGAACAGAGGGACAGAGGAAAGGGAAACAAGGATAAAAGCAAAAGATAGGAAGGAGAAAAACAACAGTGGCAGTCAGAGAAATCAACAGTTTAAATCAAACATGGCCACAGTAAATAATAATTCTAATAGGTCTAAGAGCGTTAAAAAAACAAGCCTGAAGGCTTTGTGTCTTAATGCGAGGAGCAGTCGTAATAAGGTGGATCAATTAGCTGCGCAAATAGAGGTAAACAATTATGATTTGATTGGGATTACGGAAACATGGCTCCAGGGTGGCTAAGGCTGGGAACTCAACATCCAGGGGTATTCAATATTCAGGAAAGATAGGCAAAAAGGAAAGGGAGGTGGGGTCGCATTGCTGGTTAAAGAAGGGATTAACACAATTGTAAGGAAGGATATTAGCTCTGATGATGTGGAATCTGTATGGGTAGAACTGAGAAATACCAAGGGGCAGAAAAGGTACATGCTGAACCTCCCCCAGCTACACAACATGCTGAACCTCCCCCACTGAGTGCAAGTCATCAAAGAGTGCTGTGAGTTTGGGTAAGTGTGAGAGTTCTTTAATTGTTATTTCTCTTTAAATCATTCTTGATAAGATTACTTAAGCAGTTTAAGTAAAGGGGAAAAGTTAAATATTTGGGATTCTGTTGGCTTAAGAAGAGTAAAACAAGGTTACACTGCAGTAGGAGTAAATTGGCACAGCAGGCAGTGGAAACCAGTTTTCTAACCAATCAGCAGGGGTGACTCACTTGGCTGTAAACAAACAAACAGTATAAAAAGACCAGCCCTAGTGTGAGCAAGCACTGAGTGTGAGTCATCAAAGGGTGCTGTGAGTTTGGGTAAGTGTGAGTTAGGGTAAGTGGGGTGTTAGGTGCTCTTTTCAAACTTTAACTCTGTGGGTTGTAGTTAATAAGGCCTTTCTGGTGCAGAGTGACTGTTGGTAAACCATTTAACTGGTGTAACTAGAGGGATTGATTTAATTTAAATCCAATTAATTAAAGGGGATACTAGCATCTAAAATCGGGCAGAGGGTGTCCATAACTAACAATAAAAAATTTAATTAATTACATAGAATGGAGCAGGTGATGTGTTACTTTTGCGAGATGTGGGAGCCGGTGAACCCCATTGAGGCTCACGGTGATTACGTCGGTGACAAGTGTCTGCTGCTACAGGGACTCCAGCTCCGTGTCGATGAGCTGGAGTCTGAGCTTCAGACACTGCGACACACCAGGGAGGGGGAGAAGTACCTGGACTCTGTGTATCAGGAGGTGGTCACACCTATGAAGTTAATTAATTCAGATGTAGCCCATGGTCAGGGACAGGACGGTGTGACTATGAGTGAGGCAGGTACGGGGATCCAGGAGGTAGAGCTGGAGGAGCCGCAGCCCTTGCTCTTGTCCAACAGGTTCGAGGTTCTTACTCCCTGTGGGGACAGGAGCAGGGACTGCAGGGAGGATGAGCAACCTGGCCACAGCACCGTGGAACAGGGGGCCATTCAAGAGGGGGGAGTAAATAGAAATGTTGTAGTGGTAGGGGATAGTATTATTAGTGGGATAGATAGAGTTCTCCGCAGCCAAGAGCGAGAGTCCCAAAGGCTGTGTTGCCTACCCGGTGCCAGGGTTAAGGGCATCGCCTCTGGGCTGGAAAGAAACTTGCAGTGGGAGGGGGTGGATCCAGTTGTCGTGGTCCATGTTGGTACAAACGACGTAGATAGGACTAGGAAGCCAGTTCTGTTAAAGGAGTATGAGCAGCTAGGGGTCAAAAAACAGAACCTCAAGGGTAATAATGGATTATTACCTGAGCCACGAGCGAATTTGGCTAGGACAAATAAAATTAGAGAGTTAAATGCGTGGCTCAAAGACTGGTGTGGGAGAAATGGGTTTTGCTTCCTGGGACACTGGCACCAGTACTGGGGCGGGAGGGAGCTGTTCCGTTGGGATGGGCTTCACTTGGCCAGTGCTGGGACTAGAGTTCTGGCGGATCATATAACTAGGGCTGTAGAGAGGGCTTTAAACTACCTAGTGGGGGGGAGGTTCCTAGAGAGAAAATAATAAAAATGACAACAAAGAAGGTCATAGACTTAGGTAGCAGTGGGGAAATTAAAAACCAGAGCATGTCAGGAAGGGGCAGAAGGTATGGAGTAAAAGGTAAAGTAATAAAAAGGGCAAAAGCAGGAACTAAGTGTCACAAAACATATTTGAAAGTTCTCTATCTGAATGCACGTAGCATTCGTAACAAAATAGACGAGTTAATGGCACAAAAAACTACATATGGGTATGATCTTGTGGCCATTACAGAAACATGGCTGCAGGGTGACAATGCCTGGGAATTAAACATACCAGGTTATTTAACGATCAGGAAGGACAGGCAGGAAGGAAGGGGAGGTGGGGTGGCTATGTTAATAAAGGAAGGAATCACTGTAATCAGAGAAATGATATTGGGTCAAAGGATCAGGATAATGAAACAGTTTGGGTGGAGGTAAGGAAGAATAAGGGGAAAAAACCACTAGTGGGCGTAGTCTATAGGCCTCCAAACAGTTGCGAC
Source organism: Somniosus microcephalus (assembly GCF_052327205.1). Lineage (NCBI taxonomy): Eukaryota > Metazoa > Chordata > Chondrichthyes > Squaliformes > Somniosidae > Somniosus > Somniosus microcephalus. Next base: position 118,764,810 of record NC_141000.1, on the reverse strand, counting down.
TCTGTTGGACGGAGTATCAATCAGGAAATAGTTGAGGCTTGTAATAAGGGAACATCTATAATTATGGGGGATTTTAACTATCATATTAATTGGACAAATCAAATTGGGCAGGGCTGCCTTGAGGATGAGTTCATTGAGTGTATTAGGGATGGGTTTCTTGAGCAGTACGTAACTGAACCGACCAGGGGGCAAGCAACCTTAGATCTGGTCCTGTGTAATGAGACAGGATTAATTAAAAATGTCCTAGTAAAGGATCCCCTTGGAATGAGTGACCATAACATGGTTGAATTCCATATTCAATTAGAGGGTGAGAAGGTTGGATCTCAAACAAGCGTGCTAAGCTTGAATAAAGGAGACTATGAAGGTATGAGAGCAGAATTGAGTAGAGTGGATTGGGAAAATAGATTAAAGGGTAAGACGATACATGATCAGTGGTGTACATTTAAGGAGTTATTTTACAACTTCCAAAAAATATATATTCCACTGAGAAGAAAAGGGTGTAAAAGAAAAGACAGCCATCCGTGGCTAAGTAAAGAAATTAAGGATAGTATTCAACTAAAAACAAGGGCATATAAGGTAGCCAAATCTAGTGGGAGGATAGCGGATTGGGAAAACTTTAAAAGACAGCAAAAAATAAAAAAAAGATTGATTAAGAAAGGGAAGATAGATTATGAAAGTAAATTAGCAAAAAATATAAAAACAGGTAGTAAGAGTTTTTATAGTTATATAAAAAGAAAAAGGGTGGCTAAAGTAAATGTTGGTCCCTTAGAGGATGAGACCGGGAAATTAATGGTGGGAAATATGGAGATGGCAAAAACACTGAATGAATATTTTGTGTCAGTCTTTACAGTAGAGGACACTAAGAATATCCCAACACTGGATAAACAGGGGGCTATAGGGGGGGAGGAGCTAAACACGATCAAAATCACTAAGGAAGTGGTACTCGGTAAAATAATGGGACTCAAGGCGGATAAATCGCCTGGACCTGATGGCTTACATCCTAGGGTCTTGAGGGAAGTGGCGGTAGGGATTGTGGATGTATTGCTAATAATTTTCCAAAACTCCCTGGACTCAGCAAAGGTCCCGGCAGACTGGAAAACTGCTAATGTAACACCCTTATTTAAAAAGGGCAGTAGACAGAAGGCTGGAAACTATAGACCGGTTAGCCTAACATCTGTGGTAGGTAAAATTTTGGAGTCCATTATTAAGGAGACAGTAACAGGACATTTGGATAATCATAATTTAATAGGACAAAGTCAGCATGGTTTTATGAAAGGGAAGTCATGTTTGACAAATTTGCTGGAGTTCTTTGAGGAAGTAACATATAGGGTGGATAAAGGGGAACCAGTGGACGTAGTGTATTTAGACTTCCAAAAGGCATTTGACAAGGTGCCACACAAAAGATTATTGCTTAAGATAAAAAATCACGGGATTGGGGGTAATATTCTGGCATGGATAGAGGATTGGCTATCTAACAGAAGGCAGAGATTTGGGATAAATGGTTCATTCTCAGACTGGCAATCAGTAATTAGTGGTGTTCCACAGGGGTCAGTGCTGGGTCCCCAACTCTTTACAATCTATATTAACGATTTGGAGGCGGGGACCGAGTGTAACATATCAAAGTTTGCAGATGATACTAAGATGGGAGGGAAAGTAGTGAGTGAGGAGGACATAAAAAACCTGCAAAGGGACATAGACAGGCTAAGTAAGTGGGCAGAGATTTGGCAGATGGAATACAATACTGGAAAGTGTGAGGTTATGCACTTTGGCAGGAAAAATCGTAGAGCAAGCTATTATCTTAATGGCAAGAAACTGGAAAGTACTGAAGTACAAAGGGATCTGGGGGTCTTGGTGCATGAAACTCAAAAGGTTAGTATGCAGGTGCAGCAAGTGATTAAGAAGGCCAATGGAATGTTGGCTTTCATTGCTAGGGGGATAGAATATAAAAATAGGGAGGTATTGCTTCAGCTGTACAAGGTATTGGTGAGACCGCACCTGGAATACTGCATACAGTTTTGGTGTCCATACTTAAGAAAATACATACTTGCTCTCGAGTCAGTACAAAGAAGGTTCAGTCGATTAATCCCGGGGATGAGGGGATGGACATATGAGGAGAGGTTGAGTAGATTGGGACTCTACTGATTGGAGTTCAGAAGAATGAAAGGTGATCTTATTGAAACATATAAGATTGTGAAGGGGTTGGATCGGTTGGATGCGGGGAGGATGTTCCCGATGATGGGTGAAACTAGAACTAGGGGGCATAGTCTTAGAATAAGGGGCTGCTCTTTCAAAACTGAGATGAGGAGGAACTACTTCACTCAGAGGGTGGTAGGTCCATGGAATATGCTGCCCCAAAAAGCTGTAGAAGGTACATCATTACATAAATTTAAAACAGAAATAGACAGTTTCCTAGAAGTAAAGGGAATTAAGGGTAACGGGGAGCGGGCAGGAATTTGGACATGAGTCTAGGTTCGGATTGGACATGGCCCTGTGGGTAGCGGAGCGGGCCCAGGGGCCGTGTAGCCTGATCCTGCTCCTATTTCATGTGTCTAATTCTGTTAGATTCAGGAGATGGTTCTGTGATAGTAGATTGGCGGTTAGGATCAGATCAGCCATGATCTTATTGAATGGTGGAGCAGGCTCGAGGGGCCGATTGGCCTACTCCTGCCCTTATTTCTTATGTTCTTATTTTCTTAAAATGTTAGTGGGAGTGGTATATAGACCTCCAAACAGTAATGCGGAGGTTGGGGATGGCATTAAAAGGGAAGTTAGAGAAGCGTGCAATAAGGGCACAGCAGTCATCATGGGTGACTTTAATCTACATATAAATTGGGCTAACTAAATTAGTAACAATATTATGGAGGAGGAATTCCTGGAGTGTTTACGGGATAGTTTCCTGGACCAATATGTCGAGGAACCAACCAGAGATCAGGCCATCTTAGACTGGGTATTATGTAACGAGAAAGGATTAATTCGCAATTTTGTTGTGCAAGGGCCCTTGGGTCAGAGCGATCATAATATGACAGAATTCTTCATTAAGGTGGAGAATGAAGTTGTTGACTCAGAGACTAGGGTCCTGAATTTAAATAAAGGAAACTACGATGGTCTGAGGATCACATTGTGTAGGATTGATTGGGGAATGTCACTCAAAGGGTTGACGGTGGATAGGCAATGGCAAACATTCAAAGGCCGCATGGATGAACTACAGAATTTGTTCATCCTAGTTTGGCATAAAAATAAAACAAAAAAGGAGACTCAACCGTGGCTAACAAGGGAAATTAGGGATAGCATAAGATCCAAGGAGAGGACATATAAAATGGCCAGAAAAAGCAGTACACCTGAGGATTGGGAGCAGTTTAGGATTCAACAAAGGAGGCAAAGGGATTAATTAAGAAGGGGAAAATAGAATATGAGTGTAAGCTTGCAGGGAACATAAAAACTGACTGTAAAAGCTTTTATAGATATGTGAAGAGAAAAAGATTGGTGAAGTCAAGCGCAGGTCCCTTGCAGTCAGAATCAGGGGAATTTATAATGGGGAACAAAGAAATGGCAGACCAATTAAATATATATTTTGGTTCTGTCTTCACAAAGGAGGACACAAATAACCTCCCAGAGATGTCGGGGAACATAGGGTCTGATAAAAGGGAGTAACTGAAAGAAATCAGTATTTGTAGGGAAATTATGTTAAGGAAATTGATGGGATTGAAGGCCGATAAATCCCCAGGGCCTGATAATCTACATCCTAGGGTACTTAAGGAAGTGGCCCTAGAAATAGTAGATGCATTGATGATTATCTTTCAACATTCGATGGAATCTGGAACAGTACCCATGGATTGGAGGGTAGCTAATGTTACCCCACTATTCAAAAAATGTGGTAGAGAGAAAACGGGGAATTACAGACCGGTAAGCCTGACATCGGTAGTGGGGAAAATGCTAGAGTCCATTATAAAAGATGTAATAGCAGAGCACTTGGAAAACAGTGACAGGATCGGACAAAGTCAACATGGATTTACAAAAGGTAAATCGTGCTTGACTAATCTACTGGAATTTTTTGAGGATGTAACTGGTAAAATAGATATGGGAGAACCAGTGGATGTGGTATATTTGGACTTTCAGAAGGCTTTCGATAAGGTCCCACATAAGAGATTAGCGTGTAAAGCTAAGGCACATGGGATTGGGGGCAAGGTACTGACTTGGATAGAGAACTGGTTGGCAGACAGAAAGCAAAGAGTTGGAATAAACGGCTCTTTTTCCGAGTGGCAGGCAGTGACTAGTGGGGTACCGCAGGGATCGGTCCTTGGACCCCAGCTATTCACAATATATATTAATGATCTGGGCGAGGGAACTAGATGTACTATCTCCAAGCTTGCAGACGACACAAAGCTGGGTAGGCGTGTGTGCTGTGAGGAGGATGCCGAGAAACTCCAGTATGATTTGGACAGGTTGGGTGATTGGACAGAAGCATGGCAGATGCAATATAACGTGGATAAATGCGAGGTTATCCACTTTGGTGTCAAAAACAGGAAGGCAGATTATTATCTGAATGGCAATAGATTGGGAGAAGGGGAAGTGCAACGAGACCTGGGCGTCCTTGTGCACCAGTCGCTGAAAGTAAGCATGCAGGTGCAGCAGGTAGTTAAGAAGGCAAATGGTATGTTGGCCTTTTTAGCGAGAGGGTTTGAGTACAGGAACAAGGATGTCTTGCTGCAATTGTACAGGGCCTTGGTGAGACCACATCTTGAGTATTGTGTGCAGTTTTGGTCGCCTTATCTGAGGAAGGATGTTCTTGCCATGGAAGGAGTTCAGCGAAGATTCACCAGGCTGATACCTGGGATGGCAGGAATGACGTATGAGGAGAGATTGGGTCAATTGGGCTTGTACTCGCTGGAGTTTAGAAGAATGAGAGGGGATCTCATCGAAACTTATAAACTTCTAACAGGGCTAGACAGACTAGATGCTGGAAGGATGTTCCCGATGGTCGGGGAGTCCAGAACCAGGGGTCACAGTCTAAGGATAAGGGGTAAGCCATTTAGGACAGAGATGAGGAGGAATTTCTTCACCCAGAGAGTGGTAAACTGTGGAATTCTCTACCACTGAAGGCAGTAGAGGCCAATACATTAAATATATTCAAGAAGGAGTTGGATATATTTCTCAAGGCTAAATGGATCAAGGGGTATGGGGAGAAAGGAGGGACAGGGTACTGAATTTGGATGATCAGCCATGATCGCATTGAATGGTGGAGCAGGCTCGAGGGGCCGAATAGCCTACTCCTGCTCCTGTCTTCTATGTTTCTATGTTTCTATGTTTATTTTATTATTCATCAAAGTGCCATCGGGGTGTTGTGAATTTTGAATGTTCTTTCACAATTTTACATCATTACAGCTTCATAAATGTTGAATTTAAAATGTTTGTCTAGTTTTAGCAACTGCCTGTTCTGTTAGTTCCTGGGACACCACATGACCCAATATTTTGTCCTGTGTGTCAGTCTTAACTAGTTTGTGTGCACATTGGATTTTTCTATGTCCACTCCAGTAGTGTCGAGGTGGGAGTTTCCTGGGTTGGAGTTCGTTAAGTATGGAGGGTGGTCTCCCTGGAATGGTCCCCAACCCTCCTTTCATCTCTCCTGATGATGGTATAGTAAGTAGTGCCATTGATTGGTGGTATATTTCCACGCTTTTGTACTCTATGGGCTGGATTTTCATTGGGCTGTGGAGGCGGGATTGGAGGCGTTTGGGGGTTTAAAATCCCGAAATCGGGGGTCCCAACCCCATCCCGCACCCAACCCGCCTCCATGCCAGTTTCAAAGGAGGCGGGTACCCGCCCCGCACTGGGACCCGCCTCCCCGATGCGGGAAGGGGATTAGTGCCAATTAACTGCCTGTTAACAGGTAGTTAACAGGCAGTTTTTAGCCTAATCCCTATTTTCATTGTTGAAATGTGGGATTCCCGACGGCTCCAAACCACGCCAAGTTAGTGAGGTGGGCCGTCGGGATGAAGGGCTTGGCGGGTTTGAGATGTCCGGTGTTCAGGTGAGTGATGGGCGCATGAGTGCAGAGGTAAGTGTGTTTGGTGTGTGTAAAGTGTTTAAAGAAGTTCTACTAACCTTTACTTACCTTTACAGCCTTCCTTCCTTCAGGTCTCGGGAGTCCCTCAACTCATCGGCACAGAAAGCAGAATGGCCGCGAGCTGTCAAAATCTGCAGCCTCTGCTTTCTGTTCCGGAGAGATCTCTAAATCATCCTGAGAGGAAGGAATTAACCTGGAGTACAGATTGTCAGTGTTTGACAGCTGCAAACAGCTGTCAAACGCTGATATTTCATCTGTCAAAAGGTCTTGACAGATGAAATTTCAATCTGTGACGTCACCTGTTGCCAGGTTGTCCTTAATTGGCCTGCTGAGCTCGCTGGGCGGGCTCAACAATGTCAATCAAGTCTAAATCGCGTGGGTTGGCTAGTACTTAATGGAGGCGGGACTACAACCCCAAAAGTTGTAGTCCCGCCTCCTACCCGCCTCCTCAATGAAAATCCAGCCCATACCTCTATTCACGAAACCCAGGATCCCGTAAACTTTCTTAACTGCTTTCTCAACCTGCCCTGCCACCTTCAATGATTTGTGGACATATACCCCTAGGTCTCTCTGTTCATGTACCCACTTTAGGATTGTACCCTTTTGTTTATATTTCCTCTCTTTACTCTTTCTACCAAAATGTATCACGTCACACTTTTCTGTGCTAAATCTGTCTCTTTTTGTCTCTCTTTCTGTCACTCCCTCTTGTCTCTCTCTCTCTCTCAATCACTATCCCTCTGAACATCCATCTTGTCTCTCTCTCTCTCTCTCAATCACTGTCACTCTGTACCTCCATATTGTCTCTCTTTCTCTCCCTCTTGTCTCTGTCTCTCCCCCTCTCTATCTTTCTGTCTCTCTCTCTCTCGCTGTCTCTCTATCTCTGTCTCTATTTTTCTCTCCATCACTGCCTCTCTCTTTCTTGCTCTGTCTCTTTCCTTCTGTTATCGTTCCCTGTCTTTCTCTCTGTCTCTCTCTCCTAATCTCCTCCTCTCTCTTCCCTCATTTCTCTCTCACTGCTCTGTGCAGTTTTGGTCTCCTTATCTGAAGAAGGACATACTTGCCTTAAAGGCGGTGCAGCGAAGATTCACTAGATTGATCCCTGGGATGAGAGGTTTGTCCTATGAGGAGAGATTGAGTAGATTGGGCCTATAATCTCTGGAGTTTAGAAAAATGAGAGGTGATCTCATTCATATAAGATTTGGAGGGAGATTGACAGGATAGATGCTGAGAGGCTGTTTCCCCTGGCTGGAGAGTCTATAAGAAGGCGTCATAGTCTCAGGATAAGGGGTCGGCCATTTAAGACTGAGATGAGGAGAAATTTCTTCACTCAGAGGGTTTTGAATCTTTGGAGTTTTCTCCCACAAAGGGCTGTGGATGCTGAATTTTTGAGTATACTCAAGGCTGAGATAGATCATTTTTGGACTCTAAGTGAATCAAGGGATATGGGGATCGGGCAGGAAAGTGGAGTTGAGGTCAAAGCTCAGCCATGATCTTATTGAATGGCAGAGCAGGCTCGAGGGGCCATATGGCCTACTCCTGCTCCAAATTCTTATGTTCTTATGCTCTTATGTATACTATTTAAAGAAATTTACACAGAGATGTTGACAGGTTAAGTGAGTGGTCGATACTGTGGCAGATGGATTTCAATGCAGGTAAGTGTGAAGTCATCCATTTTGGACCAAAAAAGGATAGATACGAATATTATCCTAACCCTAACCCTAAATGTTGAAAAGCTAGGAATAGTGGATGTCCAAAGACATTTAGGTTGTCCATGTACACAGATTACCAAAATGTAGTAATCAGGTACAAAAAATAATCAAAAAGGCTAATAGAATGTTAGCCTTTATAACTAGAGGGCTAGAATATAAAGGGGAGGAAGTTTAGCTACAGCTGTACAAAGCCCAGGTTAGACCACATCTGGAGCACTGTGTACAGTTCTGGGCACTGCACCTTAGAAAGGATACATTGGCCTTCGGATGAGTGCTGTGCAGATTGACTAGAATGTTACAAGGGTTAGATTATGAGGAGAGATTACATAAACTAGGCTTGTATTCCCTGGAATATAGAAGGTTAAGGGGTGATTTGATTGAGGTGTTTAGGATATTGAGAGAAATTGATAGGGTGGATAGAGAGAAACTTTTTCCGCTGGTGGGGGGAGTCCAGGACAAGGGGGCATAACCTTAAAATCAGAGCCAGGCCATTCGGGAGAGCAATTAGGAAATATTTTTTCATGCAAAGGGTGGTAGAAGTGTGGAATTCTCTCCCAGAAAAAGCAGTAGATGCTAGCTCAATTAATCATTTTAAATCTGAGATCAATAGAGTTTTGCTACCCTTGGGTGTTAAGGGCTATGGAGCCAAGGTGGGTGGATGGAGTTAAGATGCACATCAGTCATGATCTCATTGAATGGCGGAACAGGCTGAAGGAGCTGAATGGCCTCCTCCTGTTCCTATGCTGCTACTCCTCATCCTCCATGAATGGCATAGAGTGGTAGGGCTATAGAGAGGCAGTCAGTATCAAATGCAGGTCTTGGCAGAGAAATAAAAAACAGGTTTGAAAAGGAAATTCCAAGCTGCGAAAATCACTGAACAAGATTTCCAGACACTTCAACCCTCAAACACCTCACTTCCACCTTGATCAGGTGACCCTGGCAGCTGCTGCACCTCATTTATCTCAGTCTACGTCATCCAGGGTGGGAAACTTTTGAAGGGATAATTACCAGTCCTAGCCCTTTTCGGGCTACCCCAGATCAGGCGTATTCCCCAGACGTTCACCTTCAACTAAAGTTAGAGATAGCCGAATTCTATAAGACGCTTAACTGGGTCTAAAGGTTCAGACTATCTCTCCCTAAAGGAAAGGATAACCTGAAGATATTACCGTCCTCCAGATAGCACTTTAATAAGTTTAACTAGACTGTAACCTTCCGGATATTATGAGGGTCCAGAATACTCCCCCAGAATTCTGCAACTCCTTATAAAAGAGTGTACAGAAATTGAGTTCTCGAGTTTGATACAGAAATACTACTTGAGACAATTCTAAAAATATATAGATTTATTTAAGAGCCGACATACAGTTAACAGCTGTTGAGTCAATCGCAACTTTAACAGTTCAAAATACAAATAGCTTACATTTCTTATTCTCAGTGATCCTTATTCTCAAACCTTAACTTCGTACATTTTTACATTTCTATTATTCTTAATCCAGAATATCCACCAAAATCAAATTAAAAGTATCTTTTTGATCCCCGAGACTCAAAGAATTAAAAACTTACAAAGTGTGTCTCTGAAGTTGAGAATCGCTTGCCCTTTCCAGCGACTTCTGACTTTCCATCTGAAAAGCTCTATTTTTATACCTTTTTTAGTGGTTTATCCTTTGAAGATTTCTGCTGATGTAAGCTAATTATCTCTAGTCATTCTTTGTGTTGACTTTTTTCTATCTTACTGTCAATTTAGCTGCTGCATGCATAATTATGTCTCTACCTTTAGGTGTTCCAAAAACTTATCATAAAATGGCTAAAACAGATTTATCTCTTTTATGTAATTTTTATCGAAGGTCTTCCATTCAATTGTAAAATCACCTAGTTGGTTATAATCAGACGTCGTGACTCCTATGTGTTCCATTTTCAATACAAAAATCATGTGATTGCTTGGTGTCATCTATTGAAATCATATTTACAAAGTCTTCTGTAGGTATCATATTTACAACATGTAAATTGAAAACACTTCAACCAGGGTGTTCCATGCATTTCTTAGCTACTTCAATTGGTTGCATATATAATCGTGTTTCCTGTTTCATTTGATGTTACTTGTACAAAGGCACATGGGGCTAGATTTTCAGTATAGACAGTTTTGGGGCGCTAAGCTTAGCGCGCGCCCGAAGTTAGCGCCCGCCCCAAAGTAGCGCCCCGTTGCCGGAAATTCAGTGGCTTCGCCCTAAGAGGTTGGTGGAGTGCTAAAAGGGGCGTTCCACTAGTATCTTTAGGCGCTAAGCCGGCGGTGGAGAGCGCAACACCCGAGCTCGGGCGCAGCGCACGGCAGACACTCTGGTGCCAGTGAGCTCTTAAAGGGGAAGGGTGCATGTGTTTTTTTCAAAGGCAAAGATGATGATGATGATGATGATGATGATGAGGAGGAGGAGGAGGAGGAGGAGGAGGAGGAGGAGGAGGAGGAGGAGGAGGAGGAGGAGGAGTGATGTGGTGGCCGGAAACATAAATACACCGTTCACAACAACACACTGGATACTTCCACACAACACATGCAGAGTGCCTTTTATAGGAGTGCCCTTTAATTTGCGCTCCCCAGGGTGTGTTGCGTTCCATTTTACAAACGCTCTGGACGCCAGCCGCACAATGGGGCGGTCCGACTGAAGTTTGGATTCGGGGCGGCCAAAGGGCGTTGCACGAGGATGTGACGTCATTTTCTGCGCGCGCATCCGGGCGGCCGCTAAACTTTGCGCCGGCGCTAACGGGCAACTTAATTTGGGGCGGGGCGCAAACTGCGCTGCGCCCAGGCGCTACACGCATAGCGCCCGAAAATCACTTCTCTTAAGGCGCTAACTGCTGGCGCAAGCAACTGAAAATCTAGCCCATGATATTTTATGTTCCTTTTCGAAGTGATAGTTTTTAACACTTTACTTGGCCATTGCTATTGTGTTGGTTCCAAACTGCAGACATTCTGGAAGCTGCAACTTGCTGTTTCAATAGGGCCATTGTTTTTGTATCAACAAACCAATTCCCATTTCAAAAGCTTGTGTGGTGTTTACAGCTTGTGTTAACAACTAATCTTATCTCAAAAGCTTGTGTTCTGTTTGCAGCCTGTGTCGTTGAGGCTTTTAGATTTTTAAACCCAGTATGTCATGTATTATTAATATCAGAAAGCTGTTCATAGGATGGTGTATCTCTTGGAATATGGCTATTTCCTTTACACTGTGTCATTCACATTAGCCCAGTGGGGACTCAGCAGACAGGTTGCAGGAAGGCTTGAATAGAGCGAGGTAACCCTGGGGATGCTCTTTAACAGCGCAGAAGTGACAGAATTTCCTCCCCCAAAATCAATTCCCTGCGCTGCTCTTGCATGGTGAAAATGTTGCAAATGGTGAGGACATTCATCCCCCAGAAAGTGCTCAGCAGGTCGCTTAACATGGGAACGAGAAAGGTAGGCTAATATCTCAGACCTGACACTTTGCCATGCCTTGTCTCAGTGGGTGCAGCACTCTCGCCTCTGAGTCAGAAGGTCGTGGGTTCAAGTCCCACTCCATGAGACTTGAGCACACAAAGCTAGGCTGACACTCCAGTGCGGTGCTGAGGGAGTGCTGCACTGTTGGAGGTGCCGTCTTTCAGATGGGTCGTTAAACCGAGGCCCCGTCTGCTCTCTCAGGTGGACGTAAAAGATCCCATGGCACTATTTGAAGAAGAGCTGGGGAGTTCTCCCCAGTGTCCTGGTGAATATTTATCCCTCAACCAACATAACAAAAGCAGATTATCTGATTATCACATCGATGTTTGTGGGAGCTTGCTGTGCGCAAATTGGCTGCCACATTTCCCACATTATAACAGTAGCTACATTTCAAATAAGTACTTCATTGGCTGTAAAATGCTTTGGGATGTCCTGAGGTTGTGAAAGGCGCCATATAAATGCAGGTTCTTTTTTTATTTACTGAGCCATAAGCTACAATTTGAACTGATCGCCTCATTTAATGACATTGCTGGTGGCTGCAGGATTACAAATGCTGACGATGTACATTAGTCTGAGTATATAACTAGTGCAAATCAGCTCTTGGCCAGAGAGAGAGGGAGAGCAAGAGAAAGAGAGGGGGAGAGAAAGCAAGAGAGAAAGAAAGAGAGAGAGGAGAGAGAAAAGAGGGATTAAAGAGATGAAACAGAGAAAGAGAGAGGAGAGAGAAAGAGAGACAGAGAGAAAGAGAGAGGACAGAATGAGAGCGAGAAAGTGAGCAAGGGAGAGAGAGAAAGAGAGAGGAGAAAGAGGTAAAGAGAGGGAGAAAGTGAGGAAAGAGAAAGAGAGAAGGAGGAGAGAAAAGAGGGAATAAAGAGATGAGAGAGAGAGGAGAGAGAAAGAGAGACAGATGGAAAGAGAGAGAAAGAAAGGACAGAGGGAAAGAGAGAAAGGAACAAGGGAGAGAGAGAGAGAAAGAGGCAGAAAGATAGAGAGACAGAGGGAAAGAGACAGAAAGAGAGCAAGGGAGAGAGAGAGAGAGGGAAAGAGAGTGAGAGAGGCTGCCACTGTTGCTATGAAGGAGAAAGTCTCCACGCAGTAGAGAACGCCGATAGAATGTCTCACAGATGAGAGGGGCTTCATTACTTTTGCAGCAGGGCACTGTGGTACAAGCTGCGCTGGTGGAGAATCCAACACGAAACGTTAAGCTGACTCCCTCTTTTCTGACAGAAAGCTTCACCAAGGCCTGGGCAGCAGGTGAATGTAAGGACGAGCCGGGAGCTGGCGTGGGTGAGCTTTTGTTCTACTGGAAGGCTGTGATCAAATGGCCTTCTCCACACGAACGTATCTTGTGACCTTCCAGATGCTGATTTGTCCGAGAGTATTTTTTCCCTTATTGGCCCTGGAGTTTTCCCTCTTTTCTTGCCTCTCCCAGGAGATTACATAACATAAGAACATAAGAAATAGGAGCAGGAGTAGGCCAATCGGCCCCTCGTGCCCGCTCCGCCATTCAATAAGATCATGGCTGATCTTATTGATTACATGGCGGAGTGGGTAGGTAGAGCCCAGTCAGAATGGTTCGTCCATCATGAGTGTAGGGAAGGCTTGATGGACTAGCTGGTCTTTTCCTACCCATGATTTTCATATGCTCGTATGATGTGCCTTTGCAACATTTTGCTGTTTTTATTTCAGGTTTAAGCATCATTAGCTTTTTTTTATGTCTCTCCCCCCACCCAAATCGAAGTTATTTATTACGAGAACTAAATAGATCAAATATCTCTTATCAGTGAATTAGCAATGCCTCACGTATCAATGGAACAAACTGACTGCCTGAAATAAAGAATAGATTTGCCTTTCTAATCTAGGCTTTATTAACTTAAAAATCCGGTGGCACATCTTCAACACCCAGTCCCAACTAAAGGCTGGAAAGAACTGAATTTAAGATGGCCACCACAAATCACATGACATCAACTACCAATGAGATTACAGCATATATCCCAAGGCAGGAAACAAACAACCAATCACAATACTTCTTACTAAACATAAAGAATAATCACCACATTCACCCCTCCTTTTAAAATATACTCCAACCTAAATAACCTTTACAATTTATAATTAATTATTTACAACTAAAACTATGCACAGACAAAATAAAATGATTCAACATGACACAATACTAAGTGAGCAACAACAAATAGTAACATTGCACATAAGTATTAAGTATCTCTCAACTAAAACAATATAATATAATATTTCAACAATTTTAAAACATTACTATCAATTTAAAAGTCAATTTTCAATCGGTCGACCGGATATCTTGTTCGTGTCAACCTTCTTAACCTTGGTGAAATTCCTTGCCCTCCCACACCAGGAGACACAGAAGTATCTTCTGCAGGAAGGCTATCCATATCCCGATTTTCAACGGTTTCCGGATTAGAAATCCCATCAGGAGGTAAACTGGGATGGTCATGAACATCCATCGAGGGCTGACTAATAGAAGTATAATTATCTGCAGTCGGATTGGAAATATTCGTAGTATCTGTAACAGCATCCACATTATCTGAATCATGACTATTGTTAATATCCTCAGAAGAGGGCTGGCCACCACAAGGAGCCAAGTCTTTAATTGAAACGGTACTTTCTTTCCCATCTTGGAATCGAATATGAGCATATTGGGAATTTGCCTCCAACAGCTCCACCTCCTCCACTAAAGGATCATATTTTGACAATCTAACATGGCGTCGAAGCAGCACAGGTCCCTGCATAGTAAGCCATGAAGGTACCGAATATCCCGTAGTAGATCTCCGTGGATAGTTAAAGAGCCTTTCATGGGGGTCACATTAGTAGCCGTTGAAAGCAATGATCTAATGGAATGCAGGGCATCAGGCAGTACCATTTCCCACTGTGTATTCTTAAGGTTCCGGGATGTCAAAGCCAACATAACTGCCTTCCAGATCACCCCATTGTATCGTTCGCACTGTCCATTACCCTGGGGATTATACGGGGTAGTTCTGCTAGTAGAAATTCCCCGACTCTGAAGGTATTCCTTCAACTGGGAAGACATAAAAGAACTTCCCTGATCCGAATGGATATACGCAGGCATCCCAAAGATGACAAAAAGTTGAGCCAGACATTTGATAACTGCAGCAGCTGATACATCTGCGCAAGGAAAAGCAAAAGGGAACCTTGAAAACTCATCCACAACAGTAAATATATATCGGTTTTGAGTAGTTGAAGGAAGAGGCCCCTTGAAATCGACGCTCAAACGTTCAAAAGGAGAATAGCCTTTATAAGATGAGCTCGTTGAGGCTTAAAGAAATTCGGTTTACACCGAGCACAGATAGAACATGATGAAGTCATCCGCTTGACGTCTTCAACTGAAAAGGGCAAATTCTTACTGCGTACGAAGTGTATCATCCTCGTAACCCCAGGATGGCATAAGGCATTGTGAAGATTAATAAGCGTATCTCCGTGAATCACAGAACAATAAGCCCTCGACAGCGCATCAGCAGCAACATTATCCTTCCCCGGACGATAAACTATATCAAAATGGTAACATGCCAACTCAATCCTCCACCTCATTATTTTATCATTCTTAATCTTTCCAAAATGTTTGACATCAAACATAAAGGCCACAGACTTTTGATCAGTTACCAACGTAAAATGTCACCCCGATAAATAATGTCTCCATTTACGCAGTGCTTCTACTATTGCATACGCCTCTTTCTCTATTGAAGAATGCCTTTTTTCACTATTGTTCAAGGTACGTGAGAAAAAGGCCACAGGTCTTCCATTTTGGTTCAGAGTAGCCCCAATTGCAAAATCAGAAGCGTCCGTCTCAATCACAAAAGGAACCTGCTCATCAATAGAATGCACAACTGCTCCAAGGATATCCTTTTTAAAATTATCAAAACACGTCCTGGCCTCCCATGATAGAGGATATGTCGTAACCCGAATAAGAGGCCGGATCTTCTGTGAAAAATTTGCAATCCAATTAGAATAGTAAGAAAGCAGTCCAACAACTCGTTGCAAAGCCTTAGAATTAGTAGGACAAGGTAAATCAATCAATGGTCGCAGACGTTCTGGGTCTGGTTTAATCTTGTTTCCCGAGATAATGTACCCCAGTAGATTTACCTCAGTGGTCGAAAAGGTACACTTCTCTTTATTGAAAGTTAAACCAACTTTTTCCGCAGCTTGAAGGAATCTTTCTTAATTAGAATCATGCTCCACCCTTGATTTGCCACACACCGTGATGTCATCTAAATATGAAAAGGTGTCAGAGAGAGAGTTATCACTTATAAAAGCATCCATTGCCCGTTGAAAACAAGCAACACCATTAGTAACACCAAATGGTATTCGGCAAAACTGATACAGCTTTCCACCAGCCTCAAAGGCCGTATATGGTTGATCCTTCTTAACAATAGGAATCTGATGATAAGCACTCTTTAGGTCAATAGTGCTAAAAACCTTATACTGAGATACTTTATTGATAAGCTCATCAATCTTAGGCAAAGGGTACGCATCGAATTGAGTATACCTATTAATAGTTTGGGAATAGTCTATCACCATTCGTTTCTTATGTCTCTCGTTAGTCGTGACAACTACCTGTGCCCGCCAAGGCGAACAACTAGGTTCAATGATTCCTTCCAATAAGAGACGTTGAACTTCAGAATTAATAAATTCTCTATCCTGACTGCTATACCTTCTTGACTTGGTAGCAATTGGCTTACAATCCGGCATCAAATTGGAAAAAAGTGATAATGGAGAAATGGATAAAGAGGTTAATCCACAAATAGATAAAGGTGGCTTAGTCCCTCCAAACGAAGGACTGAGACTCTCGTGTAACTGAAGCACATCATGACCAATCAAAATATCCGCACAGAGATTAGGCAAAACAGATAGGCGTATATCAGTATACGTATTACCTAGAAGAATCAACTTCACAAGGCAACAACCAGCTACTTGTGAAGTGAGAGTCGTCTGAGCCATACACACCTGATAGGAAACAGGCGAAATTTTCAAATGCTTCTCCTTTGCAAACTGAAGACTTATAAAACTCTCGGTACTGCCCGTATCTATAAGGGCCTTCACTTCCAACCCATTAACTTGGGCCGTAACTATAGCTTTGTTTAGGCCATGAGCAAATGCAGCAGAAATTGATGCAATAAACACCCTATCTAAAGGCTGAATAGTCACAGAGGAGGTAATTGAACCTGATGATTTACACACACGTGCGTAATGACCTCTCTTGCCGCATTTACTACACACAGCCTCCCGAGCAGGACACTTCAGACGAGAGTGCCGGATGTTCCCACAAAAATAACACTTCTGAATCCTAGAGGCAACAGCCGCTGAAGTAGAAACTGTTTCAGAATCTAGTAAACCACTCCTATTAAGTCCACATAATTCCTTTTCATCCGGAACTGCCGAAACCACAGTCACAGGCTGATTAAAAAGAGCATAAGAATCCGAACTTCTCTGAGCCACATCCAATGTAGAAGCTTGCTCAAAAGCACTCTTAAGATCCAAAGTCTTATTTTCTAACAACCGCTGACGAATTGATCTAGACAGTAATCCATTAATAAAAGCATCCCGTACCGATTCTTCCTTATATTCTTCAGCCGTCACGGCCTTATAATTACAGTTAACACTAAGGCACCGAAGTGCTTGTAAATAAGTATCCAAAGATTCTCCCACCTGCTGCCTACGGGCAGATAGAAGGTGACGTGCAAATACCTCATTCTTTGGTTTAACAAAAATCTTTTCCAATGTAGAAATAGCCACTTCGTAAGTTTTACAGTCCAAAATATACTTATATACACATCCGGAGCAATGTAGTTGATCAGCATATTCAGCTTATTTAGAGACTCTTGATCCAACATGCCCAAAAAGTTTTTAAATGTACAATACCAATGTTTCCATTTATCATCCACTCCTGCAGAATTAGGGTCAGCATTGAATTGTTCTGGTTGAAGATATCGCTCCATTCTGACATAAAGTTAATAAATTGAAATAAAGAATAGATTTGCCTTTCTAATCTAGGCTTTATTAACTTAAAAATCCGGTAGCACATCTTCAACACCCAGCCCCAACTAAAGGCTGGAAAGAACTGAATTTAAGATGGCCACCACAAATCACATGACATCAACTACCAATGAGATTACAGCATATATCCCAAGGCAGGAAACAAACAACCAATCACAATACTTCTTACTAAACATAAAGAATAATCACCACACTGCCATTCTGCAATTCATCTTTTTTGTTGAACAGGGACAGAATACTTGACTTTCTTTGCCAAGACAAACTTATTTTCACCTCATTTCCCTCTTCCAGCTTCGCCATAGTAGGCAGAGTTATGCTCTGCGTGTGATTTCTGCTCCCGAGCACATTGCTGAGAGGCCACATTGGTTCAAAGTGTGCTCCACACGCCATCATTCCATTTTCCTTTTAGTTGGAGCAATTACACCAGCTGGAGGCTGGAGTTAATGAAGACTAAACTATAGGGGAGGAATGTGCTGGCTCGATAAGATGGCTCGAGGACATTTTGTGGCACTGCGGAGATAGCAGGGGTGGCAATGGGAGGTGTATCAGCACAGAAAGGATATCACAGCACAGGAGAAGGTCCTGTCTAATCAACGTTACCACAGGCAGTTCCACCTCGACAAGCAGACGCGTCTTCAAGGGCTTTGCCGAATCATGAGGCAATTTAGATGGCGACCGTCGTTAGTTCTGCCACCCAGTGAGTGGAGTGGAGGACAGCATTTGACTTCCGGCTACCCACTCTGGTACTGTGGATTTCCTTTTTCCAGGCAGCAGCCATTCTGCAGCGCTTAAGATCATTAGCCAGGTGCCAGCTGCATTATTCAGACAATCAGGTGGCCGAATCTGCTTCCCTGATGGCAGGCCCTTTGGGCAGTGGAGTGCAAACAGTTAGGCAGTTCCATAATGCAGCAAACTTTCCGAATCATTTGGGGAGACAATTGATTGCACAGGTGCAACACAGTAGAACGTTTGCATTCAATTAAATTAGTTTGTGGAAGAGGAATTGGCTTCAATCCATCAACGTGCCATTGGTACTTGATGCTAAATTGCTATTGCACAGTTCTTATGCATTCCATCATACCTTCACTCTGGTTCTGTCCCATGCCGGCTCTCTGCAAGAGCACTGCAGTTAGTCCCACTTCCCCGCCCTTTCCCCATAGCCCTGCAAATATTTTTCCTTCAGGTACCTATGCAATTCCCTTTTGAAAGCCACGTTTGAATCTGCCTCCATCACCCTTTCAGGCAGCGCATTCCAGATCCTAACTACTTGCTGCGTAAAACATTTTCCCTCATGTCGCCTTTAGTTCTTTTGCCAATCACCTTAAATCTGTGTCCTCTGGTTCTCGACCCTTCCGCCAATGTGAACAGTTTCTATCTACTCTATCTAGACCCCTCATGATTTTTAACACCTCTATCCAATCGCCTCTCAGCCTTCTCTGCTCTAAGGGGAACAACCCCAGATTCTCTAGTCTATCCACGTAACTGATGTCCCTCATCCCTGGAATCATTCTTGTCAATCTTTTCTGCACCCTCTCTAAGGGCTTCACATCCTTCTCAAAGTGCGGTGCCCAGAATTGGACACAATACTCCAGTTGAGGCCGAACCAGTGTTTTATAAAGTTTCATTATAACTTCCTTGCTTTTGTACTCTATGGGCTGGATTTTACCAGCCCTGAGGAGGAGGGACTGCTGGAAAAATCCGCCAAAATGGGAGCGTGTCCCAAACCTGCTCCCAAACCGCCTCAGGCAGTTAAGAGGTTTTTCCAATTTTTCGACTGCTGCCGCGGGCTTCCCGATGTCGGGGAACCCCGTCAGGGTAAGTGAGGCATGCAGTGGGTCTGTTGTTATATTGGTGTTTGGATGACAGCTGCAGAAGTGGTATGAAGGATGCAATGGGACACTGGTTAGTATCAGAGGTAAGGAAATGTTGTGCAAGTAATTTTTAATGTGGTTAGATGTTTCTGCAGGTGACAAGCTGTGAAGTGTTTGTGTAGCCTCATCTCATCGGGAGAAGTGACAGATGGCTTCTGCAATCTCAGCTGCAGCCGTCATCTGTTTTATCCTAAGGAGAGAGTAATTGGAGCACCTGGGTCCAAGGGCTCACCTTTGGACAGTGATTGTCAGTGTTTGACAGCACCTCAATGTTGTCAAACATTGACAATTCACCTGTCAAACAAGTGTGGTGCATGTGCCTTTAAGAAAACCGGCAGATGAAGCGTCATCAACTGATGTCATCTGACACCGGCTTTCCCTTAATTGGCCGGCAAGCCCGCAGGACGGGCTTAATGAGGCCAATCAGGGCAAAATAGCGTCTGTTCATCAGACGTCGCTGGGGGCAGGATTGGAACCCGAAAACCAGCAGTCCCACCTCGAACTTGGCCTAGAAGGTAAGATTCCACCCAATGCCTCTGTTTATGAAGCCCAGGATTCCATAAGCTTTTTAAACCGCTTTCTCAACCTGCCCTGCCACCTTCAGTGATTTGTGCACATATACCCCCCAGGTCTCTCTGTTCATGCACACACTTTAGGATTGTACCCTTCAGTTTATATTGCCTCTCCTCATTCTTCCTACCAAAATGTATCACTTTGCACTTTTCTGCGTTAAATTTTATCTGCCACGTGTCTGCCCATTCCACAAGCCTGTCTACGTCCTCTTGAAGTCTATCACTATCCTCCTCACTGATCACTATACTTCCAAGTTTTGTGTCATCTGCAAATTTTGAAATTGTGCCCTGTACACCCAAATCCAAGTCATTAATATATATCAAGAAAAGCAGTGGTCCTAGTACTGACCCCTGGGGAACACCACTGTATACCTTCCTCCAGTCTGAAAAACAACCGTTCACCACTACTCTCTGTTTCCTGTCACTTAGCCAATTGCGTATCCATGCTGCCTCTGTCCCTTTTATTCCATGGGCTTCAAATTTGCTGGCAAGCCTATTATGTGGCCCTTTATCAAATGCTTTTTGGAATGGGAGCTAGCTGGCTTCAAGACAGAAAGCAAAGAGTAGAGGTAAAGGATAGCACGGTGGCATAGTGGTTAGCACTGTTGCCTCACAGCGCCAGGGACCCGGGTTCGAATCCGGCCTCGGGTGACTGTGTGGAGTTTGCACATTCTCCCCGTGTTTGCGTGGGTTTCCTCTGGGTGCTCCGGTTTCCTCCCACAGTCCAAAGATGTGCAGGTTAGGTTGATTGGCTATGATAAAATTGACCCTTAGTGTTAGGGGGATTAAATACGTGGGGTTACGGGGATAAGGTGGGATATGTGTTGGTGTAGGGGTTACGGGGATCGGGTGGGATATGTGTCAGTGCAGGCTCGATGGGACGAAATGGCCTTTATCTGCACTGTGAGGTTTCTGTGATTCTGTAAAGGATAGCAATTCAGACTGGCAGAAGATGGGAAGTGGTGTTCCACAAGGATCAGTGCTGGGATCACTGTTGTTCACAATTTATATTAACGATTTAGACTTTGGAATCAAAATCACAATTTCTAAATTTAAGAATGACACCAAATTGGGGGGAATAGTCAATACTGAGGAAGACTGCAACAAATT
Source organism: Somniosus microcephalus (assembly GCF_052327205.1). Lineage (NCBI taxonomy): Eukaryota > Metazoa > Chordata > Chondrichthyes > Squaliformes > Somniosidae > Somniosus > Somniosus microcephalus. The sequence continues at coordinate 118,743,979 of NC_141000.1, read as the reverse complement.
ACAGGAGCACATCAATAAACTTGCAGAATGGGCATATAATTGGTAAATGAATTTCAACACTGATAAATGTGAGGTTTTACGTTTGGGTAGGAAGAATAAGGAGGTCACTTATTACTTGGAGGGTGCTAGTTGGGTGGGCTAGAGGAGCAAAGGGACCTCGGAGTACAAATACACAAATCACTAAAAGTAGCGACACAAATTAACAAGGCCATATAAAAAGCAAACCAAGCACTAGGGTTTATTTCTAGAGGGATAAAATTGTAAAGTAGTGAAGTTATGCTAAACCTGTATCGAACCTTGGTTAGACCACACTTGGAGTACTGCGTACAATTTTGGTCGCCATATTACAAAAAGGATGTAGAGGCACTGGAGAGGGTGCAGAGAAGATTTACAAGAATGATAACAGAAATGCGAGGGTATACCTATCAGGAAAGAATGAGCAGGCTGGGTCTTTTTTCTCTTGAACCTAATAGATGTCTTTAAAATTATGAAAGGTTTTAATAGAGTAGATACAGAGAGAATGTTTCCACTTCTGGGGAAGATCATAACTAGAGGCCATCAATATAAGATAGTCAACAAGAAATAAAATAGAGAAGTCAGAAGAAATTTCTTTACCCAGAGAGTGGTGAGAATGTGGTGAATGCATTTAAGGGGCAGTTAGATAAGCATATGAGGGTTATGCTGATAGAGTTAGATATGGAAAGATGGGAGGAGGCTCGAGTGGCGCATGAATGCTGGCATAGACTGGTTGGGCCGAATGGCCTGTTTCTGTGCTGTATATCCTATGTATGCTATCCTATGTAACCATGTACACCACATCAACCACATTGCCCTCATCAACCCTCCCTGTTACCTCATCAAAAAACTCCTCACTCAAGTTAGTTAAACATGATTTGCCTTTGACAAATCTGTGCTGGCTTTCCTTAAGTAATCCACACTTGTTCAAGTGACTATTAATTTTGTCCCGGATTATCATTTCTAAAAGCTTCCCCACTACCGAGGTTAAACTGACTGGCCTGTAGTTGCTGGGTTTATCCTTGCACCCTTTTTTGAACAAGCGTGTAACATTTGCAATTCTCCAGTCCTCTGGCACCACCCCCAGTCTCTAAGGAGGATTGGAAGAATATGGCCAGTACCTCTGCAATTTCCACCCTTGCCTCCCTCAGTATCCTAGGATGCATCCCATCTGGTCCTGGTGACTTATCTACTTTAAGTACAACCAGCCTTTCACTATGACTTTGGCAGTATCTTCTTCCTTGGTAAAGACAGATGCAAAGTACTCATTTAGTACCTCAGCTATGCCCTCTGCCTCCATGCGTAGGTCTTCTTTTTGGTCCCTAATTGGCCCCACCCCTTCTCTTACTGCTCATTTATTGGCCCAGAAATTTGACTCTCCCCGGGTGAGTACGCACGGGGTACTCACCCGTAGGCCGAATGGAATTGCCGGTTTCCTGCATGCACTGCGCATGCGCGGGAAACCGGCACTTCCGATCCTCTGAACGAAGGGGTTCAGAGGTCGAACGCACGCGCAGGAGAGGCTGCGCGTGCGCTTTGAACTTAGGTTTTTTTTGCAGGTTTTCACGCGAGGTTAAGCCTGCAGGATTTACACATTTAAAAAGCAGGCGTAAGGCCTGCTTTTTGCAAGGTAAGTGGTCAATTAATTAAAATTAAAACATTTTTTCCGCAGGTTTATTATTTTTAAATACTTTAAAGCAAGGTAAGTTTATTTTTAGCCCCGTTATAATATTTAAAAAAAATTTCAAAAATTTAAATTAATGCTTAAAATAGTTATTTAATGTAATTTATAGTTTATTTAAAAAGTGTGATGTTTTTAAAAAATTTATTTGAAGGTTTACTGCTATTTTGGGCCCGTAGTATTTATAAGTTTTGACAGGTCTACCTGTCAATCTTATGAATGGGCTTTTCCCTCCTCCGATTGGCTGCCCATGGCTCACGTGATCCCAGGGGACGCATCGCACTAACTACGCCCCTGGGACACGCAAGCACTGCACGCCGGCAGCTGGAGGAGGCCCCGGAGTGGAATTCCACAGGGCCCTGCAGCTCAACTGCCGGTGCGCAAGGTAAGTGCAGGTCGGGGGCTTGCACCCGCGGGAAGCCCCCGACCCGAATTTCTGGGCCATTATTTATATGCTTATAGAAGGCTTTTGGATTCCATTTTATGTTGGCTGCCAGTCTATTCTCATACCCTCTCTTTGCCCATCTTTTCTTTTTCACTTCTCCTCTGAACTTTCTATATTCAGCCTGATTCTCACTTGTATTCTCAATCTAACATCTGTCATATGCGCCCTTTTTCTGCTTCATCTTACTCTTTATCTCTTTTGTCATCCAGGGAGCTCTGACTTTAGTTGCCCTACCTTTCCCCCTCATGGGAATGTACCTCGACTATATCCTCTTTAAAGGCAGCCCATTGTTCAATTACAGTTTTGCCTGCCAATCTTTGATTCCAATTTACCCGGGCCAGTTAAATATTTTTACTCTAGATTGATCCTTATCCTTTTCCACAGCTAATCTAAACCTTATGATACGATGATCACTGTTCCCTAAATGTTCCCCTACTGACAATTACTCCACTTGACCCACCTCATTCCCCAGAACCTGATCCAGCAATGTCTCCTTCCTCGTTGGATTGGAAATATACTGATCAAGAAAGTTCTCCTGAATGCACTTCAGAAATTCTTCCCCCTCTCTGCCCTTTACACTATTACTATCCCAGCCTATATTAGGATAGTTGAAGTTCCCCAGTATCACTGCTCTATTGTTCTTGCACATCTCTGTAATTTCCCTGCAAGTTTACTCCTCTATATCCTTCCCACTAGTTGGTGGCATGTAGAATGCCCCTAGTAGTGCAATGGCACCTCTATTGTTTCTTAATTCTAACCAAATAGATTCTGCCCTTGACCCCTCCAGGACATCCTTTCTCTCCAGCACTGTAATATTCTCCTTAATCAATACTGCCATCCACCTCTTTTCTTTCCTTCCCTATCTTTCCTGAACACCGTATCACCAGGAATATTTAGTACCCAAACCTGCTGTTTTTTGAGCAAGGTCTCTGTTATCGCTGCGGCATCATATTCCCATGTGGCTATTTGCGCCTGTAGCTCACCAACCTTATTTACCACATTTTGTGCATTTACATGAAGGGATAATTACAAGTCCTAGCCCTTTTGGGCTATCCCAGATCAAGCATATTCCCCAGACATTCACCCTCAACTTAAGTTAGAGATAGCTGAATTCCATAAGATGCTTACATGGGTCTAAAGGTCTAGGCTATCACTCCCTAAAGGAAAGGAATGACTGACGATGTTACCGTCCTCCAGATAGTACTTTTAATAAGTTGATCTAGACTGTAACCTTCTGGATATTATGAGGGTCCAGAATACTCCCCCCAGAATTCTGCAGCTCCTTACAAAAGAGTGTACAGAATTTGGGTTCGCGAGTTTATACAGAATTACTCTTTGAGACAATTCTAAAAATATATAGTTTTATTTAAGAGCCGACATTCAGTCAACATCTGTTGAATCAGTTGCAACATTAACAATTCAAAATACAGATAGCTTACATTTCTTATTTCTCAGAGATCCTTATTTTCAAATCTTTACTTCATTACATTTCTTACTTCTTACTTATTTCTAATTCCAGACCATGCACCAAAATCAATTACTTTGATTACCCGAGACTCATAGTTAAAGACTTACACAGATGCCTCTGAAGAGTTGAGAAACGCTTTGCCCATTCAGCGAGTTCTGCCTTTCTGTTGAAAAGGTCTATGTTTTATACTCTTTTGGCAGTGGTTTCTTCTTTGAAGTTCTCTGCTGATGTTAGCTAATTGTCTTTATTGATTCTCTCTTTCGAATGCTTTCTATTCTTACTATCAATTCAACTATTGCATGCATAATTATTTCTCTACCTTTAGGTGTTCCAAAAACCATCATAAAAACAATGACAGCAATGGTTTCTGTTTGATGTCATTCTTAGAAAATGCTTTCATTCAATTCTTAATATTGGCTTTACTGGTTTTTAGGAGACGTTGTGACTCTCCTTACTGCTCCAAGTTCAATACAAACACAGTGTAATTGCTTGGTGTCTCTATTGAAGTTATATCTTCAAAGTGTCCTTGTTGGTATCATATTTACTATGTCTATAAATTAAAGATGCTTTGACCAGAGTGGTTCATGCATTTCTAGCTATCTCAATTGGTTGCATATTTAATCGTGTTTCCTGTTTTCCAAGTTTAACATAAAATTATTTGACCAGCAGGTGTTTCTTTTTCTTGATGTCATTCTTTTCAAAGGCACATGGTTCTTTTAATGTTTGTGTTTCTGTTTTACGTGTTAGCTGGTAACACCTTCAACTGGGCATTTTCATTGTGTTGGTTGCAAACCGTAGACCTTTTTGAAGCACCAATGGTTTGCTTCAGTCTTTCATTGTTTTAGTATTTTTAATTAATTCCCATTTCAAAGCTTGTTTACAACTTTGTTATCAACTGATCTTTATCTCAGAAGCCTGTTCTTTGTTTACAGCCTGTGTCTCCAAGGCTTTAGATTTTAAACCCAGTATATCATATATTAATAATATCAGTATTCTGTTCATATTATGGTGTATCTTTCTGAAATATGGCATATTCCCTCAGATACATACATGCACTGTAAACCTATCTTAGACCTTCTTGTATTCTCTCTTAGTTTGACCCCATCTATTTCTTACTCTAGTGCTATCTGTCTCTCCCAATCCTTTGTGACCTTGTTTCTCCTTTCTAATGTTACATCCTGGTGCCCATCCCCCTCCCCGACAGCACTAGCAAACACCACTGCCGAGGACATTGGTCCTGGCTCTATTGAGGTGCAAACCCATCCGGCCTGTACAGGTCCCACCTCCTACAGAACTGGTCCCAATGTCCCAGGTCTCCAAAGCCCTCCCTCCTGCACCATCTCTCCAACCATGCATTCATCTGCTCTATTCTCCTATTTCTATACTCGCTAGCTCATGGCATCGGGAGTAATCCGGAGATTACCACCTTGGATGTCCTGCTTTTTAATCTCTTTCCTAGCTCCCTAAAATCTGCCTACAGGACTTCATCCCTCTTCCTACCTATGTTGTTGATACCAATGTGGACCACGACCTCTGGCTGTTCACCCTCCGCCCTCTGAATGTCCTGCAGCTGCTCAGTGACATCCTTGGCCCTAGCACCAGGGAGGCAACATACCATCCTGGAATCATGTCTGCGGCCGCAGAAGCGCCTGTCTGTTCCCTTAACTATTGAATCTCCTATTACTATTGCTTTCCCGATCTTACTCCTCATCCCTTGTACAGCTGAGCCACCCGTGGTGCCATGGACTTGGCTCTGGCTGTACTCCCCAGAGGAACTATCGCCCTCACCAGTATTCAGTACTCATTACCAGCGCCGAAAACCCCACCATCAAGATCCTGGGGTGTCACCATTGACCAGAGACTTAATTGGACCAGCCACATAAATACTGTGGCTACAAGAGCAGGTCAGAGGCTAGGTATTCTGTGGCAAGTGTCTCACCTCCTGACTCCCCAAAGCCTTTCCACCATCTACAAGGCACAAGTCAGGAGTGTGATGGAATACTTTCCAATTGCCTGGATGAGTGCAGCTCCAACAATACTCAAGAAGCTCGATACCATCCAGGACAAAGCAGCCCGCTTGATTGGCACCCCATCCACCACCTTAAACATTCATTCCCTCCACCACCGGCGCACCTTGGTTGCAGTGTGTACCATCTACAAGATGCACTGCAGCAACTCACCAAGGCTTCTTCAACAGCACCTCCCGACCCCGCGATCTCTACCACCGAGAAGGACAAGGGCAGCAGGCGCATGGGAACACCACTACCTCCAAGCTCCCCTCCAAGTCACACACCATCCTGACTTAGAAGTATATCGCCGATCTTTCATCGTCGCTGGATCAAAATCCTGGAACTCCCTCCCTAACAGCACTGTGGGACTACCTTCACCACACAGACTGCAGCTGTTCAATGAGGCGGCTTAACGCCCCCTTCTCAAGGGCAATTAGGGATGGGCAATAAATGCTGACCTTACCCATGACGAATAAATAAAAACACACACACACGCTCTCCCAGCTCACACTGACATCAACACCCACACACTTCCGCCAAGCCTAAGCTGAAATGCCTGTGTGTGTTAAAGTTGGAGTGTCTGTGTATTAATGTCATTGTGAAGTTGGAGTGTTTGTCAGTTAATGATTGTGTGACGTGAAACCTAATTAGTCAGATATTTATATATATATATACTCGGTATTAGTGGGAGACATTCAATGAAGCTGACTGCTGTGCGATGTAGTTGACATCAGCAGATCCGAACACCTGTCAGGATCCGTGACCTGCCACTGTAAGAGAATGTCAGATCGCACAGCATGAAATTCTAGTATATTACATACATAAACTTAGGGGGGGCATTTTCCAGGGGGTGTCAGCGGGCACGATCAGTGGCGGGTCAGGTGGGAAAGTGGTTTTTTTTGACGGCGGGTCGGGACCCCGCTGTCAACCCGCTGCCACGTGCCTTTACCAAATGTCGTGTCTGTCAGCGCTGAGCAAGCCCGACAGGCAGTGGTGGGGGAGGCAATTCAGGTCATTATGGCCTTGTTAACAGAGGATTAACAACAATTTTGAGCTCACCTTTAGAATTTACCAGCTCGCCAATGGGGCCGACGCTGCTCGGGGATCACGCCTGTTAAGCTGGGCTTGAGTTGAACGGCCATGGGATCATTACTCATTACTCAACAGCTTGAAATGTACTATAAAATCTCCCATCTCACAGCTCTTCACTTTCCAAGCTCAGAAGCTGTTGCTTACTGCATTTGGAAGACAGATTGAACTTTATGTAGGTTTCAAGTGTTTGAAGCAAACTCTCTATCCAATGTCACCTCATTGGAACAACCTCTCACCACTGACATCGCTTCTGTCATCTCAAGTTCACCTACCATCTATTCCATCAGCATGGGTATGGTTTCTACTCTCTCATCTTGGTCCTCAGAATCTGACCATGATCAGCCGCAACACCAGCATCACCAGGCACACCAGCAGCACTAACAACCACACCAACCTTCTCCGCAATCACCTGATACTGCACAGGACATAGGGCATCAGCACCCGAGCACATTGCTGCCCGGGAGACCAGGGATGGCCTCACCATGGCCAGATTTACTTTACTTGATGCTGTACACCCTGGCTGCCACATGATGTGCCAGGTTGGCACCACCCCACACCAACACCATAAAGCATCCCTACAATGGCCAAGCCATTCCTTTCACACTCACCACCATTGCGGGAGGTACCGTTATGTCTCACCATTCACTGCAACTCACTAAGCCACTTCCAAACCTGCACACAAATCTGTCCAAGAACACAAAGTGTTGAAAATAAAGATTTTAATGTTTGACAGCACATTATCAGAAACTTTACATGAACATTGGCTAAAACACACAAGTGCCTAGCCTTGTGTGTTGTGAGTTGGTATGATTGGTCTAGGATGAAGGTGAATGTGAGGGGTGGCTAGTGAGATGGGGAAGTGATAATGTAGACAGGGAGAGAGGGATGGGTGGAGGTGCAAGTTATGTTGGTGTGAGTAAGGATGTGCAGGAGTCGGGTAGGGAAGGCAGAGTGATGGGGATGTGTTGAGAGGCACAGCAGGATGAGGTTGAGTGTGGCTTTGCAGTAAGGTTTCATGATCTGCTGAGATCATTGAAAGATTTGCGCCTCTGCAGCCTGGTCCTCCTGATCACATCCCTGCTTGTGCCCTCCTATGCAATGTGCAACCAGGCTGCGTTGGTCTCCTGGGGAGGTCTCTTCCACCCATTGGAAGGGAAGAGAACCTCCTTGTGTGCTGTGACTATGATAAGCATATGAAGTGGAGTCATGGGGGAGCCTGGGTGTGGCTGTGCACCTTTGTGCATTGCTTGTCAGTGTTTTCAGCACCTCAATGCTATAGAACACTGAGGGCACAAATGTCAAAGTAAATTTGCGCATGGTCTCTTTAAGGAAACCGGCTGATGACATGTCATCAACTGACGTCATCAGACCCGCTTCATTCAATTGGCTAGGAAATGCGCTCGGCGGGCTTAACAACCCCAATCAGGGGAAAGTCATGTCGGTGGCTGGGATGGATCCAGCAGCGAGGCCGTGACCCGTCAGCGACCTTGCCCTCCACGGATCCGCCCAGGTAGGGGAAATCGCGGCCTTAATCTTTTATAACACTTTGATTTAAAAATTCTCATCCTTGTGTTCAAATACCTCAATGGCTTCGCCCCTCCCTATCTCTGTAACCTCCTCCAGCCCTGCAGCCCTCCGAGATCTCTGCGCTCCTCCAATTCTAGCCTCTTGCGCATCCCCAATTTTCATCGCTCCACCATTTCCGGCCATGCCTTCAGATGTCTAGGCCCTAAGCTCTGGAATTCCCTCCTTAAACCTCGCCACCTCTCTCTATTCCTTTAAATTACTCTTTAAAACTTATCTCTTTCACCAAACTCTCATTCACCTGTCATATCTCCTTATGTGGTTCAGTGTCAGATGTTTGTCTGATAATCGCTCCTGTGAAGCGCCTTGGAATGTTTTTACTACACTATAGGCGCTGTATAAATGCAAGTAGCTGTTGTTGTTTCTTGATGATGTTTCTCTATTATGTTTATGTTATATTTCCTACATTATAACAGTAACTACATTTCAAAAGTACTTCATTGGCTGTAAAGTGCTTTGGGACATCCTGAGGTCGTGAAAGGCGCTATATAAATGCAAGTCTCTCTCTAAGGTAAACATAATGACAAAATTAAATGTTTCTTGACAGTGTATGAAGTGGAGGCCCATGTATTTTTTTCTGTCCTCAAAATTGGATTATGTAATGTTGGTAGGGGTACGATGGTGTTAATACCATAGAGAATGAATTGCATCTGGATTTTGAGGTGAATACCCTTTATGTCGTTTCTCTTACGGTTTTCAACAGTGTGCTTGCCATCCATGGCAGCAGAGTGAGTGTAAACAACCCTGTGCCAGTGCCACCTGAGGTATGTTTGACTGTGTGGGCATGGTGGCAAAGATAAAGCAACACTACCAGCTGTGCTTTTTTGGTTCCAAGGCCGCACTCTGGGTTTTTCCCGTACTAGCCTTGCATTCTCACTTTCCCATTGCTTGCCTGTGCAAACCCAACTGTCTAAGTGGACCCACCGAAGTGCGAGTATTTGCCCTGGTGCGACAGTGCACCCTCAGAAGGAATGAGGTCCTCTGAAGAATCATCGTCAGGCATCTCCACAGATTGTTGCTCTATGCGTGAAGGCCCTGGAAGACAGAAGAAACGGATATGAATTAGTCCTGGCAATGCCTCAATCTTGATAATCACCCTACTCAGTCTTCTCATAGTTCAGTCATTGATCAAATAAAGTCAGCATATGTGTGTCAAAGATATTTTTAATTCTGTCACCAGCCATCTGCGAGTTCCCAGTCTCGCCATCTCTGATTGACAGGAATGCAGATGTGCCAATTATCGCCATGCTCTCCTCCGCTGCATCTGTTAGCTGGACTATTTGTGGAGGGCCATCTGCAGTCCTCTACCTCTCCCTTGCGTTTCTCCTACAAAGGGTGAAACAGACCTGTGAGTGACTGTAGGTCACGTATTCACACGATGGCTGCAGTGCATTCGGTGAAGGTGACTATCAGACAGATGAATCACATTGCATAAAGTTTGGTGTGTGTGGCAACAGTGGATGGATAAATGGGAAGGGAAAGTGTGTAAAAAGTGAACCGTGGGTGCTGTTGAAACTGAAGTGGGTGCAGTGATGTGATGGAGCACGCTTGGAAAGACAACGTGAGAGTGTTGTACACCACAGGATGTAGGTGAATCAGCAAATATACTCACTTTTCCTGGTTAGGTCATTAACCCACTTCCTGCACTGCATCCAAGTCCGCGGCACAAAGTTCCCACTGCTCACCTCCTTAGACATCTCCAACCACGCCTTCTTGGTGAGAGCAGCAGGTTTCTTCCTCCCACTGCTGGGGAAAATGATCTCCCTCCTGCTCCTGGCCGCAGCCAGCAGTAAGTCACGGGAAGCAGCATTGAATCCGGGTGCTGGCCTTGCTCGTCCTGAATCCATGTTGACCGAGGGTCACCGTCTCCTTCCACAGCCTCCTGGCTCCTCCAAATTCCCTTTTCGTATTGGCCCTTTAAATAGTCGCATTGAGATCGCATCATGCAGGTGCACTTCACGCCTGCTGTCGCAGCTTGGAGACGCGAAACCCGGGAAGGAAAAACTGAATTAGGCAATCCGGTTGAGATTGGACATTCCGACTCGCTAAGTGTTCTTCCGGGCTTTGCGCATGCAATTTCCCCCCTCTCCACTCGGAACCCGCCTTTGTGTTAATTTTGGGCCCAATGTGTTCATATTACAGGAAACTCTTTGGTATCCAGCACCGACGGGACTGGCGTGTTGCCGGTTGATCAAAAATTCCGGATGACGGAGATGGTTATCTACCGAGGCTATTTTTAACAAAGAAAAATTTAAAAATCAAGAAATGTGCAGTATACAGTAATTGGGTACTCACATACAGAATGTTGTGTTAAATGGATGGTGGAAGATGCTTGATTAAGTACAGTACTGCCAGGTGAGAGTAATGCAATGCAATGACTACCAGCAGCGTGGGAGACACACAGTACCCCTGTAAAATGGCGGGAGAGTCAGACTCCTGCTACAGGGGGATTGAGGTGTTCCGACTTCCGACAGCGCCAAGAAGCCTAGTAGTGGCAGTTTGGAGAACTACCCCCACTGACTAACTCGGCCACCACGGGAGACTTGGACTCGGCAACATTGCCGGTTATTGAGGTGTTGTTTTCGGAGTGAGAATTTTCAATTCAATTCAATTCAATACAATTTTATTTGCCATATGTAACCGGTACAAGTACAATTACAATGGAATGCTTACTCCCCGTGGGGACACGTCAGCTATTCATACAGCGCCGTGTTCAGAAAGTCAATACAATGGCTTCCAGTGGCAGTAGGAGCACAATGTCCTTCAGCCGCTCTGTCCTCCTCGTCACCGCGGCCTCCTCCTCACTGCTGCCGGCTCCAAGTGGTGGCCTGCTTCTCCCGCTCATGATCCGACCTCTGGCCGCCATGCCCGGCTCTCCTCCTCCCAATCGGACTGCGAGCTTCCCGCCATGGAGCTGCCGGCCGACGTGCTGCAGCGGGTCGTCGTGACTGCTGCTGCTGCTCGTTGCGCTGCGCTGCCTCCGCCCGATTCGCCGAACACTTCGTCGGGATGTGAATGCTTCGGTCGTCGCGGCCTCCTCCTCAGCGTCGCCGGATTTTGCCGGTTAATAGAGAATTCCGGATATTTAGGTGCCGTTTAAATAAGAGTTTCCTGTAAATGCCTTATCCTGCCTTTAAAATAAATGGAATAACCCCTCCATTAAGATAGTGAACTAAAAGCATGGGATCCTTTGTCATAACTAATTCTATGTCATTCTAGTCAAGGCCTTCAGCTCTTATCAGGGAAAAGTGAATAAATATTTGAAGTAGAGTAAGGTACAGAGCAATGAAGAGAGAGCAGGCCAGTAGGATTAGTTATGCTCGAGCACGGATACGATGGCCCGAATGGCCTGTTTCTGTGCTGAAAACCTCTATGTGAAAGCAGTTTGATGCAAACATGTTAAGTGCTCATCCATTTAAGTTTTGCAGTGCCATTTCAAGCTGTGAGTCTGGTGCTCACTGTCAATACAGAATGTGCAATGTTTTAAGATTATCTTAACATTTAAGATAATTGGCAAAAAAGCCGGGGGGTGTAGCTGAAGAGAATATTTTTCATTCAGCGAGTTGTTATGATCGGGAATGCACTGCATAGAAACAGTTCAATAGTAACTTTCAAAGGGGAATTGGATAAATACTGGGCTATAGGGAAATTTGCAGGGCTATAGGGAAAGGGTAGGGTAGTGGGACTAATTGGAGAGATCTTTCAAAGAGCCGGCACAGGCACAATGGGCCGAATGGCCTCCTTCTGTGCTGTATCATTCTATGAATCTGTGATCTTGGACATCCGAAGGTTAATCTTTTGAGTCAATTTGAACAGTCGGCAAATCGCACGCCCAAATTTCAGATCTGTGCTCCTGACTGGCAGGGCTCTGCACCGGGAGTTCAGACTCGTGAAATTAGCCCTGTGCAGTCCACACACATTAGATGCAGCTGTGGCTGAGTGGGTAGCACTCTATCTCTCTGAATCAGAAGATTGTGGGTTCAACACCCACTCCAGGGATTTGAGCACAAAAATAAAACGAGGCTGCACTCCGGTGCAGTACTGAGGGAATGCTGCACTGTCGGAAGTGCCGTCTTTCAGATGAGACTTTTAACCAAGTCTGCCCTTTCAGGTGCACATAAAAGATCCCATGGCACTATTTTGAAGACAAGCAGGGGAGCTCTTTCCGATGACCTGACAAATATTTATCCCTCAACCAACATTACCTCACGATGTGGTCTCCTCTACATTGGGGAGACCAAATGCAGATTGGGTGACCGCTTTGTGGAACACCTCCATTCAGTCCGTAAGGGTGACCCCGAGCTTCCGGTCGCCTGCCACTTTAATTCTCTGCTCCACTCCCACTCGGACCTCACCGTCCTCGGCCTCTTGCATTGTTCCACGGAAGCTCAACGTAAACTCGAGGAACAGCATCTCATCTTCCGATTAGGCACTTTGCAGCCTTCCGGACTCAATATCGAGTTCAACAATTTCAGATCATAACCTCGGCCCCCATTAATTTTTTACCTGTCATTTTTCCACTCCTTTCCCCCCCCCCCTTTCCTTTTGTTTCACTCTCACACCTGGCAGCTATCTCTTGCCCTGCCAGTACACTTCACACCTAATCTCAGCCTATTAGCATCTCGTCTGGCTTCGAATACCTTTTATTGTCTCTTCTACTTCTTTTGTCTCTTTCACTTCTTTTGTCCGATCGCAGCCCTGCCTTCGATCTATTTTCTTTTCTTTCCAGTTTTGAAGAAGGGTTCGACCTTAAACGTCAACTCAAATTTCTCTCCACGGATGTTGCCTGACCTGCTGAGTTTTTCCAGCATTTTCTGTTGTTATTTCAGATTACCAAGAAATAGATTATCTGCTGGGCTGATAAGTGACAGGTAACAATCGCACCGCAGAAGTGCCAGGCAATGACTATCTCCAACAAGCGAGAGTCTAACCACTGCCCCTTGACATTCAACGGCATTACCATTGCCGAATCTCCCACCATCAACATCCTGGGGGTTACCATTGACCAGAAACTTAACTGGACCCGCCACATAAATACTGTGTTAACAAGAGCAGGTCAGAGGCGAGGTATTCTGTGGCGAGTGTCTCACCTCCTGACTCCCCAAAGCCTTTCCATCTACAAGGCACAAGTAAGGAGTGTGATGGAATACTCTCCACTTGCCTGGATGAGTGCAGCTCCAACAACACTCAAGAAGCTCGACACCATCCAGGACAAAGCAGCTCGCTTGATTGGCACCCCATCCACCACCTTAAACATTCACTCCCTCCACCACCGGCGTACCATGGCTGCAGTGTGTACCATCTACAAGATGCACTGGAGCAACTCGCCAAGGCTCCTTCGGCAGCACCTCCCAAACCAGCGACCTCTTCCACCTAGAAGGACAAGGGCAGCAGGTACATGGGAACACTACCACCTCCAAGTTCCCCTCCAAGTCACACACCATCCTGACTTAGAAGTAGATCGCCGATCCTTCATCATCGTCGCTGGGTCAAAATCCTGGCACTACCTACCCAACAGTACTGTGGGAGCACCTTCCCCACACGGACTGCAGCGGTTCAAGAAGGCGGCTCACCACCACCTTCTCAAGGGCAATTAGGGATGGGCAATAAATGCTGACCTTGCCAGCGACACCCTCATCCCATAAACAAATAAAAAAAATCTGGTCATTATCACATTGCTGTTTATGGGAGCTTGCTGTGCACAAATTGGCTGCTGCGTTGCAACAGTGACTACACTTCATAAAAGTACTTAGCTGGCTGTAAAGCACTTTGAGACGTCCTGCGTTTGGGAAGGGAAAAGCTGCATAAATTCAAGTTCTTTCTTTCAACAGATGCCGGGACTGCATCAACAGTAATGTTCCACGGAGCTGTATAGCAATTCTTGGGGGATCATCCTGAAAAAAACTGCAGGGCATGGCCAATTCATTTGCTGGATGCTGCTGTCTAACATATGAATCACAGAGAGCGAATTACATGGGCCACACATGTAAGAGCGAGGCCGGCTAGCTGTGAGGTACGCAACTAATTAAACTCCTTCCCATTGTGCGCAAAGCCACACACTTCAAAAGCGAAGCGATAACTGATGAGCTGAAACTCTATCGGAGAGCTGCGATCAGGCCAGTGCTGTTCGGGAAACAGCCTTTGTGATTCGGCTTCACACTCTCCTCCGATCCGCAGTTTCAAGTTTAAAGCGGTGCGCCCGAGTGCTCGCTTCCTGCCTAATCTGGTTTGGCACAACATTGGAAGAGAAGCGGTTCGTAAAGCACCGTCCCTTTCAGCTAGTGATCAGGCGGGACTATCTGTCTTCATTGCTCCACATTATCATACCCTGTGGATTTCCGTATCAGATGAATACTGGCTCTGTGGGCCAATGAATTATTACTATTGACAGTAAAATTTGTCACAGTTAATGAGACTGCATGGAATAAAGATCAACTAGCCCTGGACCTCAAGAGAGTTTTAGTGAAGCATTTATGCAGATTAGCACTTAATCTGCTAATAACATTCAAGAAAATATAGCAACAGGATTGACAGGAGGGATATTCTGCGGGAAAATAAATTATCCAATAGCTCAAGGGGAATGAAGCGCTCATTCTTTCTCTTTTGTGCCGTTTTCCAGTATTCTTTCCTCTTCTCCTGAATGGCCTGACTCAACATCGAATCAAGCCACACAAAAGGAGGCCTTTTGGCCCATCGTGCCTGTGCCGGCTCTTTGAAAGCGCTCTCCAATTAGTCCCACTCCACCCCACCCCCCGTTCTTTCCCCACAGTCCTTGCAATTTTGTTCCTTTTCAAGCGCATATCCGATTCCCTTTTGAACTTTGCTATTGAATCTCCTTCCACCGCTCTCACATGCTGAGATGTGATTGATGTGAGGCACTGGTGGAACTCGGTCCGAAGGCTGCTCATCACATGATGAGCCAACAGGCTTATCCGAGCTGTGCCAAGCATCAAAAGTTGGCTGCATAGAGTGACTATTATTCCCGGTCAGAATGGAGATGATTGTGTAATTCCCCCATCAATCATGCCTGGGGACCGCGCTGCTGTAAGCGACTGGGATCAATTTTAGGCACAGAATCTTTATTGTGTAACTATCCTCCACTCACTGCATTTTGCCGGAGAAATATTCCTGCTTTTATCAGGAGATGTTGCTGTAGTTTCGGTCATGAGTTCTGTTTGCTGTAGTTCGTAGAGACTCTGTTTAAATAGACTCTGTGGTCTGTTTGCTGTAGTACGCTGTTTAAATAGACTCTGTTTGCCATAAAATAGATTGCTGTGAGTCCTGCCGTAAATCCTGTCCAGCCTCCAACTTATTGGCTGACACATTGAGTGTCAATAGACACTCTGTCAGCCAGGCCGATCCAGTCCTCAACCCCACTGGATAATGGCCAGCAGCAGGTATCCTGGGTGAACTTTCCCTTCTTCCGTCTTTCAGATGAGATGTTAAACCGAGGCCCCATCTGCTTTCTCAGGTGGATGTAAAGGATCCCATGGCACTATTTCGAAGAAGAGCAGGGGAGTTATCCTGGCCAATATTTATCCCTCAATCAACATAATAAAAATAGATTATCTGGTCATTATCACATTGCTGTTTGTGGGAGCTTGCTGTATGCAAATTGGCTGCCGCATTTCCCACATTACAACAGTGAGAACACTCCAAAAGGACTTAATTGGCTGTAAAGTGCTTTGAGACATCTGGTGGTCGTGAAAGGCACTATATAAATGCAATTATTTCTTTCTTTCTTCAGTCCTGGGCATTGAGCCCAACTCTCAGTCTTGCTGAAAGTATCTAACTCAGCAGAGACCAGGAATTAAACCAGGGACTCTCCTGGTTTGTATTTCCCCAGGCAGTGCACTTACCCACAAAGCTACACAGTAAATCAAAACTTAATGGCCCACAAATTCAGGTCAGGGGCTTCCCGCGGGTGCAAGCCCCCGACCTGCACTTACCTTGCGCGCCGGCCATTGAGCTCTGGGCTCCCGTGGAATTCCGCTCCGGGGCCTGGCCCAGCTGCCGGCGCGCTGTGCTTGCGTGTCCCAGGGGCGTAGTTAGTGCGATGCGTCCCCTGGGATCATGTGAGCCATGGGCAGCCAATCGGAGGAGGGAAAAGCCCATTCATGAGATTGACAGGAAGACTGTTAAAACTTATGAATACTACGGGCCCCAAAATAGCAGTAAACCTTCAAATAAATTTTTAAAAAACATCACACTTTTTAAATAAACTATAAATTACATTAAATAACTATTTTAAACAATAATTTAAATTTTTGAAAAAGTAATTTTATAAAAAAACGGGGCTAAAAATAAACTTACCTTGCTTTAAAGTATTTAAAAATAATAAACCTGTGGAAAAAATGTTTTAATTTTAATTAATTGACCACTTACCTTGTAAAAAGCAGGCCTTACACCTGCTTTCTAAATGTGTAAATCCTGCAGGCTTAACCTCGCGTGAAAACCTGCAAAAAAAACCTAAGTTCAAAGCACACGCGCAGCCTCTCCTGTGCGCGCGTTCGACCTCTGAACCCCTTCGTTCAGAGGATCGGAAGTGCCGGTTTCTCGCGTATGCGCAGTGCATGCAGAAAACCCGGACTTCCATTCAGCCTACGGGTGAGTACCCCGTGCGTACTCACCCGGGGAGAGCCGAATTTCTGGGCCATTAATAACCGTGCCCTTTTTTTTGTCTAATTTCTTTGCCCCCATTTCCTGAAGGTGCAGCCTCTTTTCTTTAGTCATTCTTTGAGATATGGGCATCGCCAGCATTTATTGCCCATCCCTAATTGCCCTTGAGAAGGTGGTGGTGAGCCGCATTTTGAACCACTGCAGTTCATGTGGTGGAGGTACTCCCTCAGTGCTGTTATGTAGGGAATTCTAGGATTCCGGTGGTATACAAGTGAGTGATCACAACACCCCAGTACCTCATTCATTGACCATCCTTCCTATGAGGGCCTAGATAGTGAGTGCTAGAAGACCATTGTACAGTGTACAGTATCAGAGCTGAAACCATCCTCACTGGATGTCCAGCAGGAGTCCACTGCCTAGTGATCAGAAGTGGGAGCCCTGGCTGTTTGCAAGCTCTCTCCCTGGACATGGGGCACTGAAAGCAATTGCAGCATCTCAACATCTCCCCACGGCTGAGGTCAATGAACCCAGGGATCAAAAGTGGCCTGTGACATAGGCCCCAATTTTACAGATGGTCGTGCACTGTGTGCGCCTCCCTCTAAAGCGGGCGGCAATCCCGGGGAGTCCCGGAGACATGGAGGCCCAGCCTAACTTAACAGCCGGGCCTCATTACCATAAATATTCTCAGTGACCTGCCCGAACCCAGGCCAGAGCCACTGCCTGGCCTGCGGGCGGGCGGGAGTGGGAATTCAGCGGCTGTGGTGAGGGGCAGGAAGCTCTGGATGCGATTGGAAGGGGCGATCCTGGGCAAGGGAGGCCCAAGGCTTCCTTGTGAGGCCCAGGGGAACACTCCTGGCCTACAAGGAATCCTTAAATTAAATTAAATTACTTAGTCTTCTGACCCAGAAGTCTTTCTACTAATTTATGAAGAATTACCAACATTTTTTTAATTAGTTTTCAATTTTTTTTTTTCCATTTTCCATTTTGCTCAGCAAATTTAAATTTGTTTGCAGCTTGCTGCTGGTCTCTAACTGCCATCTGGCCAGTTCTAATATTCCACCTATATAAGTATCACTTACATAATATCAGTGTTAAATACAGCACGTGAAATCAAAGACATGCTGTTAATTGTAAAGGAAGGCTCAGATTCTAGGAAAACAAAACCTTTTTGGCTCGCAAAATTTCCTTTAACTCTTTCAGATCTTTACGCGACAGGCTTAGGTGTCAGCTGTGGCTCAGTGGGCCGCACTCTCGCCTCTGAGTCAGCAGGTCGTGGGTTCAAGACCCCACTCCGGACACCGGAGCACAGAACCTAGGCTGACAGCCCCAGTGCAGTTCCAAGGGAGCGTTGCACTGTTGGTAGGTGTTCAGTTTTCAGATGAGACGTTAAACCGAGACCCCCGTCTGACCTCTCAGATGGAAGTAAAAGATCCCGTGGCTTTATTTGAAGAAGTGCAGAGGAATTTCCCCCCGGTCTCCTGGTCAATATTTATCCCTCAAACCAACTATCACCAAAATACAGATTATCTGGCCATTATTTCATTGCTGTTTTGTGCGCAATTTGGCTGCCCTGTTTCCTACATTGCAACCGTGGCTACGTTTCAAAACGTACTTCATTGGCTGGAATGTGCTTTGGGACTTCCCGAGGTCGGGAAAGGCGCTATATAAATGCAACTTCTTTCTTTCTTTCTTTTACCTGGCTGCTACCCCATTGGTTGCGATCAGTACAGCAGCAGCCAAAAATGGTTTTTGTGGTGTATGTAACCTGTTCCACCTTAAGAGAACTTAAACCTGTTCCACCTTAAGTGATGTACTACTTTCTCTGGCTGCTGTATACGTAATACCGGTGGTGACCACCGGTATATAAGTACTGTGTAGTGATATTGTATTTAGTATAGTCCTGACCTCCAACTAGTAAAGACCTGTTGAACTTTATTCTGTAGTCTGTGTCAGTAATTAATCTTAATACAACTGGAACACACAGACTTAACAGTGGCGACGAGTCCGATTCTTACCCTGCGGCAGTTTATATCCACGGTGGCTTCGTCCACAGAACGGGCGTCGAAGAGAGGCATCCACCCTCATCACCCTGCTGGAAGACACGTCGCGCGGCAGGCATCGAGAACCCGGAGTGCAGAAGACATCCTGAACTCGAAGCCTCCATCAGCGGCAGTCAGCTATCTTCTTTCTACCTCGGTTATGGGTAAGCCGGTCAGCAACGCGAGCAGAAAGTCGGCCGCGTTGGCTGTACAGACGGGGGGAGGAAGACGGAGGAATAAGGGCGGTGAGATCGATCGCGACCGGAGATAAGGGCCGGGCCGCATTCGGGCCGAAAGGCGCAGCGCGGGGACATCGATCGCAGCTGGTGATAAGGGCCGGGCCGCTTTCGGGCCAAAAAGGCGCAGCGTCTGGGGCGACTGAAGGCGCGAGAGCCGCGGTGAAGGCGAACGCAGCCGGTGCTAATAACCGGGCTGCAAGAAGGGCTGCGAGGCGCGACATCGGGGAAGCGCGAATGCCCGAGGGAGCCGCGGTGAAGCGGAGACAGCGTCGGGGGGAGTTACTAACCGCTGGGAAAGGGGAGCAGCAGCGGCACGCCAAACGCCATTGCAGCCAGTGGGTGAAGACCGCCAAGCGCGGGAAAACCGCCATTTTGTAGGCGGAGGACAAAGACAAGAGCGGGAAGCCGCCATCTTGGGATAAAATAAATTGCAATGATGCCTAAACATGGGAACATTGATACCTTTGATGGCGACATCGAAGATTGGGCCATGTATGTAGAACGCATACAAAATTATTGTAAAGCAAATAAAATCCCAGATGCAGAGAAAGCACTAACTTTATTGAACTTAATGGGTGCGAAGACATACGGGCAATTGAAACATCTTTTATCACCAGATGAACCGGCGGATAAGACGTTCGAGGAGATTGTTACTGTCCTGAAAAATCATCTAAACCCCACGCCGCTGATGCTAGCGGAACGATTTAAATTTTACAGCAGAAGGCAGCTGAAGGATGAAAGCAATGCTGAATATTTAATGGAATTGCGTAAGCTAGCAAAAGACTGTCAGTTTGGAACGGGACTAACAGACGCGCTAAGAGACAAATTTGTGTGTGGATTATTAAAAGAAGATACACAAAAGCGACTGCTCGAGGAGAATGAGCTGACGCTTGAGAAAGCGGTCACTATGGCAGCAGCACACGAAGCCGCAGCGAGAGGCACGGCAGCAATGCAGCTACGGTCACCGGAACACAGTACAAATAAATTGGGTTTGAGTACTGTAAAATGTTATCGTTGTGGAAAGACAACACACGATCAGAACCAGTGTTGTTTTAAAAACCAAGAATGCAGAACGTGTGGCAGGCTTGGCCACATAGCTAAAGTATGCCGGTCAGGAAAGAAGACCAGCAACAAAAAGTCACCGCAAGGAAAATACATAAAGGTGCACAAGGTGACAAAGACCAGTTCGAACGAACAGAAGTCAGATTCAGACGCTAGCAGTAATGAACTGGGTAGCTTAAGAGTACACAACGTTGGTAAGGATGCAGATCTCCAGACAATTTGGGTCACTCTTCAGATAGCAGGAGTCCAAGTAAAGATGGAATTGGACACTGGATCGGCATTGACGGTCATGAATAAGAAAGATTACAAAAGGTTATTCCAACATATTCCCCTACGGGATACGGAGATTATATTGAAAACGTACACGGGGCAAAGAGTGTACCCCATCGGAAAGATAGAGGTAAAAGTGGTCCACAAGGGCGAAGAAAGCCAAGTAATGGACTTATATGTGCTACCTGAAGGAGGTCCACCACTACTGGGACGGGAGTGGATTAGGAAAATGAATATGGACTGGCACTCCTTAAAAGCACTAACGGTAGATTCCGGGGAAACAGATGTCAAACCTAAACGATTGTCCAAAATATTGGATGATGCTAAAGAGGTGTTCCAGCAAGGACTGGGAACACTGAAAGGAATTACGGCAAACATCAAGATTGATGAACATGCACAACCAAAACTTTTAAAAGCCAGACCGGTACCCTATGCAATACGACCTACTGTAGAAGCGGAACTGGAAGCGCTAGAACGTTCAGGTGTACTGTCTAAGGTAGATTGGAGTGAGTGGGCTACGCCCATTGTTCCCGTTATGAAACGTCCTTCGAGCAACAAGCCAGGAGAACCAGGGAAGGTTCGCATCTGTGGAGATTTCAAGATCACCGTTAATCCGGTGCTTCACACGGTGCAGTATCCGCTTCCGCGGATTGAGGATATTTTTGCTTCGTTGTCTGGCGGGAAACACTTCACCAAGATAGACCTGGCACAGGCGTACTTGCAGATGGAGGTTGATGAAGAGCCACGCCAGTACCTCACGATCAACACGCATAGAGGTTTGTACCGGTATCATAGGCTGGTTTTTGGAGTGGCATCGGCTCCGGCAATTTGGCAGAGGGCCATGGAGCAGGTATTACAGGGAATTCCAGGCACACAATGTTACCTGGACGATATTCTGATTACAGGTGATGGTGATGAAGAACACCTCGTAAACTTGGAACTGGTGCTAAACAGACTGAAAGAGTATGGCCTTAGAGTTAATCGGCAGAAATGTGAGTTCTTTCAGAAGCGGATCTCGTACTGTGGTCATGTCATTGACCGGGAGGGGCTTCATAAGTCTCCTGACAAGATAGAGGCAGTTGTAAAGGCTCCCGCTCCGGATAATGTCTTTCAGTTGAGGTCGTTTCTGGGATTGATTAACCATTACCATAAGTTTCTACCGAATCTATCCACGGTACTGCACCCGCTGAACGCTCTTTTACAGAAGGGGGTACCATGGGAATGGAGCGAAAACTGTAAGAAGGCATTTCGCAAAAGCAAAGAATTGACCACCTCAGAGGAAGTGTTGGCTCACTTCAACCCGACACTGCCTATTCGGTTGGCTTGTGATGCTTCTCCATATGGTATTGGGGCAGTACTCTCACACAAGTTGCCAAATGGCACGGAAAGGCCAGTCACGTTTGCATCCAGATCATTGACCTCCGCTGAGCGCAACTATGCGCAGATCGATAGGGAGGCTCTCAGCCTTGTATGGGGAGCGAAGAAGTTTAATCATTACCTGACAGACCATCAGCCGTTGGTATCCATTTTTAACCCTAAGAAGGGTGTTTCGGTGATGACAGCACAGCGACTCCAGAGATGGTCCCTTTTCCTAGGGGCACATCAATATCAAATAGAATTCAAAGTTACAAAGCAGCATGGCAATGCTGATGGGCTGTCGCGCCTGCCACTACCTGAAGCAGAAGAGACGACGAAAGTTGACCCTGTTGAGTTATTTCATTCGACCATCATCGAGTGTTTACCAGTCACCAATGCAAGTATTGAAAGAGAAACCAGGAACGACCCGACACTGTCCCGAGTTTACGAGGTGACAGTGAAGGGATGGCCAACACATGGTGATCCTCTGTTACAGGCATTCTCGGCAAGGCGAAACCAGCTGTCCGTCTGCCATGGTACTTTGATGTACGGGACAAGAGTGATTATTCCTCCCAAGTTACGGGAAAGAGTTCTAAAGGAACTGCATGAAGGTCATCTGGGGGGAGTTAAGATGAAAAGCCTTGCTAGGGCTTATGTATGGTGGCCGGGCATTGACCAACAGATAGAGGAGTTGACAAAAAGCTGCGCTGGGTGCCAAAAAGTGCAAAATGCACCTCCGATCGCACCGCTACACCCATGGGAATGGCCTTCAGCCCCATGGCAACGTGTACATATTGACTTTGCTGGTCCATTCATGGACTCCATGTTCCTAATTGCGGTGGACGCACATTCCAAATGGCCAGAAGTGATCAAGATGAATACCACTACTTCAGAAAAGACAATTGCAGTGTTAAGAACAATATTCGCAAGGAACGGATTGCCAGAACAGATATGTTCGGACAACGGACCACAGTTCGTGTCGGAAGAATTCCAAAAATTCTTAAAGAAGAATGGGGTGAAACATTATACCTCTGCCCCATATCATCCGGCGACAAACGGGTTGGCCGAGAGATTTGTCCAAACATTCAAAAAGGCAATAAAGGCCATGAACGATGATCAGATTCCGTTACAACACAAGGTGGACAATTTCCTAATGGCATATCGAAACGCCGCTCATGCAGTGACTAACCAAAGTCCTGCCATGATGTTTTATAACAGGAGGTTGCGGTCCAGGTTGGACTTGTTAAAACCAAATGTGCGGAGGGAAGTGGAAAACAAACAGTTCCGGCATATTAATAACAAGTCCACTCGAAGTTTCGACGTAGGACAACCAGTGTTGGCAAGGGGCTATGGAAACGAAAAATGGCAGTCCGGAACAATTCGGGCCAGACAAGGACCTCTGATGTACACAGTAGATATTGGTAACAATGTGATAAGGCGTCATGCGGATCAACTGGTAGAATCAAGAGCAAGGGTCGAACCCATGGTTGCGACCGAGACAACTGTGGAAGATGTTAATGAACCTGAAGCATCTACCTCGGCAGGGACTGTACCTGATGATGACGTCCAATACATAGGAAACCAACAAGAAGAGTCACCTCAGCAACAAGAATCAGAGACCACTGAAAGGCGTTATCCAAACCGAATCAGAAGGCCTCCTGAGAG
Source organism: Somniosus microcephalus (assembly GCF_052327205.1). NCBI lineage: Eukaryota > Metazoa > Chordata > Chondrichthyes > Squaliformes > Somniosidae > Somniosus > Somniosus microcephalus. The sequence continues at coordinate 118,720,435 of NC_141000.1, read as the reverse complement.
ACTGAGCCTTTGAACTGTTTATACCTGAAGTTATATATGTATATATGTTATTATGTTATGTTAAATGGGGATATGACTGTTAAGCTAAAAAGGGAGGATTGTGGTGTATGTAACCTGTTCCACCTTAAGAGAACTTAAGCCTGTTCCACCTTAAGTGATGTACTACTTTCTCTGGCTGCTGTATACGTAATACCGGTGGTGACCACCGGTATATAAGTACTGTGTAGTGATATTGTATTTAGTATAGTCCTGACCTCCAACTAGTAAAGACCTGTTGAACTTTATTCTGTAGTCTGTGTCAGTAATTAATCTTAATACAACTGGAACACACAGACTTAACAGTTTTCCTGTTTCTCGTGCCACCATCTTGGGGCCTGTCGAGATGCTCTCGATGTTGGCACAACCTTCACTTGAAGAGGAAAAAGGAAACTGTCACGTCACCGGTCCAAGGCTGCTGCATCTCTTTCCCTGCTGGGCTGCCAGGGAGCAAACTGATACAACAACAACAACAACAGCTTGTACTTATATAGCGCCTTTAATGTAGTAAAACACCCCGAGGCGTTTCACCGAAGTATTATAAGACAAATGTTTGTCACCGAGCCACATAAGGAGAAATTAGCGCAAATGGCCAAAAGCTTGGTGAAAGAGGTAGATTTCAGGGAGCATCTTAAGGGAGGAAAGAGAGGTAGAGAGGCGGAGAGGTTTAGGCAGGGAATTCCAGAGTTTAAGGCCTAGGCACTGAAGGCACGGCCACCAATGGTTGAGCGATTATAATCAGGGATGCTCAAGAGGGCAGAATTAGAGTAGTGCAGATATCTCGGGGGGGTTGTGCGGCTGGAGGAGATTACAGAGATAGGGAGGGGGGCCGAGGCCATGGAGGGATTTGAAAGCAAGGATGAGAATTTTAAAATCGAGGCGTTGCTTAACCGGGAGCCAATGTAGGTCAGGGAGCACAGGGGTGATGGGTGAACGGGACTTGGTACGAGTTAGGACACGGGCAGCCGAGTTTTGGATGACCTCAAGTTTACGTAGGGTAGAATGTGAGAGGCCAGCCAGGAGTGCTTTGAAATAGTCAAGTCTAGAGGTAACAAAGGCATGGATGAGAGTTTCATCAGCAGATGAGCTGAGGGAAGGGCGGAGACAGGCGATGTTACAGAGGTGGAAATAGGCGGTCTTGGTTATGCCACAGATGTATGGTCGGAAGTTCATTTCAGGGTCAAATATGACACCAAGGTTGAGAGCAGCCTGCTTCAGCCTCCGACAGATGCTAGAAAGAGGAATGGATTTGTTGGCTAGGGAACGGAGTTTGTGGTGGGGACCGAAGACAATAAGAAATAAGAATATAAGAACTAAGAGCAGGAGTAGGCCATACGGCCCCTCGAGACTGCTCTGCCTTTTAATAAGATCATGGCTGATCATTGACCTCAACTCCACTTTCCCGCCCAATCTCCATATCCCTTGATTCCCCATGAGTCCAAAGATCTATCGATCTCAGCCTTGAATATACTCACTCAGCATCGACAGCCCTCTGGGGCAGAGAATTCACAACCCTCAATGGCTTCAGTCTTCCCAATATTTAATTGTGAAAATTTCTGCTCATCCAGAACTGGATGTCGGACAAGTGGTCTGACAATTTAGAGACCGTGGAGGGATAGAGAGAAGTGGTGGTGAGGTCGAGCTGGATGTCGTCAGCGCACATGTGGAAACAAGGCCACATACCTTCCCCTGACCTGCTTCCGCGCTGCTACAAGGCAGTTCAGTGGAGGGAGGAAATTTAATTTCCACTGCACCGCTGAACAAGTGGATCAATTTAATGTCAGATTAACTGCAAGTAAAGAAATTAAGGAGGTTATTTATCAAATGTCAGGAAAGCCTTTGATCTCCAGAAGGACATCCGTTGGCTCCAAGTTAATTAGCCTGTGTTTCCCATCTGATACTTATTCGGGTAGGAATATATTACACACGGTCTCTAAAGCCACCAATTTACTATTCGTCAGATGGGACACAGACAAATGATTTTAGATGCAAAAAGCCTGTTTATTGCTACGGGCAATATTTTTTGTACACATAGTTAACACACTCGCATTGAATTCGTTTTCGGAGATTTCATTGGGGCCGTTAATTTGCTTATTTTAAACAGGTTGATTCCTCCATTAAGATTTGTGGAGAGAGAAATTTGATATGGGCGCATTAAGCGTACGCACAATAAAAGAAAGACTTGCAATTGGATCGCGCCTTTCTCTCAGGACGCCTCAACGCTTTACAGCCAGTGAAGTATTTTTTGAAGTGTAGTCACAGTTTTAATGTAGAAAATGTGGTAGCCAATTTGCACACTGCAACATCACAGAAACAGATGCGGGGGGGGGGTGCTAAATTGCGCCATGTAGCACCCGTTTTTTTAGGTGCTACATGGTATGCAGAGCAAGTGTCAAAATTCTACCCTGTGATGGGCAGCAATTGCAAGACTAACAGTTAAGGTGTTTGTGTCAAAATGCTTAGTTTGTCATTTTAATGAGTTAACATCCCATTAGCATGGCATCTAAATAAGTTCCAATCGAATGTGTTAAGTGCTTTTATGCTAATTCCCCTGCAGCATAATTTCAAGGCCACAGACTGATGGAAAGCTCCCATGGGTGAGGTGGTAGGTGAGGTGGTGGTCGACTGGGGTCGTAGCTATAATTGGATCGTACACTCAATGTGGATCAGGTTCTGAGACATTGGGGTCGATTTTCCAATCGGGCTTGGATTGGACATTAGTCAGGTGGTGTGTTAGCGTGTTGGCTCCACTTGCTTTTGCGGCGATAGCTTCCCATGACAGTATTGGTCGGAGTGACCACCGCACAGTCCTCGTGGAGATAAAGCCCCGTCTTCACACTGAAGACGCTCTCCAGCATGTTGTATGGCACTACCACCGTGCTAAATGGGATAGATTCAGAACAGATCGAGCAGCTCAAAGCTGGGCATCCATGAGGCGCTGTGGGCCATCAGCAGCAGCAGAATTGTATTCCACCACGATCTGTAACCTCATGGCCCGGCATATCTCTCACTCTACCATCACCATCAAGCCAGGGGACCAACCCTAGTTCAATAATAAGTGCAGAAAAGCCTGCCAGGAGCAGCACCAGGCGTACCTAAAAATGAGGTGCCAACCTGGGGAAGCTACACGACTACATGCATGCTAAACAGCATACCATAGACAGGGCTAAGTGATCCCACAACCAACGGATCAGATCAAAGCTCTGCAGTCCTGCCACATCCAGTCGTGAAAGGTAGTAGACTATTAAACAACTAACGGGAGGAGGAGGCTCCATGAACATCCCCATTCTCAACGATGGCGGAGCCCAGCACGTGAGTGCAAAAGACATGGCTGAAGCGTTTGCAACCATCTTCAGCCAGAAATGCCGAATGGATGATTCATCTTGGCCTCCACCTGAGGTCCCACCAGCACAGAAGCCAGTCTTCAGCCAATTCAATTCACTCCACGTGATATCAAGAAACGGCTGAGCGCACTGGATACAGCAAAAGCTGTGGGCCCTGACAACATCCCGGCTGTTGTGTTGAAGGCTTGTGCTCCAGAACTAGCCCAGCCTGATGTTAGGAGTACCTGGCGAGGCGGTGAGGACCGAGTACTGCACACTAGCAGTCTCTGGGGGAAAGGTTCGGTTGCTTAGTGCCTCCCGTTAGCACCTCCGGGGGGGCGCTAAAGGGGCGCTAGAAAGTTAGCGCCCGAGCGCGACAATTTTAGCTCCGCTCACGAAATTGACCAGACATTTTGCGGCGGCGCTAAATATACCGCTACGATCTCCTGTGCCCGCAGATCGTGACGTCAGTCAAGCGTGCAACGTCCCGGTAGCGCCCCGGACCGGATATTGAGTCCGCCCCCTGCCTTTCCATCTGCCACTAGCAACGACAGGTAGAGGGGAACGTTTTGCAGTCGGGAAGGGGCTGGGGGAGCGCTATTTAAAGGCAGCCACTTCCTGCCTTTTCTTGTCGGCAAAATTTTTTGTACACGCGGGTTGAGAGGGAGAGAGACGTCTGGAAAGATTTAACGCTGCCCTAAGGAGTTTTGGCCCTCAGCACCACTTTTGAGGTTCCTAAGCGCCGAGCTCTTTCCCTGGGCCTATCCATTAGTGCTTCCAACACAATTGCTTTTGAGGTCTCTCCAGGCCGAGATTCAAGGCTGCAATAAGCAGGGAGTGGCTGGCCAGCAAGATGGCCCCTCCTCTTTAAGAACTAGATGGCGCCAGTCTGTCTGGCTTCCATGGTAACTGTCATCGTCTGAGCTTCGGTAGTGTTCTGAGGTAGCGTCTCACTCCCCGACTTTAGCGCCTTAAGAGAGGTGTGTCGCGCCTGATTTAGCGCTCCAATCACCTCCAGGGGCGCTAGTGGTGAATTTTGCAGTCGGAGGCGATAATTAGCACCGGGCGATAAACTTTGCGTCCAGCCGATATTAGCGCCCCAAAATGGGCGATACACAATTTTTCCCCCATGGAATCAAAATGGGCTATTTGTCTTAAACAGCCCATTTATACATTTACAAGTCAGCACTTTGCTGAGATTAACCTGGACTGAACAAAAACTAAAATGAGTTGCTTACAATGGCTTGGGTGATTTTCCCCAGGGCTCAGAGAAAAAAGGCCTCTACTATCATATATCTGTATTTCTGATACAGTTCTTTTTTATATTATCAAAGTGATAGGTTAGAGCGTGGAAATTACTGTTTGTGATTTTGGAAAGAAAGAAAAAACTTGTATTGATATAACTTAATGCACAGTGTCACTGTTCACTGTGCGTTTATATAATGCCTCCTCACTTCCTTGGAACATCCCACCAATGAATTACTTATGAAGTCTGGCCACTGTTGGTTGGAAGGTAACTGCAACAGCCAATTAGTGCACAGCAAATAGTAATACAAAAGCAAAATACTGCAGGTGCCGGAAATCTGACATATAAACAGAAAATGCTGGAAATACTCAGCAGGTCAGGCAGCATCTGTGCAGAGAGAGAAACAGAGTTAACGGCCGCGATTTCTCCTAACTCGGCGGGTTCGGGGCAAGTGACATCGGTGGTGGGTCCTGACCCCGCTGCTGGCTCCAGCCCGCTCTGTAGAATGATTTTCCCCTTGATTAAGCCCGCCCAGCGCGTTTGATGGCCAAGTGAAGGAAGCGGGTCTGGTGACGTCATTTGATGATGCGTCATCAGCCAATTTCCTTAAAGGGACCATGCGCAAATTGATTTTGACAATTGTGCGGTCAGTGTTCTACATCATTGAAGTGCTACAAACACTGTCGAGCACTGCACAGAGGTGTACGGCTGCACCCAGGCTCTCCCATGACTCCCTCCATATGCTTATCACAGTCACAGCATGCAGGGAGGAGGTTCTCTTCCCTTCCAATGGGCAGAAGAGACCTCCCCAGGAGACCAACGCAGCCTGGTTGCACATTGCACAGGAGGGCACAAGCAGGGATGTGGTCAGGAGGACCAGGCTGCAGTGGCGCAAACCTTTCAATGATCTCAGTAGATCATGAAACGTTACTGCAAAGCCACACTCAACCTCATCCTGCTGTGCCACTCATCACATCCCCATCACTCTGCCTTCCCTACCCGACTCCTGCACATCCTTACTCACACCAACTTACCTTGCACCTCCACCCATCCCTCTCTATCTACATTATCACTTCCCCATCTCACTAGCCACCCCTCGCACTCACCCTCATCCTAGTCCAGTCATACCAACTAACAACACACAAGGGTAGCCACTTGGGTGTTTTATACAACGTTCATGTAAAGTTTCTGTTAATGTGGTGTCAAACATTGACACCTTTATTTTCAATACTTTGCGTACTTGGACAGATTTGTGTGCACCTTTGGAAGTGGCTTAGTGAGTTGCAGTGAATGGTGAGACATAATGGTAGCCCCTGCAATGGTGATGAGTGTGAAAGGAATGGCTTGGACATTGTAGGGATGCTTTATGGTGTTGGTGTGGGTTGGTGCCAACCTGATGCATCATGTGGCAGCCAGGGTGTACAGCGTCAAGTGAAGTAAATCTGGCCATGGTGAGGCCATCCCTGGCCTCCCGGGCAGCAATGTGGTCGGGTGCTGATGCCCTCTGTCCTGTGCAGCATCAGTTGATTGCGGAGAAGGTTGGTGTGGTTGTTGGTGCTGCTGGTGTGTCTGGTGATGCTGGTGTTGGGGTTCATCATGGTCAAATTCTGAGGACCAATGTGAGAGAGTGTAAATGGTTCCCATCCTGATGGAGTAGATAACAGTTGAAGGTGAGATGACAGAAGTGATCTGTCAAAGGTGAGAGCGATTGCTGCAATGAGGTGAGCCTGGCTCAACACCTGCTGTCCGAAAAAATGGAGCAGTGGTTATGAGCTGAAATTGATGGACTCAGTGTTGAGTCTGGAAGGATGTACAGTGCTGTTCCTCGAGCTTCTGTCGAGCTTCATTATAACAGTATACTTCAATGCAAGGAGTCTAGTGAACAAGGCAGATGAGCCGAAGGCACAGACAGACACGTGGGAGCATGATATTATAGCTATTACTGAAACATGGCTTAAAGAAGGGCAGGAATGGCAGCTCAACATTCCTGGTTACAGGATTTTCAGACGAGATATAGAGTGGGATAAAAAGGGAGGGGGGGTTGCAATATTGATTAAAGAATCAATTACAGCTGTGAGGAGGGAAGGTATCTTAGAGGATCATCAAATGAGGCCATATGAGTTGAACTGGAGAACAAAAAAAGGGGAAATCACAGTGCTGGGAGTGTACTATAGACCCCCAAACAGTCACAAGGAGATAGAAGAGCAATTATTTAGGCAAATTTCTGAGAAGTAGAAAAATAACAGGGCTGTAATAGTAGAGGATTTCAACTACCCTAATATTTACTGGGATAAAATTACAGTAAAAGGAATAGAGGGCGCAGAATTCTTAAAATGCATTCAGGAGAACTTTTTTACATAGAAACATAGAAGATAGGAGCAGGAGTAGGCCATTCAGCCCCTCGAGCCTGTTCTGTCATTTAATGAGATCATGGCTGATCATCCAAATTCAGTACCCTATCCCTGCTTTCTCCCCATATCCCTTGATCCCTTTAGCCTTAAGAAATATATCTAACTCCTTCTTGAATATATTTAATAAGTTGGCCTCAACTGCCTTCTGTGGTAGAGAATTCCACAGGTTCACCAGTCTCTGGGTGAAGAAATTCCTCCTCATCTCAGTCCTAAATGGCTTACCCCTCATCCTTAGACTGTGACCCCTGGTTCTGGGCTCCCCCACCATCGGGAACATCCTTCTGGTCTGTCTAGTCCTGTTAGAATTTTATAAGTTTCAATGAGATCCCCTCTCATTCTTCTAAACTCTAGCAAATATAAGCCTAATCGACCCAATCTCTCTTCCTACGTCATTCCTGCCATCCCAGGTATCAGTCGTGAATCTTCACTGCACTCCCTCCGTGGCAAGAACATCCTTCCTCAGATAAGGCGACCAAAACTGCACACAATACTGAAGGTGTGGTCTCACCAAGGCCCTGTACAACTGCAGCAAGACATCCTTGCTCTTGTACTCGAATCCTCTCGCTATGAAGGCCAACATACCGTTTGCCTTCTTAACCGCCTGTTGCACCTGCATGCTTACCTTCAGCGACTGGTGCACAAGGACACCCAGGTCTCGTTGCACTTCCCCTTTTCCCAATCTATTGCCGTTCAGATAATAATCTGTCTTCCTGTTTTTGCCACCAAAGTGGATAACCTCGCATTTATCCACATTATACTGCATCTGCCATGCATCTGCCCAGTACGTAGCAAGCCCAAAGAGAGTGGGGGCAATTCTGAACATAGTTTTAGGGAATGAAGCTGGGCAGGTGGAAGGCCTATCAGTGGGAGAGCATTTTGGTGGTAGTGATCATAGCTCAATTAGATTTAGTGTAGTTATGGAAAAGAACAAAGATAGACCAGGTGTAAAAGTACTCAATTGGAGAAAGGCCAATTTTAATAAGCTGAGATGTGATTTAACAAAAGTGGACTGGAAACAGCTACTTGAAGGTAAATCAGTGTCAGAGTAGTGGGCGGCATTCAAGGAGGCAACAGGAAGGGTCCAGAGCAAATATGTTCACACAAAGAAAAAGGGTGGGACTCCCAAATCTAGAGCCCCCTGGATGTCAAGGGGCATACAGGTTAGGATAAGGAGAAAAAGGGAAGCTTCGGTCAGATACCGAGAGCTCAATACTACAGAAAGCCGAGAGGAGTATAGAAAGTGCAGGGGTGAAATTTAAAAGGAAATTAGGAAAGCAAAGAGAGGGCATAAAAAATATCGGTGAGTAAAATCAACAAGAACCCAAAGGTGTTTTATAAATACATAAATAGCAAGAGAATAACTAAGGAAAGAGTAGGGCCTATTAGAGACCAAAAAGGTAACCTGTGTGTGGAGGCGGAAGACGTGGGTATGGTTCTTAATGAATACTTTGCGTCTGTCTTCACAGTATAGAGGGACGATGCGGACATTGTAGTTAAGGAGGAGGAGTGTGAAATATTAAATGGGATAAACATAGAGAGAGAGGAAGTATTAAGAGGCTTAGCATTGTTGAAAGTAGATAAATCGGCAGGCCCGGATCAAATGTATCCCAGACTGTTAAGAGAGACAAGGGAAGAAATAGCGGAGGCTCTGAACATCATTTTTCCATCCTCTCTGGCTACAGGCTACTGGCAAGCGGACTGGAGGACTGCTAACATTGTGACATTGTTTAAAAAGGGAGAAAGGGATAGATCGAGTAATTATAGGCCAGTCAGCTTAACCTCGGTGGTGGGAAAATTATTGAATAGAATTCTGAGGGACTGTATAAATCATCATTTAGAAAGTCACGGATTACTCAAGGACAGTCAGCATGGATTTGTTAAGGGAAGGTCATGTCTGACTAACTTGATTGAATTTTTTGAGGAGGTCGATGAAGTTAGTGCATTTGATATAGTCTACATGGATTTTAGCAAGGCCTTTGCCAAGGTCCCACATGGCAGGTTGATCAAAGGAAAAGTGGCAAGTTGGATCCAAAATTGGCTTAGTGTCAGGAAGTAATGGAAGTAATGTTTTTGTGACTGGAAAGCTGTTTCCAGTGGGGTTCCGCAGGGCTCAGTACTAGGTCCCTTGCTTTTTGTGGTATATCAATGAGTTAGACTTCAATGTAGGGGGCATGATTAAGAAGTTTGCAGATGATACAAAAATTGGCCGTGTGGTTGATAATTAGGAAGAAAGCTGTAGACTGCAGGAAGATATCAATGGACTGGTCAGGTGGGCAGAAAAGTGGCAAAGGGAATTCAATCTGAAGAAGTGTAATGCATTTGGGGAGGGCTAACAAGACAAGAGAATACACATTGGGCCAGAAATTAGGATCGGGAGCTTGCCGCGCGTGCAAGCCCCCGATGTGCACTCACCCGGCGCGCCGACATCTGAAGCCTGGGCCTGCTTTGAATTCCTGTCACTGGCCCGGTTCAGATGTCAACGCGCTGTGCTTGCCTGATCCAGCGGCGTAGTTAGTGCGATGTGCCGGCTGGGATCAGGTGAGCACTCTGCAGCCAATCAGGGGAGGGGAAACGTCATTCATGAGTTTGATAGTAAAGAATGTCAAACTCATGAAAAGTACGGGCGCCCAAAAGACTAGTTTAACTTTAAATAACATTTTAAAAAACAGCCCAATAATGAAATAAACTATAAATAACTTTAAAAAACTATTTTAAACAATTAATAAAATTTTTGAAAAAAATAATTTTTTACGAAATCAGGTCTAAAAATAAACTTACTTTACTGTAAATTCCTTAAAAACAATGAAGCTGTGGAAAAAATGTAATAATTTTAAATAATAGACCACTTACCTTCAAGAATCCACTCCTTACGCCTCCTTTTTATATGTCTAAAAAGTTCAGGCCCTTGCACACGCGCAAACCTGTCAAAAAGAAGGAAGTTCAACGCGTGCGCGCAGAGTCCTGCGCGCACGCGTTGGACCTCTGAACCCCTTGGAGGAAATGCTGGTTTCCCGCGCATGCATTGTGCATGCTGAAATCCGGCACTTCCAACGGGCCCATGCGTGAGTACACCGTCCGTACTCACGCATTGGGACCGGAATTACTGGGCTAATAAATGGTAGGATACTGAGAAATATAGAGGAACAGAAGGACCTTGGATTGTATGTCCACAGATCCCTGAAGATAGCAGGACAACAACAACAACAACAACTTGTATTTATATAGCACCTTTAATGTAGTAAAACGTCCCAAGGCACTTCACAGGAGCATTAAAAGACAAAAGATTTGACACCGAGCCACATAAGGAGAAATTAGGACAGGTGACCAAAAGCTTGGTCAAAGAGGTAGATTTTAAGGAGCGTCTTAAAGGAGGAGAGAGAGGTCGAGAGGCGGAGAGGTTTAGGGAGGCAATTCCAGGGCTTAGGGCCCAGGCAACAGAAGGCTCGGCCGCCAAAGGTTGAGCGATTATAAGCAGGGATGCTCGAGAGGGCAGCATTAGAGGAGCACAGATATCTCGGTGGGTTGTGAGGCTGGAGGAGATTACAGAGATAGGGAGGGGCGAGGCCATGGAGGGATTTGAAAACAAGGATGAAAATTTTGAAATTGAGGCGTTGCTTAATGGGAGCCAATATAGGTCAGTGAGCACAGGGGTGATGGGCGAACGGGACTTGGTGCGAGTTAGGACATGGGCAGCTGAGTTTTGGATGACCTCAAGTTTACGTAGGGTAGAATGTGGGTGGCCAGCCAGGAGTGCGTTGGATAGTCAAGTCTAGAGGTAACAAAGGCATGGATGAGGGTTTCAGCAGCAGATGAGCTGAAGCAAGGGCGGAGACGGGCGATATTACGGAGGTGGAAATAGGCAGTCTTTGTTATGCTGCATATATGTGGTTGGAAGCTCATTTCAGGGTCAAATTTAACACCAAGGTTGCGAACAGTGTGGTTCAACCTAAGCCAGATGTTAGGGAGAGGGATGGAGTCACTGGCTAGGGAATGGAGTTTGTGGCAGGGACCGAAAACAATGGCTTTGGTCTTCCCAATATTTAATTGGAGAAAATTTCTGCTCATCCAGAACTGTATGTGGGACAAGCAGTCTGACAATTTAGAGACCGTGGAGGGGTCGAGAGAAGTGGTGGTGAGGTAGAGCTGGGTGTCGTCAGCGTACATGTGGAAACTGATGCTGTGTTTTCAGATGATGTCACCAAGGGGCAGCATGTAGATGGGAAATAGGAGGGGGCCAAGGATAGATCCTGGGGGACACCAGAGGTAACGATGCGGGAGTGGGCAGAGAAGTCATTGCAGGTGATTCTCTGGCTATGATTAGCTAGATAAGAATGGAACCAGGCGAGTGCAGTCCCACCCAGCTGGTTGACGGTGGAGAGGTGTTTGGATTGGAGAAGGATGGAGTAGTCAACCGTGTCAAAGGCTGCAGACAAGTCAAGAAGGACGAAGAGGGATAGTTTACCTTTGTCACAGTCACAAAGGATGTCATTTGTGACTTTGATGAGAGCCGTCAATGGGGTCAAGAATGTGTGAGGGAAGCACATTGACAGCAGTACGTGTCTCAGCTGAAGGTGGGCAAATGGTCTGATTGATATTGCTTACAATGCCAAAGATCCCACATCACTCCCTGGTTGAAAGGACCAAACATAACTAGAACAGAATCTCTGTATTTCTGCTCTTGCACCATAGCCTTTAATACACTTCTTTATCAAATATTTATCCCCTTCCCTACTTGGGATGAAAGGGCTGTCCTTTGAGGAGATATTGCATAGAATGGGCCTCTATTCTCTGGAGTTTAGAAGAATGAGAGGTGCTCTCATTGAAAGGTAGAAAATTCTTTGAACACTTGACAGGGTAGATACGGAAAGGTTGCTTCCCCTGGCTGGAGAGTCTTGAATTAGGGGTCATAATGTGCCCGATTTGAGTAGAACGAAAGGACTTGCATTTATATAGCGCCTTTCAGGATGTCCTAAAGCGTTTTACAGCCAATGAAGTACTTTTGAAGAGCGGTCACTGCTGTACTGTAGGAAAAGGCCATTCAGCCCCTCGAGCCTGCCCACCATTCTATTAGATCATGGCTCATTTGTATTTCATCTCCATTTACATGGGATGGAAATCTGTCTTTAGACCCATTTTCAAGCCTTAAATAGGTGGCATGCACTGGCTGGCCCAAGGCTCACTTGAAATTGGCCCTTGGGCCTTATTGGGATATTGCCAGTGAACTGTGAACTTCAACTGAGCGTCCAAAGGCAGTTCGCCAGTTCCACGAGGAAAATTTTGGTCAGCTGCCTCCCCGGCAACCGACTGCAGGTAGGTACTGGGGGAGGCGGGGCTGGGGGAGGCGGGGCTGGGAGAGGCGGTACTGGGGGAGGCGGGGCTGGGAGAGGCGGTACTGGGGGAGGCGGGGCTGGGGAGGCAGTACTGGGGGAGGCGGTACTGGGGGAGGCGGGGCTGGGGAGGCAGTACTGGGGGAGGCGGGACTGGGGGAGGCGGTACTGGGGGAGGCGGTACTGGGGGAGGTGGTACTGGGGGAAGCGGGGCTGGGGGAGGCAGTACTGGGGGAGGTGGTACTGGGGAGGTGGTACTGGGGAGGCGGGGCTGGGGTAGGCGGGGATGGGGGAGGCGGGGCTGGGGGAGGCGGTACTGGGGAAGCAGGGCTGGGGGAGGCAGTACTGGGGGAGGTGGTACTGGGGAGGCGGTACTGGGGGAGGTGGGGCTGGGTGAGGCGGGTACTGGGGGAGGCGGTACTGGGGGAGGCGGGGCTGGGGGAGGTGGGGCTGGGGGAGGTGGTACTGGGGGAGGCGGGGCTGGGGAGGCGGGTACTGGGGAGGCGGGGCTAGGGGAGGCGGTACTAGCGGAGATGGTACTGGGGGAGGCGGGGCTGGGGGAGGTGGGGCTGGGTGAGGCGGGTCTGGGGAGGCGGGTACTGGGGGAGGTGGTACTGGGGGAGGCGGGGCTGGGGGAGGTGGGGCTGGGGGAGGTGGTACTGGGGGAGGCGGGGCTGGGGGAGGTGGGGCTGGGGGAGGTGGTACTGGGGGAGGCGGGGCTGGGGGAGGTGGGGCTGGGGGAGGCGGTACTGGGGGAGGCGGGGCTGGTGGAGGCGGTAGTGGGGGAGGGGGCTGGGGGAGGCGGGGTTCGGGGAGGCGGGGCTGGGGAGGTGGTACTTGGGGAGGTGGTACTGGGGAAGGCGGTACTGGGGAGGCGGGGCTGGGGGAGGCGGGGCTGGGGGAGGGGGGGGCTGGGGGGAGGCAGAGCTGGGGGAGGCGGTACTGGGGGAGGTGGTACTGGGCGAGGCGGGTACTGGGGGAAGCGGTACTGGGGGAGGCAGTACTGGGGGAAGCGGGGTGTGATTGGGAGGGATGGAGGGGATACTCGGGACGAGAACCAGCGGGGGGCTGACAGTGGTCTTCGGGACCGGTGTAGACCCGGGAGGAACACTCCAACACCACCTGGCTCCACATTCAGGTAAGCAGTTTTACATCACCAGCTTTCCCTTTTAAGGACCCCGGGTTATGCTGCATGTAAATATGATTATCCGGACTGCAGCGAACCCAGTGTTGGCTGTGTTTGGTGTAGCCTGATTTTGGGAAGGGAACTTCAAACAAGCATTAGGTCCCCTATATGCATATGCAAAGGGCATGGTGTGTGTGCACATACCCCACCGGCCTAATTAGATGTGGCATCAATGAATATCTACATAGAATTACAGAGAACTTATAGCACAGAAACAGGCCATTTGGCTCAACTGGTCTATGCCGGTGTTTGTGCTCCACACGAGCCTCCTCCCACCTTACTTCATCTAACTCCATCAATATCTCCTTCTATTCCTTTCTACATCATGTACTTATCTAGCTTCCCCTTAAATGTATCTAGGCTATTCGCCTCAACTACAACATGTGGTAGCGAGTTCCAAATTCTAACCTCTTACTGAGTAAAGAAAGCCGTGGCCCATATCCCTTGATACCCAAGATCCACCATGATCCACCAGAGGTGAGGTGAGCGTGACTGCCCTTGACATCAAGGCAGCATTTGACCGAGTGTGGCATCAAGGAGCCCTAGTAAAACTGAAGTCAATGGGACACGGGGGGGAAAACTCTCCACTGGCTGGAGTCGTACCTAGCACAAAGGAAGATGGTTGTGGTGGTTGGTGGTCAACCATCTCAGCCCCAGGACATCGCTGCAGGAGTTCCTCAGGGCAGTGTCCTGGGCCCAACCATCTTCAGCTGCTTCATCAATGACCTTCCCTCCATCATAAGATCAGAAGTGGGGATGTTCGCTGATGACTGCATAGTTTTCAGCGCCATTCACAACTCCTCAGATAATGAAGCAGTCCATGCCCACACGCAGCAAGACCTGGACGATGTTCAGGCTTGGACTGATAAGTGGCAGGTAACAGTTACACCTCACAAGTGTCAGGCAATGACCATCTCCAACAAGCTAGAGTTTAACCATCGCCCCTTGACATTCAACGGCATTACCATCGCCGAATCCCCTGCCATCAACATCCTGGGGGTCAACATTGACCAGAAACTTAACTGGACCAGCCACATAAATACTGTGCAAACAAGAGCAGGTCAGAGGCTGGGTATTCTGCGACGAGTGTCTCACCTCCTGACTCCCCAAAGCCTTTCCACCATCTACAAGGCACAAGTCAGGAGTTGATGGAATACTCTCCACTTGCCTGGATGAGTGCAGCTCCAACAACACTCAAGAAGCTTGACACCATCCAGGACAAAGCAGCCCGCTTGATTGGCACCCCATCCACCACCTTAAACATTCACTTCCTCCACCACTGGCGTACCATGGCTGCAGTGTGTACCATCTACAAGATGCACTGCAGCAACTCGCCAAGGCTTCTTCGGCAGCACCTCCCAAACCCGCAACCTCTTCCACCTAGAAGGACAAGGGCAGCAGGCGCATGGGAACTCCACCACCTCCAAGTTCCCCTCCAAGTCACACACCATCCTGACTTGGAAGAATATCATCAATCCTTCATCGTCGCTGGGTCAAAATCCTGGAACTCCCTCCCTAACAGCACTGTGGGAGTACCTTAACTGCACGGACTGCAGCGCTTCAAGAAGGTAGCTCACCACCACCTTCTCGAGGGCAATTAGGAATGGGCAATAAATGCTGGCCTTGCCAGCGACGCCCACATCCCAGAAACGAATTCAAAAAAAATCCTCGGTTAAACAATTGTGCCTTCTACGAGACAGATCAGAAGTCAATTGGGTACACCAATTATCAATGAGATAAATCAAAGAATACCATCCAGACAGCCATTAGTTTGATGTATAGTTCCTCTATATCTTGTTGAGTTCTGAACAATCTCCAGTCATGTTAGGTTGAATAATTTATGGGGATCATCTTGGTCTGATTCCACTGAATAAATGAAAGAGAGAAAAAACATCAGACTATTGGCGATAACCTCTCTGGAAGACTCACGATCCACTATATTGACTTGCTTTGTAAAAGATAAGTCGGGGCCACATTTCTGCAAATACACGGAAGAGTTATTTCTGCTCGATTTCACCAAACGCCACTTATGTGTCTCTGGCGTGAGTAGGTACCAGGGGATTTTACACTCTTGATATATGGATGAGGTTGCACAGGGAACACAGTTTGAATTGCACAAACTCAAATAATACCAGATAGCCTTACCAGGGTGCCTACATTAACTATGATGGCCTCAATATTTCAAATTAACTTAAATAGCATTACTGCTCTTAACCCTGGATGTAGTACCCTTCATGGGACTGAGCATCATACAGTTCTCATCTCTAATTCCCTATGGAGGGGCCGCTGCTCATTTTGATAGGTTCGTTATAGAGGGCCACCTGTGCATCTCTAATTGTCTTCATATCAAAGCATCACACATTGTGCTCAGGGGATTTGAGGACTCGTATGCTATTGTGTGGCATTGTGGGTTAGTGCACTGCCCAGTGATCTGAAGGACCTGATTTTAAGGTCTACACGAGGTTTGATGAAACTCTCCTCTACTAGCTATAAGGGTCCAATACGAAACGGAGCAGTTTCAAACGGTGTAGGTCGGTCGTGATCGTGAGAGGGGGACAGGCTGCAGAGTGGGGCTTGGGCAGGGGTTGTAGGGGGTTTCTCTTGCTTGCTCTGGTCTCCTGCCAGGCTTCTTGCAATAATTACCCGTGAGTGGTTCGACCCACTCGCCCCTACGGTTCTAGACCTTGGACTTAGGTGCAGGGAGCTGTAGTGCAGAAAAACTCAATAGACCAGGTCGAATAGCACGAAATGGATGCCTTTATTGAACAGTTTACAGCATTATAAAATACATGTCATATGCACAAATTAAAGCAACTACAAGCATGCACACATCTATAAACTTAACTCTATAGAAATGGGGAACACACGGCACATCGTGAAAGGGGTAACACATTACATTTACCCTTAACCCCCTCCCCTAAACCTAACTAAGTTTCGATTTGAGGGACTCGGGATTCATGCTCACCACTTTAAGAATTGCGAAAAAGGCTTTGCAGCCTTTTGACACAGCTTTCCGTCGTCACGTGGGTTTGGAAGCTTCTGGCGCAGCTTGTTTTCCTCTTGGTTCTCCTGCGATGAGGCAGCCGATAAAGCCTTGGTGAGCGCTCGCCACGGATGAATCCGTTACCGATGTGATTTTTAAGAACTGGATCCTGGGCTCCGGGACCTGAGTGTCTTCTTCTCCGGCCTGGGTCGTCGATGATCTCCCGACAAAAGTACCCGGGCCTCCCTCGTCGTCTTCCCGTCGTGGCCGGGCCTTGCCTGGCCGAACACCGAACACGTTCCGAACCGAAGTTGTTCCGAAGGTCCTAACCGAAGTGCTGTCTGAAGGTCTGTCCCAAAGCGTACTGATGGAAGCGTACTGATGGACTTTACTCAATCCACAGTTATACCTTTTTGGAACATTCTTATCTCCCGCCAAATCATAGTCCTGTCTTTGTAATAATTTTGGCGGGCAGAACTCTCTGCAGGGGTGTTTTGTCTTCATAACGGGAGTCGGTGATAGCTTAACTGGCCTTCCTGGGCCGATATTGTCTTTGCTTTGTTATCGTAACTTGGTTTGTATATTGATCAGTCTGGAGATTGCCCTGGATGGCTGTTAAACGGCTTCTCTTTGTACAGTGTAATGGGTTAAAGCGTTCGTTCAATTGTCCGCCCATTTCTTGATGGGTCTCATCCTGCCACCCAAATCTGTCCTGTACTTATAATCTAATCAATATGTATGCTCAGTTCCATGAGTTTCGGCTTCCCGAAACTGGTTTCCGCGGGCTTTTAATGCCCTCAATCCACAAGCCTGTCTGGCTTGCAGTAACAGAAATTCAAATGGTCCCAGAAGCTGGTCACGAGGTCTGGCGGCCATTTTGTGTGCCCTTTTATCAAAGGTTTCTCTGTATAAGCTTCTTTTGGTCAATAAAGCTGTTTTATTAACCCTATTTTCCTACGTGATTATTTAATGAAAAATTTCGCGAATCTTACAGGTCGTGATTGCGGGAGGGGGATAGGCTGCAGATCAGGGCTTGGGGGGGCGGGGTATGTGTGTCATCCGTAATCGCGTGAGGGGAGAGAGAGAGGCCACCGGGGTTCGGGGTGTAGAGGTCCGCGATCGCGGCGGAGGCTGGAGGGAGGCCGTGATCGGCAGGCAGAAGGCCAAAGGCTTCCTTGAGGGGCCGAGGGGGGATGCACTCCTGCTCGTCCTGGCCCACAAGGAGGGCTGAAAGAGGCACCTAGCTTGTGGAGCCTGCAGCTTCCACCTCCCTTTCACTGCCAGGCTTCCCGAGACCTGGGAAACCCAGCAGGCAACTGTAAAATTTAAATCAGGCTCCCAGTTGCATGGTAGGAGCCTGATTTAAATATGAAAGATTGAAAGAAAGACTTACATTTATATAGCGTCTTTCACGACCACCAGACGTCTCAAAGCGCTTTACAGCCAATGAAGTACTTTTTGAAGTGGAGTCACTGTTGTAATGTGGGAATTATGTTAATGAAGTGTCCCGCCTCTCCAAGAAGGGACACTTGGACACCTCGCAATCCGCCGCAGGTGTGGATGCATTGGAGTCGCATTGGGTGTTTTTCAGAGTTTAATACCCACCCCACCGCCCCCCCCCACCGCCACCTGACATCCTCCTGCCCGTCGTGGGATGTGTAATATCGAGGCGCAAGTATTTGTACATTTAGACCCAATAAATTAGCGTAAATTAGGCATCAATTGGGACTTTAATTAAGACCACGTGTTTCGTGGAGTTCAACCCCACCTCCAATGGCAGCGCTCTCTCTCTCTCCCCCTCCCCCTCCTGCGACTGGTATGAGGAATGGAAATGAAACACTGGTGCAGTGGGGGGTGCTCGAGTGAGGTTGGGGTTATGCCAAATACTGACATGAGATGTCCAAACTAGGTAGATGTCCTTTTCGTGCTCACCAGTTTCCTCCTTTATACTCTTGTTTGTTGAAAGTGTTGAGTCTTTGTTAAGATGTTATTCTCAGAGGACCCAGTCATTCTTCTGTACCTTACCCAAGTTGTTTTCAGTTCCTTTTTCCAGGGAGGTGGGCGTCACTGGCAAGGCTCGATTTATTGCCCATCCCTCATTGCTCTGAGAAGGTGGTGGTGGGCCTTCTCCTTGAACCGCTGCCGTCCTCGTGGCGATGGTGATGGTGTCTGCTGCAATGATGGGGTAAGGTAGAGAACTTCAGGATTTTGGCCTAGCAAGGATGAAGGAACGATGAAATACAACCAAGTCAGAATGATATGTGGTTTGGAGGGGAACTTAAAAGCAATAGCGTTTCCATTACATTGTTGCTCTATTCCTTCTCCGTGGCATAAGTCACAGGGCGCTAAGGTGCTGTTGAAGTATGCTTGGCGCATTATTGCAGTGCATCCTGTAAACAGTACTTGCTGCAGCCATGGTGCACTGGTGGTGGATATCGAGCCTAGTGTCAAGTGTGCCAATGAAGTGAAATGCTCTATCCTGGATTGAGCTTTGTTGTGGCTGCACCCATCCTGGTGAGTGGTGAGTATTCCGTCACACACCTGACTTGAGTCTTATAGATGGTGGAGGGACTTTGAGGAATCAGGAGTTGATACACGAGTCGCAATGTACCCGACCTCCACCCTGCTCGTGTAGCCATGTGTTGGGATGACTGGTCAAGTCAAGCTTGGAATCATAGAATGGTTCCAGCACGGAAGAAGGCCATTCAGCCCCTCGAGCCCGTGCCGACTCTCAGCTAGTCCCACTCCCCCGCCCTTTCCCTGTAGCTCTGCACATTTTTTTCCAACTCCCTTTTGAAAGATAAGTTTGAGTCTGCCTCCACCACCCTTTCAGGAAGTGCATTTCAGATCTTAACCACTCGCTGTGTAAAAAAGTTTTTTCTGACGTCGCCTTTGGTTCTCTTGCCAATCACCTTAAATCTGTGTCCTCTAGTTCTCGACCCTTCCGCCAATGGGAACAGGTTCTCTCTATCTATTCTGTCCAGATCCCTCATGATTTTTACACCTCTATCAAATCTCCTCTCAATCTTCTTTGCTCTAAGGAGAACAACCCCAGCTTCTCCAGTCTATCCACGTAACTGAAGTCCCTCATTCCTGGAATCATTCTCTTAAATCTTTTCTGCACCCTCTCTAAGGCCTTCATATCCTTCCTAAAGTGTGGTGCCCAGAATTGGACACAATACTCCAGTTAGGGTTGAACCAGTGTTTTATACAGTTTCATCATAATTTCCACACTTTTGTACTCTACAGGGGCAAAATTGGGTCGCGCCCCTTTTGGGGCGCTATCTTTGCCGGGGTGCTACTTTTAGTGCCCCGATAAAGTTAGTGCCTCTGTCCCCGAAATTCACCGGTAGCGCCCCAAGAGGGAGGCGGGCGCTACTGGAAGCACCCCGCCTCCCTCTTGGGACGCTGCGAGTGAATATCGCGGTGCTACGTGCTGCAGCGCCACGCTCTGTGGCACGTCGCGCCGCAGTACTGCAGGCCTTCCTCCTCTTTTTAAAGGGGAGGGGACTAACGCAGCGTGACCCGGGGCCCAGCTGGGCCACCAGGGATCGGAGTGCCGGCAAAAGAGCCCGGCACTCAAGAGAAGTGCCGGGCTCACGGAGTGTGGCTGGCATTCCGCAGGGAGGCTGCACAGGAGGCCGAGGACGGCAACAGGGGCAGGTGCTGGCAGGTGGCCAGCAACAAAAATGGCCGCCCTGCACCTCCCCTTTAATTTGCACCGCCCCGGCCACAGATAGGCCCCCTTGACCCCGTCGGAGATAGCGTCCGGCGGTAAGTCAGGGGGCGCTACCGAAGACCGTGGCCGGGGCGCGAGCGGGATGCTGTGCACGGCGATGACGTCATCGCTATAGTTGCAGAGCCGAGGGGCGCTAATGGTTACCACCGCCACTAACCTCCCGCTGAATTTTACGGGGAGGTGTTAGAGGTGCCACGGCCAGGCACTAGTTGCTTTGTGCCCCATTAGCCCCCACTTAGGGCGCTAATGGGAGGCACAAATCAAACAAATTTTCCCCCCATACCTCTATTCATGAAGCCCAGGATCCCGTAAGCCTTTTTAACTGCTTTCTCAACCTGTCCTGCCACCTTCAATGAGTTGGTCTCTCTGATTGTGCGCCTCCTTCAGGATTGTACCATTTAGTTTATATGTCCTCTCCTCATACTTTCTACCAAAATGTATCACTTCACACTTTTCTGCATTCATTTTCATCTGCCACGAGTCTGCCCATTTCACCAGACTGCCTCCTCACTGTTCACTATACTTTGAAATTGTGTCCTGTACACCCACGTCTAAGTCATTAATATATATCAAGAAAAGCAGTGGTCCTAGTTCCGACCCCTGGGGAACACCACTTTATACCTTCCTCCAGTCCGAAAAACAACCGTTCACCACTACTCTCTGTTCCCTGTCACTTAGCCAATTCCATATCCATGCTGCCACTGTCCCTTTTATTCCATGGACTTCAACTTTGCTGGCAAACCTATTATGTGGCACTTTGTCGAACGCCTTTTGGAAATCCATGTACACCACGTCAACCGCATTACCCTCATCAACCCTCCCTGTTACCTCATCAAAAAACTCGATCAAGTTGGTTAAACACGATTTGCCTTTAACAAATCCATGCTGGCTTTCCTTAATTAATCCACACTTGTCCAAGTGACTGTTAATTTTGTCCCTGATTACTGTTTCTAAAAGCTTCCCCACTACCAAGGTCAAACTGACTGGCCTGTAGTTGCTGGGTTTACCTTTGCACCCTTTTTGAACAATGGTGTAACATTTGCCAGTCCTCTGGCACCACCCCCGTATCTATGAAGGATTGGAATATTATGGCCAGTGCCGCCGTAATTTCCTCCCTCAATTCCCTCAGCATCCTAAGTTGCATCCCATCCGCTCCTGGTCATTTATCTACTTTAAGTACAGCCAGCCTTTCTAATACCTCTTCTTTATCAATTTTTATCCTATCAAGTGTCTCCACTACCTCCTCCTTCACTATGTGTAGGGCAGCATCCACTTCCTTGGTGAAGACAGATGTAAAGCTTCTGGCTAGTGGTGACCCCAAGATATTGATGGTAGGGGACTCGGTGATGAAGATGCTGTTTCAGATCATTATTTATGTGTGAAGATAGCAAGTGAGTACTGGCAGGAATCACATTTGGGAATGGGAACACTGACCAATTCTTGTTTTGCTAACTGTGGGGCATTAAAGGAAATTTTGGCACGCCAATTCCCTGCTTCCACCAAAATCTGCTCCTCAGTACAGATAACGGGGATGGATTGAAACAGAGACCTTCCTACTCAACCAATGGAGAAATTCGCTGATCCTTCAGGAGAACTCATGGGAAAATGCTCTATTCCCCAGTATTAACGGTGACTAGTGGGGTACCACAGGGATCAGTGCTTGGGCCCCAGCTATTCACAATATATATCAATGATTTGGATGAGGGAACCAAATGTAATATTTCCAAGTTTGCTGATGATACGAAACTAGGTGGGATTGCGAGTTGCGAGGAGGATGCAAAGAGGCTTCAAGACGATTTAGACAAGTTGAGTGAATAATGGCAGATGCAGTATAATGTGGATAAATGTGAAGTTATCCACTTCAGTAGGAAAAACAGAAAGGCAGAGTATTATTTAAATGGTGATAGATTGGGAAATGTTGATGTACAGAGGGACTTGGGTGTCCTTGTACACCAGTCACTGAAAGAAAACATGCAGGTGCAGCAAGCAGTTAGGAAGGCAAATGGTATGTTGGCCTTCATTGCAAGAGGATTTGAGTACAGGAGCAAGGATGTCTTACTACAGTTGTACAGGGCCTTGGTGAGACCACACCTGGAGTACTGTATGCAGTTTTGGTCTCCTTACCTAAGAAAGGATATACTTGCCATAGAGGGAGTGCAGCGAAGGTTCACCAGACTGATTCCTGGGATGGCAGGACTGCCGTCTGAGGAGAGATTGGGTCGACTAGGCCTGTATTCTCTAGAGTTTAGAAGAATGAGAGGGGATCTCATTGAAACATATAAAATTCTGACAGGGCTAGACAGACTGGATGCAGGGAGGATGTTTCCCCTGGCTGGGGTTCTAGAACGAGGGATCACAGTCTTAGGATACAGGGTAGGACATTTAGGACTGAGATGAGGAGAAATTTCTTCACTCAGAAGGTGGTGAACCTGTGGAATTCTCTACCACAGAAGGCTGTGGAGGCCAAGTCACTGAATATATTTAAGAAGGAGATAGATAGATTTCTAGACACAAAAGGCATCAAAGGGTATGGGGAGAGAGCGGGAATATGGTATTGAGATAGAGGATCAGCCATGATCATATTGAATGGCGGAGCAGGCTCGAAGGGCCGAATGGCCTATTCCTGCTCCTATTTTTCTATGTTTCTAACTCTCATGAGTACAACAATTCATCAGGAGAAACCTTGACCGTTATCTCTGTTGCATCATGGTATCCGTGATGAACCAGTCCTGAAGGGTGGCTCATTCACTACATGCAACTATGTTGAACTTGAGGATCCCACCAAGGGAGCTATCCAGGTTAGTTTCTTCGTGACCTTCTAGCAGCTGGTTCCAGACCAGCGTTCAAACCAGCCGGTGATCCTAGGGCCCAGCCTCTTTACTGTGAATAGTGTACGGTTTTGTGGAAACATTTTCTTTCTCTCCCTCTCAATGGAAAATATCCACTCCCTCCGCTCAACAGTTCCTTAAGCAGCACGGCCGAGATTGTCAACTCACTGGAGGGGAGGAGCACGGCAGTGAACGCACATCCCACCGCTCTGTACCAGAAATTCGGGTCTCCACGGGTGAGTACGCATGGGATACTCACCTTAAGCCCAATGGAAGTGCGGGTTTTGTGCATGCACTGCGCATGCGCAGGAAACCGGCACTACAGTTCCCCTGAAAGAAGGGGTTCAGAAGTCGAACGCGTGCGCGGGAGAGGCAGCGCGTGCGCATCGAACTTACGTTTTTTTTGTCGGTTTTCCCGGGAAGGTAAGTCTCCAGAAGTTAGACATGTAAAAAGCAGTCGCAAGGCCTGCTTTTTACAAGGTAAGTGGTGAATTAATTAAAATTAAAACATTTTTTCCACAGGTTTATTATTTTTAAATACTTTAAAGAAAGGTAAGTTTATTTTTAGCCCCGTTAGAAAATGTAATTAATTTTTTCAAAAATTTAAATTATTGTTTAAAATAGTTATTTCATGTAATTTAGTTTATTTTAAAAATGTGATTAAAAAAACATTTATTTGAAGTTTTAGTGATGTTTTGGGGCTTATAGTATTTATAGGTTTGACAGCTCTTCCTGTCAAACTTATGAATGGAGCATTCCCTGCTACCATTGGCTCTCCATGGCCCATGTGATCCCAGGGGACACACTGAACTAACTGTGCCCCTGGGATACGCAAGCACTGCGCGCCGGCAGTTGGAGGAGGCCCAGGATCGGAATCCCACGCGGGCCCACAGCTCAATGGCCGGCGCGGTAGGTAAGTGCAGGTCGGGGGCTTGCACCCGCGGGAAGCCCCCGGCCCGAATTTCTGGGCCAATGTTTCAGGTCGATGAACTTTCATCAGAACTGGAAAAAGTTAGAGATGTATCAGGTTTTAAGCACGTGTAGGGGCAGGGAAAGTGGGGAGGAAAGAACAAAAGGGAAGGTCTGTGATCGGGTGGAAGGAAGGAGAGATTAAATGACAAAATGGTGGATGGTGCCAGGCAATAGGAGATGGTAATGGGACAAGAAAAGAAACAAAAGATGAGTCTAGAGGAGCTGCAAATGGCAAAAACAGACTCATTACTATCAACTTCTGTCCAAAGCAATGGGAGCGGTGGTTATGGTCTAAAACTGTTGAACTCAGTGTTGAGTCCAGAAGGCTGTAAAGTGCTATTGGAGTTAATTGACTTTCTTCACTTGTACAGTGCATCTGTTGAGGAGTGTATTATGATTGGTACTGAATAAAAATGAACATAACATTTTCCATCCCCTGATATTTTAGTTAGAGTGCAGCATCTCCTCTGGAACTAAGAGTGACTGACAGGCTTATTAACAGGAAATCTAACGCTGATCTTAACAGCTGGTGTCGAAAAATAAACTGAAAGTGGCATCTGAAAGATTTCCCTGGCATAGCCATCATTGAATTTGTGCCAATTAGAGACAGGTCTCACCTGATACATCAAGTCCCTGTGTGAGGCTGGGATTTACATATCAGCAATCTCACAGATCTCTCCCCAGTGTCTTTGTTGGTGAGTGTCCCAATACAGAGTGGGACATTACAGAATCATAGACTCTTACGGCACAGAAGAAGGCCATTCGGCCCATCGTGCCTGTGCCAGCTCTTTGAAAGAGCTATCCCATTAGTCCCACTCCCCCGCTCATTCCCCACAGCCCTGCAATGTTTTCCTTTTCAAATATATATCAAATTCCCCTTTGAAAGTTACTACTGAATCTGCTTCCACAGGCAGCGCATTTCAGATCATAACAACTCGCTGCGTAAAAAAAAATTCTCCTCATCTCCCCTCTGGTTCTTTTGCCAATTATCTTAAATCTGTGTCCTTTAGTTACCGACCCTCCTGCCACTGGAAACAGTTTCTCTATATCTACTCTATCAAAACCCCTCATCATTTTGAAAACCACTATTAAACCTCCCCTTAACCTTCTCTGTTCTAAGGCGAGCAATCCCAGCTTCTCTAGTCTGTCTACATAACTGAAGTCCCTCATCCCTGGTACCATTCTAGTAAATCTCCTCTGCACCCACTCTAAAGCCTTCACATCCTTCCTAAAGTGCGGTGCCCAGAACTGGACACAATACTCCAGTTGAGGCCGATCCAGTGTTTTGTAAAGGTTCATCATAACATCCTTGCTTTTGTACTCTACAGGCTGGATTTTGTGAATGGAGGCGAGTTGGAGGCAGGACTGCTGCTTGTCGTGTCAATGTCCCGCCTCCATCCTCGCCTGAGCGATTTTCCCCTGATTGACCTTGTTAAGCCCGCCCTGCAGGCTCAGCAGGCCAATTAGGGAGCAAGTCACTGACAGAGCACGTCAACGTCAGACGTGCTATCTGTCAAGACTTCTTGAAAGAAGAAATGTCAGCG
The DNA here is from genome assembly GCF_052327205.1 of Somniosus microcephalus. Lineage (NCBI taxonomy): Eukaryota > Metazoa > Chordata > Chondrichthyes > Squaliformes > Somniosidae > Somniosus > Somniosus microcephalus. Next base: position 118,694,840 of record NC_141000.1, on the reverse strand, counting down.
TTTGAAGCTGTCAAACACTGACATTCTCTGTAGTTTGATGAGCCCTTGTGTTCAGGACTCATCAAACCTTTCAACTTTGTTGATTTCACATGGCTGTTGATTCGGAGGATCCAACAGCCAGTCTGTGAAATCAACAAGGAGGATGTCGGCTCTCCCGATCCAACACGGCTGAAGGCTGTAGGAAGAAAACAAGGTAAGTGAACATTTTTGAAAACTTATCACTCACCTTGCATACTTACCACTCCACACTTGCACCCATCCCTCACCTCTACATCTTACTTCCAGGTGCCTCTGACCACCGCAGACCTCCTCAACGTCTCCTCCAACCTGACGGGGTTCTCCGAGGTCGGGAAGCCTTCACCTGTGAAGGTAAAATGGCACAAATCCTTTTTTCTGCCTGTTAACAGGCAGTTAAAGGGATTAAATGCCTTTCCCGCCTCCAGGAGATGGGACCCAAAGCTACACATCTTCCCGCCTCCTGGCAAAAGGGCACGGAGGCGGGATGGGACGGGTTTGCCATCCGTCCCCACTTTCTCCGAATTTACTGGCTGTTCCCGACTCGATGCCCGCCTCCTCGGGGCTTGGAAAATCCAGCCCTCTGCGTCTACGTATAAAGCTCAGGATTCCAAATGCTTTTATAACAGTTTTTATGAATTTGTCTTGCCAACTTGAAAGATTTCTGTAAGCAAACTCCCAGTTCCTGCACCCCTTTAAAATTGTACCATTTAGTTTAAATTGCCTCTCCTCAATCTTCTTTCTAAAATGCATCACTGCACAGTTTTTTGCATTCAATTTCTTACAGGCAGATGACAATGAATAGACAGGGTTTATACGGCTTTCATGGTCATGGAGGCAGGCATTAGTAAACCAGCAATTGCCAGTGCACTGGGAAAATGCAAGATGTAGGTCAATGAACTAAGACAGTCTCGATGTAACCGTAATATTAATAGAGCAGGCTTAGAGTATCAGGGAGGCTGAAATAACTGTATTGCCTGTCAGGAACATAGGAACAGGAGGAGGCCATTCAGCCCCTCGAGCCTGACCCGCCATTCAATTAGATGATGGCTGATCTGTATCTTAGCTTAATTTAGCCGCCTTGGTTCTGTCTCCCTTAATACCATTGCCTATCAAAAATCTATCAATATTTTGAAATTTTCAATTGACCCCCCCAGCCTCAACGGCTTTTTGGGGGGGAGAGTCCCAGATTTTGGGGTTGTAGTCCCGCCTCCATCGAGTTCTAGCCAACCCACGCGATTTTGACTTGATTGACCTCGTTGAGCCCACCCAGCAGGCTCAGCAGGTCAGTTAGGGGCCACCCGGCAACAGGTGACGTCACAGATTGATATTTCATCTGTCAAGACCTTTTGACAGATGAAATATCAACGTTTCACAGCTGTTTGAAGCTGTCAAACACTGACAATCTGTATTCTAAGTTAATTCCTTCTTCTCAGGATGATTTAGAGATCTCCCCGGAACAGAAAGCTGAATGCTGCAATTTTTGACAGCTCGCAGCCATTCTGCTTTCTGTGCCGGTGAGATGAGGGACTCCCGAGACCTGAAGGAAGGAAGGCTGTAAAGGTAAGTAAAGGTATGTAAAACTTATTTAAACACTTTACACACACCAAACACACTTACCTTTGCACTCATGCACCCATCACTCACCAGAACACCGGACATCTTGAACCCTCCAAGCCCTTCATCCCGACAGTCCACCTCCTCAAACTTGGTGTGGTTTGGAGCCGTCGGGAATCCCACACTTCAACATTAAAAATAGGGATTAGGCTAAAAACTGCCTGTTAACTACCTGTTAACTAACTGCAGTTAATTGGCACTAATCCCCTTCCCACCTTGGGGAGGCGGGTCCCAGTGCGGGGCGGGTACCCGCCTCCTTTGAAACTGGCATGGAGGCGGGTTGGGATGGGGTGGTTTCGGGACCCCCGATTTCAGGATTTTAACCCCCCACATGCCTCCAATCCCGCCTCCATGGCCCAATGAAAATCCTGCCCAACGCTTCAGGTCGATGACCTTTGGTCAGATAGGTTATTTTAAGGTTATGCCCCCTTGTCCTGGACTTCCCCCACCAGAGGAAATAGACTCTCTTCTTTTGGGCTGAATGTTAGACTGAGGCCCCGTCTGCCTGTTGCAGTGATTCAGGTGGATGTTAGAGATGCCACGGCACTATCTGAAGAGGAGTAAAGAAATCTCATATTAGTTTCAGCAAATTTCTTTCAACCACCAAAATCCAGCCCATGGTCATTCATCTCATGGCTCTTTGTGAGACTGGGCTGTTTTGCAAGCAGGCTGCTTTGCTCGCCTACATATCAACAGTCACTGTACTTTAAAATACCGATTTGTTGCACGTGAAGTGTTGTGGGGTGTTTCTGAGCGATTATGCAGAATTACATAGAATTTACAGCTCAGAAACAGACCATTTGGGCCAACTGGTCCATGCCGGTGTTGATGCTCCTCGCGAGCCTTCTCCCGCCCTTCTTAATCTCGCCCCATCAGCATAACCTTCTATTCCTTTCCCCCTCATGTGTTTATGTAGCTTCCCCTTTAATTCATCTGTGCTATTCACCTCAACCACTCCTTGTGATAGCAAGTTTCACATTCTAACCACTCTCTGGGTAAAGTATCATGTATCAAGTAATTAAGTATGTTCTTTACCCCCCCTCATTCCTTAGTGTAGCATGGACTCGATAGGCTGAATGGCTTCCTTCTGTGCTGTTATGACTCTATGGCTAAAGAGGTTTCTCTTTGAAACAGCAAACCAGTTTGCACTGGGATTAGACGCCATTCAAACACCATTTTCTTCCTTTTTCTGCACCATTTTGCAGGATCACAGCATCTGGCTGTGAAAGGCATTCTTGTCAGTACATGTCCTGCCCTCAAGGAGGGCAGAATATGTAACTGGGTAAAGAAGTTTCTCCTGAATTCCCCATTGGATTTCTTAATGACTATCACATTTATGACCCCTAGTTTTGGACTCCCCCCCCTTCCCCCACAAGTGGAAATGTGATATGATGATATAAATACAGCTCTTTCTTATCTCCCAATACCTTACTTTCTCTTACTGTGAGTGCAATAGTAAGAAAGGAACTGATTGACCTCTCAGAGCAGTGAGGTGAAGAGGGAGATTGTGGAGTCCATGATATTGGATGGATGGCATAAACCGCACCTTGCATTATTAATCAAGCACCTATTAACCTATTTGTATGAAATTCAGTTTTCACTATTTTAACAAAGACATTAAACTTCAATTTTAAACAAATTAACCTCAAGTTAAATTAATGGGCAAAGGATGACATCGGTTAGATTTGCAATCTTCCAGACAGGTGTAAAGCTGACATCGCGGATCAATTGCCCCTGATAAAAGCCACCCAATTTTCATCTGATGATGGTGCTGCCCATATGTAGTTGGAAGATGTTCTACAAAAGCAAAATACTGCGGATGCTGGAAATTTGAAACAACAGAAAATGCTGGAAACTTTCAGCAGGTCAGGCAGCATCGTGGAGAGAGAAACAGAGTTAACGTTTCAGGTTGATGACCCTTTGTCAGAACTGGAAAAAGTTGGAGATGGAACAGGTTTTTAAACAAGTGTAGGGGCAGGGAAAGGGGGGAGGGGAGGCAAGAACAAAAGGGAAGGCCTGTGATAGGGTGGAAGGCAGGAGAGATTGAGACAAAAGGGATGATGGTGCGAGGCAAAAGGAGATGGTAATGGGACAAGTTAAGAAACAGAAGATGACTCTAAATGAGGTGTAAATGGCAGTGGCAGAATGATCGACAGCTGCCATGTGAGAGGAAAAATAATATAGGGGCTGCCCTGCTGCAAAAAGGACCCTGATCCGTGTTAGTGAAGGATGGTGATCAGGATAAAAAGGACACATGACAAGACATGGAGAGTACCTAAAAGACCAAGTGAGTAATACCAGATCATAATTTATGGGCAAGGTAAAAGCAAAGGGTTGGTATGAAGGAAAAAGTTAAATAGTTGCAGCAGCCCAAGACATCTCCAAGATAAAACTCAAAGGCCTAGAAATTCGGTGGGCTGCGCCACCAGTTAGCGTCTAAAGAGGGCACTCAGTAGCTTTAGCGCCACTGGCCACGCCTCCCGCGAAATTTAGCGGGGCGCTAATGGCGGCGTTAGCCTGTAGTGCTGCGCCGCCACCAATGACGTCATCGGTGTACGCAGCGCCCCGCTACCGCCCCGAATGCGATATTGGGTCGTGACCCCCACTGTAGCGCCGGTGGCAAATCGCGACCGGTTCAAGGGGGCCTACCTGTGGCGGTAGTGGCGCTAATTAAAGGGGAGGTGCGGGGCGGCCATTTTTTCCGGTGGCCGCCTGCCAGCAGCTCCTCGCGCCGCCCTCCCCGGCCTCCTGATCCCCCCCACCCCCGGGCAGTGCTGGCTGTGTCCCGAGAGCCCGGCACTTCTCCTCGGTGCCGGGCTCTTTTGCCGGCACTCGCGATCGGTGATTGCGCTGGTGCAGGCCCCTCCCCTTTAAGAAGGGGAGGAAGGCCTGCAGTACTGCAGCGCGCTGTGCCGCAGCGTGTGGCGCTGTGGCACGTTGCGCTGCGATATTCAGTTTCAGCACCCCAAGAGGGATGCGGGGCACCTCGAGCAGTGCCCTGCGTCCCGCTTGGGGCGCTCAAACTGAATATCGGGCTGGCGCTCCTGGCTCCTTCCGGGGCGGGACTTCCAGCGCCCAGGCGAGCTTGGCGCCCCAAACGCGGCGCCACCGAATTTTTAGCCCAAAGTCTGGGTGACCTACCGTCACTTATGTTTCCTGACATTAAGAAAATCCCAATCTCTTAATTATCATGCTTCTCACCTGGCCGGCCTCCCATATTCCACCCTCCGCAAACTTGAGCTCCTCCAACACACTGCTGCCCGTATCCTAACTCGCACCAAGTCCTGTTTGCCCATCACCCTGTGCTCGCTGATTTATATTGGATCCCGGTCCGGCAACACCTCCATTTAAAAATTCTCCTCATTGTTTTCAAATCCCTCCATGGCCTCGCCCCTCCCTATCTCTGTAACCTCCTCCAGCCCTAAAACCCTCCTAGATCTCTGCGCTCCTCCAATTCTGGCCCCTTGAGCATCCCTGATTTTCATCACTACATCATTGGTGGCCGTGCCTTCAGCTGCCTGGGCCCTAAGCTCTGGAATTCCCTCCTTAAGCTTCGCTACCTCTCTCTCTCCGCCTTCAAATGCTCCTTAAAACCTACCTCTTGGCCCAAGCTTTTGGTCACCTGCCCTAATTTCCCCTTATGTGGCTCGGTGTCAAATTTTGTCTGATAATGCTCCTGTGAAGTGCCTTGGGATGTTTTACTGTGTTAAAGATGCTATATAAATGCAAGTTTTTGTCAATTTACAACAACACTTCAAAAATACCGACTCTAAGCAGGCTGCTGATTGTGGATTAGCACAGAGTCCTAATGGGTATTGGTGAAGTTAAGTTTATTGATACTTTTGTAAAATAAATCGTCATGCTGCTTAGCTGACTGTCACTAGCTTTACGTTGCTCGTTGATTTAAACCAATTTATTCCTAAACAAATACTTTAATTAGAGATAGTGAGTTTGAGACCCTATCCTGCTTTGATCAGAATGGTTTGATTTAATTGCAGCCCTTGCAGGCTGCAGTTAAAAAAAAGGAAAGAAAGACTTGCACTTATATCGCACCTTTCATGACCACCAGACGTCCCAAAGCACTTTACGGTCAATGAAGTACTTTTGAAGTGGAGTCACTGTTGTAATGTAGGAAATGTGGCAACCAAGTATGCACACAGCAAGCTACCACAAACTGCAGTGTGATAATGAGCAGATCATCTGTTTTTGTTATGTTGGTTAAGGGAATAAATATTGGCCCAGGACGCCGGGGATAACTCCGCTGCTCTTCTTCAAAATAGTGCCATGGGATCTTTTATACCCATCTCGGTTTAACGTCTCATCCGAACGACGGCACCTCCGACAGTGCAGCACTTCCTCAGTACTGGAGTGTCAGCCTAGATTTTTGTGCTCAGTTCTCTGGAGTGGGACTTTGGAAACCACAACCTCCTGACTCAGAGGTGAGAAAGCAAAGAGAAGTTAGAACAGTAGACAGCATCCCTCTAACTTCAACCTTTAATTTATTTCCTCCTGATGGATGCATCTCACGGAGCACATCCGCAAGCAAAAAAAAAGGTCGGAAGTTCAGAGGAGGGAAGTGGTGGTGGTCATAATGGGGATTTATTTGGTACAATAGCGACTGAAATCTAAATAAAAAACAGGAAAGTTCACCGTGTTGCGTGCGGATTTGTCAAAATTGATTGGACATCCCGCAGGCTCGACCTGATGGATTTTGACATGTTTGATATTGATTTGGCCACCACAAACACAGGGAATCAAAATGAACGGTGGCCTGGGAGGCCACAAAGCACCAGGCAGAAGATGAGCTACTGGCTGATAAGCACAGCACAGGCAAGCGAGCACTATAACTAAATACCAATAAGTTTCAAGGCACTCATTCATATAAGCACAAAAAGACATTGTCCAAAAGATTTCAATCTTCTTGGTGCTGTTAAAATATCTTAAGGTCACGAGGGAACTCTTGCAAAGTTTTGGCGTTTTGGGACCCGAAATAAAAGTAGATCAGAAAATCTAATTTTCTGTTTCTCCAAAGGAGAATTGGTGTTGGGACTGTGAGCAGATCGTGAGCTCACCTATTCAGTTCTAGTCGATAACAACAGAATATGCTGGAAAAACTCAGCAGGCCAGGCAACATCCGTGGAGAGAAAATATTTTTCTCTCCACGGACGTTGCCTGGCCTGCTGAGTTTTTCCAGCATTTTCTGTTGTTATTTCGGATTTCCAGCATCTGCAATATTTTGCTATCGTACCAGTTCTAGTTGATGTTTGGCATGGAGAACACATTGAACGACCTTGCTCTGCTCAAATTGTCTGTCACAATTACTACATTACAATGACTACACTTCAAAAAATTACTTAATTGACTGCAAAGCGCTTTGGGACGTCCTGAAGTCATGAAAGGCACTATATAAATACAAGTCTTTCTTTCTTTACTACTTAGCCAATTCCCCTGCCCTTTCCCCATACCATTTTAATGTTTTTCTTCTTCAAATATTTATCCACTTTCCTTTTAAAAGCCATTATGGTATCTGCTTCCACCACAGTTTCTGGAAGGGTATTCCATGTCCTAACAACCTTTTGTAAAAAAAAAATTCTCCTCATCTCTCCCTTCGTTCTTTTGATGATGATCTGAAATGTGTGCCTGCTAGTCACCAACTCACCGACCAGTGCTAATAATTATTTCCCTATGTATCAAATCAAAACCCCTCAGAGTTTTGAGCACCTCTATCAGATCTCTTAATCTTCTGTATTGTAGGAATGGTCAAATTCCTATCTAGAAATGGAGGTCGACTCAGGCGATCAATCAAAAGGGTTTTTAATGTCAAACTAACGAGTTTAAACAGATTGATGCAAGAGAACTATGAATACAGGTCTTAACAGGTTGGAGGCTTCACGAGGACTGCCTGGGCGGTCCCGTGGATGGCGTCATGACGTCATCACGTTTTTCCCGCGTTTGGGTGATCACGTGATTAGCGACATGACGTCATCACGTTTGCCCGCACTCTTAAAGGGACCACGCCCTGTACATGCAAACAGTATATACAATGGTACAGATTTAGTCTGTAGCTAACACATCGTTAAAGGGAATTATGTACAGTTGTTCAGAGTCCCTCAGTGGCTCTGCCACAGTATTCTCATGAAAAGAGCCCCATTTTTTTCCAGTCTCTCCTTAACTAAAGTCCCTCGCCCCCTAGTATCACCTCACGAAATCTTTTCTGCATCTCTCGGTGGCCTTGACATTCTTCTTAAAGGAGCACAGCCAGCAATGGATAGCATATTCGAACTACAACCTGGCCGAATACAGGGGGGAGATTTGTTGCCATGTTATTAAAGGACTTTCAAGAGAACGGCTTTTAGGAATTCACTATTAATAGCAAATCAGAAGAAATGTTCCCCGCTGTGTATGTGAGGCCGCGAACACATGGCAACCAAGGAAAATCATTCCCTCAAGGGTCTCACCATCAGCAACAAGAAAGCAAAGAGAAGTTAGCACAGTAGACAGCATCCCCCTAACTTCAACCTTTAATTTATTTCCTCCTGATGGATGCATCTCACAGAGGACATCTCAAGCAAAAAAAAAGGTCAGAAGTTCAGAGGAGGGACGCGTTGGTGGTCATAATGGGGACTTATTTGGTACAATAGCAACTGAAATCTATATAAAAAAAAGGAAAGTTCACCGTATTGCGTGCGGATTTGTCAAAATTGATTGGGCATCCCGCAGGCTCGACCTGATGGATTTTGACATGTTTGATATTGATCTGGATACCACAAACACAGGGAATCAAAATGAACGGTGGCCTGGGAGGCCACAAAGCACCAGGCAGAAGATGAGCTACATGGGGTGGGTGGGAGGGGAGGGGGGGAAGGCAAAAGGAGTACAGTCACTGGGCAAATCAAGAGATTGTGAAGAAATTTAACAAGCTGTTGCTTTCCTAAGTTATTGAACCTCTCCCTCCTCCCGCGCCCCCCTCCCTTTGCTCATGTTGCTTTCTGCAGCTGCCAATCACTGCCATCAGAGCGCAAGAGTAAAATTTAAATCCATGCACCCAAAATACATTAGCAATGTTTGGGAGTGGCAGTGGTTGTTGTGGTGCCCCAATAGCGTCCCCCTGCCGGGCACTAATCCAGGAGAGTGCAGCAATTGAGCAGGGAGATAAAAGGACAAGGACTGAGCGTGGAGATTGCGATACCAGAGCAGGGTGATTATAAACAAAGTGTGGAAAAGGTGCAGTGTGATTTCACTGGGATGTTACTACAACAATATGAACATGCATTTATATAGCACCTTTAACGTAGTAAAACATCCCAAAGTGCTTCACAGAAGGGTTACCAGGCAAAAATTTAACAGTGAGCCACGCCAGGAGACATTAGGATAGGTGACCAATAGCTTGGTTAAAGAGCTAGATTTTAAGGAGTGTCTTAAAGGAGGAGAGAGAGTTGGAGAGGTGGAGAGGTTTAGGGAGGAAATTCCAGAGCTCAGGCCCCAGGCAGCTAAAGGCACGACCACCAATGGTGGAGCGATGGTAATCGGGGATGCGCAAGAGGCCAAAATTGGAGGAGATCAAATATCCCGGAGGCTTGTAGGGCTGGAGGAGGTTACAAAGATAGGGAGGGGAGAGGCCATGGAGGGACTGGAACACGAGGATGAGACAAGTTGCAAGACGTTACCTGGGAAGATAGGTGCTGACTCACTACAACAGGAGCGTATTGTGATCAGCACTACAACACAAGGTTACAGCACATTTTGCAGGGTGGTGAATAATGATTAAACTTTGAGCGGTGTGGGGGTGGAAGAGGATGAGATGTGTGTATTTGTGTATCTGCATGTGTGTGTGTATATGTGTGCGTATTTGTGTGCATGTGTGTACATGTGTCTGTGTGTACTGGTGTGTGTTGGTGTGTGTAAGTTTGTGTGTGCATGACTGTGTGTGTGAGTGTGTGTGTGTGTGTTTTTGTGTGTGTGTTGGTTTTTGTCTTTGTGTGTATGACTGTGTGTCAGAGTTTGTGTGTGTGTGTGTGTTTGTGTGTTTCTGTGTGTATGTTTGTATGTGTGTTTGCGTGTGTTTGTGCTTGTGTGTGTGTGTTTGTGTATGTGTTTGTATGTATACGACTGTGTGTGTGTATGTGTGTGTTTGTGTGTTTGTGTGTGTGTGTCTGTGTTTCTCTTTGTGTGTGTGTGTGTGTGTTTGTGTGTATATGACTGTGTGTTTGTGTGTGTGAGTGTATGTGTGTTTGTGTGTGTATGTGTTTGTATGTGTGTGTTTGTGTTTGTGTGTGTATGTGTTTGTATGTGTGTGTTTGTGTTTGTGTGTGTGTTGGTGTGTTTGTGTGTCTGTGTTTGTGTGTGTGTGTCGATGTTTGTCTTGGTGTGTATGACTGTGCGTCTGTGTTTGTGTGTGTGTATGTTTGTGTGTTTCTGTGTGTATGTTTGTGTGTGTGTCTGTGTTTGTGTTTGTGTGTGTGTATTTGTGTATGTTTTTGTGTTTGTGTGTGTGTTTGTGTGTATATGACTGTGTGTGTGTGTGTGAGTGTGTGTGTTTGTGTGTGTATGTGTTTGTATGTGTGTATTTGTGTTTGTGTGTGTGTTTGTGTGTGTGTTTGTGTGTTTGTGTGTCTGTGTGTGTGTCTGTGTTTGTATTTGTGTGTATGACTGTGTGTCTGTGTTTGTGTGTGTATGTGTCTGCGTTTGTGTGTGTATGTATGTGTCTGCGTTTGTATGTGTTTGTGTGTGTGCCTGTGTGAGTGTGTCTGTGTTTGTGTTTGTGTGTGTATGTTTGTGTGTGCACGTGTGTTTGTGTGTGTTTGTGTGTGTTTGTGTTTGTGTGTGTGTGTTTGTGTGTGTTTGTGTGTGTGTGTTTGTGTGTGTTTGTGTGTGTGTGTTTGTGTGTGTTTTTATGTGTGTGTGTTTGTGTGTGAGTGTGTTTGTGTGTGTGTGTTTGTGTGTGTGTTTTTGTGTGTGTGTGTGTTTGTGTGTTTGTGTGTGAGTGTGTTTGTGTGTGTGCGTTTGTGGGTGTGTTTTTGTGTGTGTGTTTGTGTGTATGTGTTTGCGTGTTTGTGTGTGAGTGTGTTTGTGTGTGTGTTTGTGGGTGTGTTTTTGTGTGTGTTTGTGTGTGTGTTTTTGTGTGTGTGTTTTTGTGTGTGTGTGTTTGTGGGTGTGTGTTTGTGTGTGTGTGCTTGTGTGTGTGTGTTTGTGTGTGTTTGTGTGTGTTTTTGTGTGTGTGTGTTTGTGGGTGTGTTTTTGTGTGTGTGTTTGTGGGTGTGTCTGTGTGTATATGTTTGTGTGTGTGTTTGTGTGTGTGTTTGTGTGTGTGTGTTTGTGTCTGTGTGTGCCTGTGTGTGTGTTTGTGTATTTGTGTGTATGTTTGTGGGTGTGTTTTTGTGTATGTTTGTGTGTGTGTGTTTGTGCCTGTGTGTCTGTGTGTGTGTTTGTGTTTGTGTGTGTGTTTGTGTGTGTGTTTGTGTGTGTGTGTGTATGATGGTGTGTGTGTGTCTGTGTTTGTGTGTGTGCTTGTGTGTGTGTGTTTTTGTGTGTGTGTCTGTGTTTGTGTCTGTGTGTGTTTGTGTGTGTGTGTTTGTGTCTGTGTCTGTGTGTGCTTATGTATTTGTGTGTGTGTTTGTGTTTGTGGGTGTGTTTTTGTGTATGTTTGTGTGTGTCTGTGTCTGTATTTGTGTGTGTGTTTGTGTGTCTGTGTGTGTGCGTGTGCTTGTGTGTGTGTGTGTTTTTGTGTGTGTGTGTGTGTCTGTGTTTGTGTGTTTGTGTGTGTGTTCATATCATCATCACTCTTAGCTATTGTGCCACACAACCCTCACTGTATGGACCCATGAAGAAAGGCACACATGGATGAGGCTCCAGAGGGCACCCACGGAGCTGTTCTCCAGTAAGAGTCATTGAAGGTGGGAATCGAAGAGCGAAAAAGAATCAGAAGGGAAATAGCTCTACAGAGCAAATGTCGATCGAGCAGTGCTCCTGATGCTCACAGTATGTTTAAAGGTCGCATTCTATCTCCTCCTCTCGAGGGCAGAATAAGACTGACAAGAGTTACTTTCACAGCCAGATGCTGTGATCCTGCACAATGCACAAGAAGGAAAAAAAATCCCACTGCAAACTGCCCAGCTGTCTCACTGAGAAACTTCTTTACTCAGAGAGCAGTGAGAATGCAGATCTCGCCACCACAGGGAGTAGTTGAGGTGAATAGTATAGATGAATTTAAGGAGAAGCCAAATAAGTACATGAGAGAGAAAGGAATAGAAGGATATGTTGATAGGGTTAGATGAAGTAGGCTAGGTGGCGGCTTAAACCAGTTGGGCTGAATGGCCTGTTTCTGTGCTGTAAATACAATATAATATGTAATGTCATATGTTTTTGAAGGTTAGCATTGTATGCAGTTGCTACACAGCCAAACCCCACAGAAAGCAGTGAGATGAACCTTTAATCGGGAATAATATGCAATGTCATTACTATGGTATTGTAAGGACTCCCTACCACTAATTCAAAAATGTTTACTATCCCATTCTCAGGCATGGTATGGCTGAATCGGTAACAACACCCCTCGTTCAGGTTGAGACCTGTATCAGGTTGAACTGATGGGGTGAAAGTCTGCTCTTCCTGCTGACTGACGTAAGAAAACTACTAGGCACTTGGTCTAAGCGTTAAACAAAGCTTTAATCAACTGTTCTACAACATGGAGGTCTAGTTGTGTCCTTCACTAGTTCCTGTTAAGAATGTCCTGCGCAAGCTGGGCCCGTGCCCGAGTATTTATACTCTCCCTGGACAGCACCACCCGCAGGCCGCTCAGCATCACTTCACAAGTCTTTCTTTCCATGAATGACCGATTCATGTCACTGACCTTAAGGGTTTTATTTTGTGAAATGATCCTGGACAATCTCAATGCTAGTGGGCAAGGTCCAACAGCAGAAGACTGGCTGTAATGTGACACTCAGTGGGTGGTCTTACTGAGATGGATCAAAAGATATGAGCGAATGCACGCACAGTAAAGATTGTTCCTCTGAGATTGGGGTCAAGGGATATTATTGCAGCAGAGCAGAAGGAGCTTTACCTCACATCTAAGCCACAGTACACTTGATCTAGGAATGCTTGACAAGGTAGTGCAGAAGGAATGTTATTCTGCACCTTAATCCATACAACATCCGTTTTGGCAGTAGAAGGGGGGAGGCAGGCAGAAGGAATGTTGCTCTGTGTATAACTCATGCTGTACCTGACTTGGGAATGCTTGACAGGACAGTATAGACGGTGTTTTACTCTTGTGTCTAAATCCTTGGCACATCCGAAGTGGGTGTGCTTGTTTGGATCGTATAGAGCGAGTATTATTATGCGTGCAGTCATTGCTTAATAGGGCAGGCTAGAGAGAGATTTATTTTGCTTCTAACTGTTTGTGGCACCTGCACTGGGAGTGCTTGACTGGGCAGAGCAAAGAGAGAAATTTATTCTGTATGTAACCCATGCTACACCTGCCTGGGAGTACTTGAAGAGGCAATGTAGAGGGTGTGATGCTGTGCATCTGATCTAGAAAATAAGATTGGGGAATGAACGTGCATTGCTTTAGAACCTTTGAAGTCCTCAGGCTGTCCCAAAGTGCTGCATAGCCAATGAATTACTACTGAAGTGCAGTCACAGTTGTTATGGCGCTAAACATAAGAACATAAGAAATAGGAGCAGGAATAGGCCACTTGGCCCCTCGAGCCTGCTCCGCCATTCAATAAGATCATGGCTGATCTTGGGCTTAATGCCACTTCCCTGCCCGCTCCCCATAACCCTTCACTCCCTTATCTTGTAAAAATTTGTCTATCTCCACCTTAAATGTATTTAATGACCCAGCCTCCACGGCTCTCTGGGGCAGAGAATTCCACAGATTTATGACCCTCTGAGAGAAGAAATTCCTCCTCATCTCAGTTCTAAAAGGGCGACCCCTTATCCTGAAACTGTGCCCCCGAGTTCTAGATTTCCCCACGAGGGGAAACATCCTCACTGCATCTACCTTGTCAAGCCCCCTCAGTATCTTATGTGTTTCAATAAGATCCCCTCTCATTCTTCTAAACTCCAATGAGTATAGGCCCAACCTGCTCAACCTTTCCTCATAAGTCAACCCCCTCATCACCTCAACACACCAATTTTGCAACAACATGGTTCCAGAACTGCTACAAAACCGCAGTTAATCTGTTTTGATAGTATTGGTTGAGGGGTGAATGTTGGCCAGGACCCCAGGAGACCTATCTGCTCTTCTGATCTTTTACACCCACCTGAGCAGGCAGACTGGGCCTTGGTTTAGGAACATAGGAACAGGAGCTGGCCATTCAGCACCCTCGAGCCTGTTCCACCATTCAGTGAGATCATGGCTGACCTGTATCCGAACTCCATCCATCCGCCTTGGCTCCATGTCCCTTACTACACTTGGCTAGTAAAAAAATCTGTTGATGTCTGATATGAAAGATGGCACCTCCGACAGTGCAGCATTGTCTCAGCACTGCACTGGAGTGCCAGTCTCAACAATCTGCTCAAGTCTTGCATGTGGGGCTTGGGCCCATTACCCGATTCAGAGGCAAAGTGCGACTAACTGCACCAGGCTGACTGATAAAAGAGGCGTTCACTGAACTGCTTTCCACATTAACAGAGAGTATTGCTAATTTAACGACATATTCCATACTGAAAAAGTTGCCGTTTTCCTTCCCATGTTGTTTATTATTATATAATATAATTATATCAGAACTTCTACTTAGCGACACTTCATTTAATTTCTACCAATTGCGCAGCTTTGTACTAATAGCAGAATTATTCATAAGTCAGCACTTCATGTGGCTCATCTCAGCTTTTACTAAGAAGGGATTCTTCTCCGTTTTTATCTGCAGGGAAATATGTGGCTTACTCTTTCAATGAGGCTGCTAAGTAACTGAATATTGCTTTAAGCCTGTCAATCACGTCGATTCCTCAAAGCCTCCTTATCCCCTTCCAACACCGCCAATCGAGTGGAAGCATGGCTGAATCGGATCTCCACAGGTGATGTCAACAAGGGGAACAAATTGAGCAGGAAACAAAAGACTTTGTCAGTTCGTTGGGTTTGATCTATTTCAGTCACGCAAAGTGGCTAAATCCCAGGATGTAGGCCCTCAGTCTGAGCATTGTGCTGCACAGTTTTAGGATTTCATCACATTCAGCTTGAATCCTGTGGTGTATGTGCCTTTAAGAGCAATTGTGGTGTATGTGCCTTTAAGAGCCCCAGGTGTGCGTAATGCCGGTAATTGCCACTTGGGCTATATAAGCCTGTGTATTGTGTATATCCTTTAGAACCCCCCCCCCCAGACTTGCTTAGTAAATACCTATGAACCAACTCCTGTCTTCGGTGTCTTCATCTACACACGGACACGACAGTGGCGACGAAGTGGAAACGGACTTACCTGCAATTCGGCAGCACCTCAAGGACATCGATTCCTCCAGCGTCCAGAAGACTCAAGGAAGTAATAGAAACTGTGGTTTCACCAGCTGGCCAAGCTGGTGGCAGGTACTGCGCTAATCCTTCCTGGGCGTCAGGCTGGGGCTCCAGCGGCGGGCTCTACAGCTGAGACAGGCAGCGAAATTGGAGGCAAGCAATAACGGACTGGGAGGGTGCACTCGGGAGACGGCCGGCGCGGCAAGCAGGTCAGCGTTTAGACCTCCGTCGGGAACGAGTCTCCAACAGTGAATAAACGGAAACCACAGTAAAACAGCGTTGTTATCGGTAGCAGCGGCGGGAAAGCGCAGGAAGCGCCATATCGTTGCTACAGAGAGAAAAAAAAAAGCGCGGGAAGCGCCATATCTTTTTTGAAATGCCTAAGTCTGGCAATATTGATGCTTTTGATAACGAAACAGAGCCTAACTTTGGCAATATTGATGTTTTTGATAACAAGATAGAGGATTGGACCACATATGTAGAAAGAGTGGAGGTGTTTTGCACCGCAAATGGAATAGAAGATGAAAAAAAAGCTTCAGTGCTTCTGGATCTAATGGGCGCAGAAACATACAAACTGTTACGCAACTTAATCACTCCAGCCGAACCGATGGACAAGAATTTTGAGGAGATTGTTGATACCCTACACTGCCAATTCGAGGCAGGACTGGCAGATTCTCTGCAAGACAAATTCATCTGCGATCCCCTAAGTGTAGAAACACAAAAAAAGGTATCTTCTGGAAAAGATTTAACACTGGACAAGGCTTTCAGTGCAATAGGAGCGGCAAAGATACAGCAAAGGCCACAGGACTTCGGCACCCATGAAATGACACGGGGTTTCGAGAGATGTTATCGCTGCGGCAGATCCAACCATGACCAGAGGGATTGCTGGTTCAAAGAAAAAGCATGCAGGCGATGCGGAAAGATGGGACACATTCCACGTGTATGCCGATCTGAAAATAAAAAATCCACTAACGGGAAAAGAATCAATAAGGAAAAGCACAGAAAGGTACAAATGATGACGGACAGTAGCTCCAAAGACCAGAAGAGCGATAGCGACTCCGGGAACAAGAGACTAAGCTCTCTCAAATTACATAATGTAATTGCCAATGAAGATTACCAGACCATTTGGGTTACCCTCATAATAGCAGGGTCCCCAGTTAAAATGGAGCTAGATACAGGATCAGCTCTAACCGTAATAAATCGACGAGATTACGAGAGGCTATTTTCGCATATACCTCTAAAAGACACATCCATTATCTTAAAAACATATACGGGGCAGAAAGTATACCCCAAAGGAAAAATAAAGGTGCCTGTGGTATACAACGGCAAAGAAATACAAAAGTTGTATTTATACATTCTACAAGATGGTGGTCCACCGTTGTTGGGACGTGAATGGATAAGGAAGATACGTTTAGACTGGCACTCCATTCAGGCACTGACGGTGACCAGTAAGGAAAAAAACAATGATGACATCATACCTGAACGATTAAAAGACATCTTGGCCAACGCCAAAGAAGTGTTTCAAGAGAAACTAGGAACCTTGAAAGGCATCACCGCCTCAATAAAAGTGGAAGATGCAGCAATTCCAAAATTTTTTAAGGCAAGACCGGTGCCATACGCAATACGTCCGGCAGTCGAGGCAGAGCTGGAGAATTTGGAAAAGGCAGGCGTATTATCCAAAATAGATTGGAGCGAATGGGCAACACCCATCGTTCCAGTCATAAAAAAAACATTGAAAAATAACTCTGAGGAACAGAGAAAAATTTGCATCTGTGGGGACTTTAAGGTGACTGTAAACCCGGTCCTTCACACGGTACAGTATCCTCTTCCGAGGATAGAAGATATTTTCGCCTCACTATCCGGAGGAAAACATTTCACAAAAATTGACTTGGCACAGGCATATCTGCAGATGGAGGTTGAGGAGACCTCTAAAAAGTATCTCACAATAAACACACACAAAGGCCTGTACCAGTACAATCGACTGGTTTTTGGAGTAGCATCAGCTCCAGCTATCTGGCAAAGAGCTATGGAGCAAGTCCTGCAAGGGATTCCGGGAACTCAGTGTTACCGAGACGACATCCTTATAACAGGAGAAAACGACAACGAGCACCTTGCCAATTTGGAGCAGGTGCTCACTAGGCTGAAAGAACGGGGCCTACGAGCAAATCGCCCCAAGTGCGAATTTTTCCAAAATCAGATATCATATTGTGGCCACATAATTAATAAGGAAGGGTTGCATAAGTCACCTGAAAAAATTGAAGCAGTTATAAAAACCCCAGCACCTGAAAATGTTTCACAATTGAGGTCATTCCTGGGATTAATAAATTACTATCATAAATTTTTACCGAACTTATCAACTATTCTACACCCTCTTAATGATCTTCTACACACAGGAGTAATTTGGAAATGGAACGAAGACTGTAAACGTGCCTTCCATAAATGTAAAGACTTAATCACATCCGAGAAAGTTTTGGTTCATTACAACCCATCACTACCAATCAGACTGGCGTGCGATGCATCCCCTTACAGCATAGGAGCGGTATTGTCCCATAGATTCCCTGATGGCTCGGAACGGCCGATAGCTTTTGCGTCACGCTCATTGAACTCAGCTGAGCGTAACTATTCCCAGATAGACAGGGAAGCACTCAGCCTGGTATGGGGAGTGAAGAAATTCAACCATTACCTACACGGACAAAAATTTACCTTGCTGACTGACCATCAACCCCTCATCTCCATATTCAACCCTAAGAAAGGTGTCCCCATTATGACGGCACAAAGACTACAGAGGTGGTCCCTTTTTCTAGGGGCACACCAATACAACATTGAATACAAAGGGTCAAAACAGCATGGGAATGCTGACGGTTTATCGCGCCTGCCATTGCCAACGATAGAAGAGGCACCTACAGTAGACCCAGTAGAGATATTCCACTCTACCATAGTGGAATGTCTACCGGTGACAAATTCTGCCATTGAAAGGGAGACCAGAAATGACCCTACTCTCTCACGGGTCTACGATTTAACAATGAAGGGATGGCCAGCACATGGCGAACCACTGTTGCCAGCATTCTCGCAAAGAAGAGAACAGCTGTCAGTGTGCCGAGGAACCTTGATGTGTGGATCCAGAGTGGTGATTCCACCCAAACTCCAGGATAAAGTGCTAAAGGAGCTTCACGAGGGGCATCTGGGTGGAGTGAAAATGAAGAACCTAGCTAGGGCGTTTGTATGGTGGCCAGGTATCGATGGAGACATCGAAGACATGACCAAGAGCTGCCTAGGATGCCAGAAGGTCCAAAATGCTCCGCCACAGGCCCCTCTACATCCATGGGAGTGGCCCTCATCTGCCTGGCAAAGGGTGCACATCGACTTTGCTGGTCCATTTATGGACTCAATGTTCTTAATCGCAGTTGATGCACACTCCAAGTGGCCGGAGGTAATAAAGATGTCCTCCACCACCACGGAAAAAACCATCACAGTATTAAGGACCATATTTGCCAGGAATGGGCTGCCGGAACAGATATGTTCTGATAATGGACCGCAATTTGTGTCCGAAGAATTCAGAAAGTTCTTAAAGAACAATGGGGTAAAGCACTACACGTCCACCCCATACCATCCCGCCACCAATGGATTGGCTGAAAGGTTTGTCCAGACCTTCAAGAAGGCCATAAAGGCCATGGGTAATGAAGACATAAAACTTCAGCACAAGGTGGATAACTTCTTATTTGCATATAGGAATGCAACACATATGGTTACAAACCAAACTCCCGCCATGATGTTCTACAATAGAAACCTAAGATGCCGGCTGGATTTGGTCAAGCCCAACATCCGAAGGGACGTGGAGAACCGGCAGTTTCAGGGCATGAATGAAAGGCCAACTAGGGCCTTCCAGATAGGCCAACCGGTTTTGGCCCGGGACTACCGTACCGAGAAATGGCAGCCTGGAACTATCTGCACACGACTAGGACCACTGACGTATACCGTGGACATCGGAGAAAGCATAATAAGGTGCCATGCTGACCAAATCATCAAGTCATCCGAAAAGGGACAACCTACACCACCACGCTATACATCTAACGATGAAGTAGAGATACCCATATCTACCTCCGATCCGGTGATACTGGAACCCGATGAACCCGACACTGGCCTTCAAGCCGAATCAGCCTTACCAGAAGAACCTACTACACCACCAGAAACTACTACACCCCCGAGGCGTTATCCGGACCGAGTCAGGAAGCCTCCTGAGAGACTAACTTATAATTAATTAATACAGCAATGTATATTATTTTGCATATAACATGTAATTAATAATTACTTAAAATATGATGTACTAGTTAGCTAGAAGGGGAGGAATTGTGGTGTATGTGCCTTTAAGAGCAATTGTGGTGTATGTGCCTTTAAGAGCCCCAGGTGTGCGTAATGCCGGTAATTACCACTTGGGCTATATAAGCCTGTGTATTGTGTATATCCTTTAGAACCCCCCCCCAGACTTGCTTAGTAAATACCTATGAACCAACTCCTGTCTTCGGTGTCTTTATCTACACATGGACACTACAAATCCGAAGATTAAACAGTGGAAATACAACCTTGGTACAGTGTACACCTTGAGAAAACTGGCACCGGTTTATGTACAGTGTGCACCTTGTGAAAACTTTGACAAAGCACCAGTGAAAAATATTGTCTGAGGCCAATCAATAATGACTCCTCCATGTATGGCCATGTATGACTACGTATGACCATGTATGTCCTGATATCCAGGATTAACTGCTTGAGTGTTACAATTTTTGTTTTTTCAGAAGCAATTTTTCTGAAACTTTCCATCACACTTCCTTGACCCGTACAAATCGTAATCTGTAACTTTAGAGGAAGCTGCCCTTGTAGCCAGAGAAATGCCAGGCAATGACTACCTCCAGCAAGCGAAGGTCTAACCACCTCCCCTTGACATTCAATGGCATTACCATCAACATCCTGGGGGTCACCATTGACCAGAAACTTAACTGGACCAGCCACATAAACACTGTGCAAACAAGAGCAGGTCAGAGGCTAGGTATTCTGTGGCGAGTGTCTCACCTCCTGACTCCCCAAAGCCTTTCCACTATCTACAAGGCACAAGTCAGGAGTGTGATGGAATACTCTTCACTTGCCTGGGTGAGTGCAGCTCCAACAACACTCAAGAAGCTCAACACCATCCAGGACAAAGCAGCCCATTTGATTGGCACCCCATCCACCACCTTAAACATTCACTCCCTCCGCCACCGATGCACCGTGGCTGCAGTGTGTACCATCTACAAGATGCACTGCAGCAACTCGCCAAGGCTTCTTCGGCAGCACCTCCCAAACGCACAACCTCTTCCACCTAGAAGGACAAGGGCAGCAGGTGCATGGGAACACACCACCTCCAAGTTCCCCTCCAAGTCACACACCATCCTGACTTAGAAGTATATCGCCGATCCTTCATCGTCGCTGGGTCAAAATCCTCGAACTCCCTACCTAACAGCACTGTGGGAGCACCTTCACCACACGGACTGCAGTGGTTCAAGAAGGCGGCTCACCACCACCTTCTCAAGGGCAATTAGGGATGGGCAATAAATGCTGGCCTTGCCAGCGACGCCCACATCCCATAAACGAATAAAAAAAAGACATGAATGTACCACGAGGTTAACAATAAACACAGTAATCTCTGTCCTGAACTAAACATGTTTTAGCTAGAGAGTGGGGGTGGGGATGGGTGGCGGGGAAGGGGCAGGAACATGGCATGAACCCCCTTTCCACCATTGTTACTCCCTGCCCACACTATTCCCGTGGGGGGTGGGGGGCGTAAATTCGTCCCTCAAGTCTCTGAACTCATTCCAGTATCTTTGTATATTTGTCAAAGTCTTTAACACTTTACTGTGCTAGTAGCCTCCATTCTCTCTCTCTAATACTGCTTATGACATGAAGAACTTCTCAAAAACACTTAAGGAAGTTACCCTAGTTTTTCTGTGTCTAGCTTTCAACCACTTAATCCATTTGATCAGGTTTAAAATTCAAAGAAAGAAAATAAATACTTGCATTTATATAGTGCCTTTCACGACCTCAGGATGTCACAAAGCCACGTTACAGCCAATGAAGTACTTTTGGAGTGTAGTCACTGTCGTCCGACAGCTAATTTGCGCACAGCAAGTAATGCGATAATGACCAGATAATCTGTTTAGTGATGTTGTTCGAGGGATAAGTATTGGCCAGGACACCTGGGATAACTCCCCTGCTCTTCTTCGACATAGTGCCGTGGGATCTTTTACTTTCACCCTGAGAGAGTAGACGGGGCCTCGGTTTAACGTCTCATCCGAAAGACGGCATGTCCGACAGTGCAGCACTCCCTCAGCACTGCGCCGGAGTGTCGGCCTAGATTTATGTGCTCAAAGGGTTTTTGTCTTCTCTGGAGTGGGACTTAAATCCACAACCTTCTGACTGAGAGGCGAGCGTGCTGCCCACTGAGCCACTGGCTGACACCAAAATACCCAAAGCGTCATTCCACAATTTAAATATTTACATACACCAGTGTAGCGAGAAAGGACACTCACACCCACACAGCACTAAATCATATTACTGTCTGCACAGCTTCAAAACATAAATCAGACGGCTGCAGGATTCGGATGATATCAGCAACAACGTAATATCTATTATTGGCAAAGAGGAGGGCATCGAAGCAGTAGACAATAGCAGTTGACGGGGTTAGATGAGGAGGGGGTGGGAGGAGGCTCGTGTGGAGCAGGGATCCATTGGGCCGAATGGCCTGTTCCTGTGCTGTAAGTACTTTGTAACAATTGCTCATATAAACACATTGGGGACAACGCTCCTCAGCACACAGAGAGAGTGAAATGGGAATTGAATGTTTTCCAATTGTTTTGGTGATTTCACGGGAGCGGGTATCTTTACTCTGTGTATTATGGGATCTCGGGCGTGTCGTGCTGGCTGAAATTCACACGCAATTGAATGGGCCAAATCAATTTAGGAACATTGAAATTTCTAAATGGAAATAGGCCCGGGTCCATCTCGTTCGCATTCTACCATCCTGGTATCACGATACAACGATAATGGGGTTGTTGACTTATCACGGCAATTGATCTCGATCAGTGAGTCTACAACAGATCTAGACATGAGGTGAGGAAAAAACCCCCAGTGGTGGAGAGCTTTGGGAAACACAGGTCCAAAGTCACCTGTTCCTCCCGAGCACGTTACACTCACCACACGCCACGTCTCAAATTACTCACATACTGTATCCCAAAATGATATTTTCTGAACGAAATCTATCTAATTTACATTTGAATGAATCGGTACTAACTGCTTCCAACGTCTCCCCAGGGAGCCTGTTCCACAGATTGACCGCTCGCTCACTGAAATGGGGCGATTTTAACCCGACTCGCTCAGTGGAAACCTGGCGGATGAGCAGTTAAAATCAGCCTGGTCCAAAAGCCGCCATGATCGCAACATCTGCAATTTTAACCTGCTCTCCTGAGCAGGCAGCAAGGACAGACGCCCGGAGCCAACGGGGTCCTTCTTTGCATAGGCATGTTGCGGCTCCAATGACATCATTGAGACCCGACTGTAATTTTAACTCAGGCCTGAGCGGGGAATCCACCTGGAGTTCAAATCAGGGCCAATTCGGCAGATTACATTTTCACTCCCCCCGCCCCCCACCCCCCCATCAAGCGCAGGTCATGTCCTCTGGTTCTACTGTTCTAGATAAGCTGAAGCAGCTTGTCACAGGTCTAACATACCTGAATGAGGCTGAACCAACTAAACAGCCTGAGCCAGGATAAATCAATGGAATAATCCAACTGTGAAATGTTCAATCCCGGGGCTAAATTGAAGGAAAGGGCAGGAGTCCCGATCTCACTTTTCCAATAAGGAACTAAGGCTAACAGTGGGCGCAGTCAGGGCACAGTGCTGTTCTCTCTATGCCTACCCACCATCTTTCTGAGGTTACAGTGGGCACGGAAGGCAACCACCAAGCCCAGGAAATGGCATGGATAACCGCAAAAGCAAATTTGGGCTGAATCTTAATGGGGCGGGCTGCATAGGCAGGTGTGGAGTTTCTGTCGTGAAACCCAGAAGTTCAGGTTTTGCCGCATGCTGTGGAGTTTTGACTCTGTTATAAATCTCATCATTCATCAAGAAACTACTCGTGAAATAACGCTGGATGGCCAGCTGGTGGCGCCGTCCAAGGAGTATAAATACTCGGGCGTCGGCCCCAGCTTGCCAGGGACATTTTGTAAGACAAGGAACTAGTGAAGTACAACTAGACCTCCATGTTCTGAAACAAGTTGATTAAAGCCTTGCTTTATACTCAAACCAAGTGCGTAGTGAGTTTTATTACATCAGACTCCACAGCGTGTGTAGTTTTGCTTTGACAGGATCCCTGCCCGGAAGTCAGCCTGATTGACAGGCTTGGCTTCCAGACGGGCGGGTGGCACTCCGGAGGAGGCCACAGCCGCAGATAAGTTGCTCGCTGCTAACTTGAGCATGGGAGGGAGGGTCCAATCCCCGAACCCGGGGGAGGGGAGTCATGGGGGGCTGTGGGGGAAGCATTTACCTTCTCCCCAAAGCTGTCCTCACCTCCCTTCAGCTGTCGGGTTCCCTGAGGCCTGGGAATCCTGGCCGGCCGGTGTTAAATCTGCAAAGCATGTTAAATCAGAGGCTGCCAGCCTCAGTAAAATAATTAATTGGCCAACCCGCCTTGTGGGATCAGGTTGGCTGCCCGCCCCTTGTCCTGCCTCCGTTAAACCCGGAAGTGGGCGGGTTGGAGGCGGGTTGTGGTCGGGTTTGAGATTTTTTAAGTTTTAACATCTCACCCGACCCCAGCCCACCCATTTTGGGGGTTAAGAGTCAGCCCAAAGCGTCTGATGTGAAGAAAAGTTCAAAGGTGAGCAATGAGAGTGACTGTGAATAGACAGAGGGGTCCAATCAAAATAAGTTTGAGATGCCACCCGGGCTTGCTTGATTGGCTCGGAATACTTAGCTCAAATTGATCAATAACCTGCTGCAATGGCAAAACAAAGAGAAATGATGAAGATTGTTCAGAACTAGTAGAGCAGGACAATAAAGGAAGCCACAGAAAGGTGAGAGAGATGGATCACTGACAATCATTATTGTTAAGTCTGTGAATGATTGAGACACGGACTAGCAGGAGTAAAAACAAACTGATCTTTACTGGTGGAAGTTCATAACGAAACTAAACAACTGAGGCTCTCTAGCGCCTTTTATAAAGGGGTGGTCACTGCCGGTACTGCAGTCTGAGACCAGTTATTCTCTTAAAGGTACATACACAACAATTCCTCCCCTTTTAGATAAACAGTACATAATATTCATTTAACAATTAAATGATAACGAATTACAATCACAATTACTGTTACTAGATACAGTGGTTAAGTTTAAGCAATTATAAGTTCAGTCTTTGAGGAGGCTTCCTGATTCTGTCTGGATAGCGCCTCTTTGGGGTAACAGGTTCTTCTGGCAAGGTTGAGTCGGAATCAATGTCGTTGTTTGGTTCATCTGCTTCCAATATTACCGGTTCTGTGGTAGCTGCAATTGGAACGTCGATTTCATTACCAGGTGTATCAGATCATGGTGTGGAGTTGACGTTTTCCAGCGACTCTAGAATCTGGTCAGCATGGCGTCTTACAATGCTCTCCCCAACGTCCACGGTATACATGAGAGGTCCTTGTCGTGTACAAATTGTTCCTGGCTGCCATTTCTCAGTGCGGTAGTCCCGGGCCAAAACTGGTTGACCTATCTTAAAACTCCTGGTCGGCCTTTCATTCATATTCTGAAACTGCCTGTTCTCCACATCTCTTCAGACGTTTGGCTTAACCAAATCCAAGCGGCATCGTAGTCTTCGATTGAAGAACATCGTGGCTGGAGTTTGGTTGGTAACCGCATGTGTCGCAAACAAGAAGTTGCCCACCTTGTGTTGTAGGGTATATCTTCATTACACATTGCCTTGATAGCCTTCTTGACTGTTTGGACAAACCTCTCGGCCAATCCATTAGTGGCTGGATGATATGGTGCAGATGTGTAATGCTTAACACCATTGTTCTTTAAGAACCTCCGGAACTCTTCAGACACAAACTGTGGGCCATTGTCAGGGCAAATCTGTTCAGGCAGCCCATTCCTGGCGAATATGGTTCGTAAAACTGTGATAGTTTTTTCCGTGGTGGTTGAGGACATTTTTATTACCTCTGGCCACTTTGAATATGCATCCACCGCAATGAAAAACATCGAGTCCATGAAGGGGCCAGCAAAATCAATGTGCACCCTTTGCCATGGAGATGAGGGCCACTCCCATGGATGCAGAGGAGCTTGTGGTGGGGCGTTTTGGACCTTCTGGCATCCTGCACAGCTCTTGGTCATCTCTTCGATTTCTCTATCGATTCCCGGCCACCACACAAACGCTCTGGCTAAGCTCTTCATTTTTACCCCACCCAGATGGCCCTCATGAAGCTCATTGAGCACTCTATCCGTCAACTTAGGTGGAATTACTACTCTGGATCCACACATCAAGGTTCCTCTGCACACTGACAGCTGTTCTCTTCTTGGCGAAAATGCTGGCAGCAGTGGTTCGCCATGTGCTGGCCATCCCTTCACCGTTAAATCATAGACCCGTGATAGTGTCAGGTCATTCCGTGTTTCCTTTTCTATGTTAGCATTCGTCACAGGGAGACATTCGACTATGGTCGAGTGGAATAACTCCATTGGATCCACTGCAAGGTCTTCTTCTTCCACCGTCGGCAACGGTAGACGTGACAATCCATCAGCATTTCCATGCTGTTTAGTTCCTTTGTACTCGATGTCATATTGGTGTGCCCCTAGGAAAAGGAACCATCTCTGCAGCCGTTGTGCTGTCATTATCGGTACGCCCTTCTGAGGGTTGAAAATAGAGACAAGAGGTTGATGATCGGTTAGTAGAGTAAATTTTTGACCGTGCAGATAGTGATTGAACTTCTTCACCCCCCACACTAGGCTGAGGGCCTCTCTGTCAATCTGGGCGTAGTTACGCTCGGCAGAAGTTAACGAGCGTGACGCAAAAGCTATCGGCCTCTCCAAACCATCAAGGAATTTATGTGACTGTACCGCCCCAATGCCGTAGGGAGACGCATCACACGCCAGCCTAATTGGCAGTGCTGGGTTGTAGTGAGCCAATACTTCCTTCGAAGTGATTAAGTCCTTACTCTTCTGAAAAGCACGTTTACAATCATCGCTCCATTTCCATGCTACCCCCGTTCGCAGTAGGGCGTTCAGTGGGTGCAGAATTGTCGACAAATTCGGCAAAAACTTATGATAGTAATTCACCAACCCGAGGAATGACCTCAGTTGCGACACATTTTCAGGTGCTGGGGCCTTAACAACCGCTTCAATTTTGTCAGGGGACTTATGTAACCCCTCTTCATCAATCACGTGGCCACAATACGATATCTGTTTCTTAAAAAATTCGCACTTGGGGCGGTTGGCTCGCAGCCCATGTTCCCGTAGTCTAGTGAGCACCTGTTCTAGGTTGTTAAGGTGTTCACTGTCATCTTCACCTGTTACAAGGATGTCGTCCAAGTAACACTGAGTCCCCGGAATCCCTTGCAGGACTTGTTCCATCGCTCTTTGCCATATCGCCGGAGCCGATGCTACTCCGAATACCAGTCGATGATACTGGTAAAGACCTTTGTGAGTGTTTATCGTAAGATACTTCCTAAAGGACTCTTCAACCTCCATCTGCAAATATGCTTGTGGTAGGTCAATTTTTGTAAAACGCTTCCCTCCAGACAGCGAGGCGAAGATGTCTTCTATCCTTGGAAGAGGATATTGTACTGTGCGAAGGACAGGGTTCACCGTCACCTTGAAATCCCCACAGATGCGAATCTTCCTTGGCTCTCCGGACTTATTGCTTAACGTTTTCTTCATGACAGGAACGACGGGTGTCGCCCACTCGCTCCAGTCGACCTTAGACAACACGCCCGCCTTCTCCAGAAGGCCCTGGATGAACGGAGAGGTCCGCTCACTGTTGAAAGCACGCGACGCAGCATTTAAATCTGGTGACACGGCGGCTTACAGAGCAGCTAGGACCAACCTAAAAAAGGGTATCAGGACTGCCAAATGGAAACAGACACTGCGGATAGAGGACCACTTCCGCAACAACTTGGACCCCCGGCGCATGTGGCAAGGCATCCAGGCCATCACTGACTACAAGGGCAAAAACACCAGTCCCCCCGGTCAGCGACGCCTCCCTCCCGGAGGAGCTTAACAACTTCTACGCTCGCTTCGACAGGGACAACAAGGAGCCGGCTACCAAAGCCTTGCCACCCCCGGAAGACCAGGTGCTCACTCTGTCGACCTCCAACGTAAGGGGCGCTTTACGCAGAATGAACACATGAAAGGCTACTGGACCGGATAGCATCCCTGGACGGGTACTCAAGGAATGTGCTGATCAGCTGGCTGATGCCTTCACCGCCATCTTCAACCTGTCATTGGCCCAGGCAGTAGTCCTTACATGCTTCAAGACCGCCACCATCATTCCTGTGCCTAAACAAGCGGCTGTGACGTGTCTGAACGACTATCGACCTGTCGCACTCACACCCATCATAATGAAGTGTTTCGAGAGACTGGTCTTAGCCCACATCAAAGCCAGTGTTCCTGCCTCCCTTGACCAACACCAGTTTGCCTATCGGGCAAACAGATCAACGGAGGATGCAATCACTACTGCTCTACACTCAGCACTGAATCACCTAGATGGTAAGGAGACCTACATCAGAATGTTGTTTATAGACTACAGCTCAGCATTCAACACTATCGTCCCCAATAAGCTGGCCACCAAACTCCAAACTCTTGGCCTGAACACTTCCCTCTGCAACTGGACCCTGGACTTCCTAACAAACAGACCCCAGTCTGTCAAATTAGGCAACCACACCTCCCCCCCCCGACCCTGAACACGGGGGCCCCACAAGGATGTGTGCTGAGCCCCCTCCTCTACTCCCTCTTCACCCACGACTGTGTGGCTGTTAATGGTTCCAACCCCATCATCAAGTTTGCAGATGACACCACAGTAGTAGGCCAGATCACCAACAATGATGAGTCAGCCTACAGGGAGGAGGTCCAGCATCTCGTGAAGTGGTGCGCCGACAACAACCTGGCCCTTAACACCAAGAAAACAAAGGAAATAATCGTGGACTTCAGGAAGTCCAAAGGCGGAAGTCACACCCCCATCCACATCAATGGGGCGGAGGTGGAAATGGTGGCCAGCTTTAAGTTCCTCGGAGTCCACATCACGGAAGACCTCTCCTGGTCCCTCAACACCTCCTCTCTGGTGAAGAAGGCCCAGCAGCGCCTATATTTCTTGAGGAGGCTGAAGGGATGTAATCTGTCACCCCCGATCCTCTCTAACTTCTACCGCTGCACTATAGAGAGCATCCTGACAAACTGTATCACGGTATGGTACGGCGGCTGTAGCTCCCAAGACCGGAAAGCCCTGCAGCGGGTAGTCAAAACTGCCCAACGCATTACCGGCACCCGGCTACCGACCATAGAACATATATATCAGAAACGCTGCCTACGGAGGGCACGGACCATCATCAAAGACCCTACCCACCCCAGCCACAGTCTGTTCGCCCTCCTACCATCTGGAAGACGCTACAGGTGCATTCGCACCCGTATGACCAGATTTAGGAACAGCTTCTTTCCCAGGGCTGTCATCCTACTGAACTCCACAAATAAACACAAAAGCCTGCACATCTGCCGATGCACTTTATTATGGTCATATTTATGCTAATATATATGTACAAATGTATGTTGAAATGTTTAAGTGTCCTTATCCAAATTGTACACTCTCGGGAGCCGCAAGCCTACATTTCGTTGTACTGCACTTGTGCACTAACAATGACAATAAAAGTTGATTTGATTTGATTAGACAACACGCCCGCCTTCTCCAGATTCTCCAGCTCTGCCTCGACGGCTGGGCGAATTGCATATGGTACCGGTCTTGCTTTGAAAAACTTGGGAACTGCATTCTCTTCTATTTTTAACGAGGCAGTTACGCCTTTAAACGTGCCCAGTTCTTGTTGAAATACCTCTTTGGCGTTAGCTAAGATTGTTGACAATCGTCCAGGAGTGACGTCGTCATCTTTTTTACCGGCCACCGTCATTGCATGAATGGAATGTCAATCCAAGTTTATCTTCCTGATCCATTCCCGTCCCAATAACGGTGGTCCACCATTTGGCAGTATGTAGAGATACAATTTCCGTATTTTCTTGCCATTGTATTCGACAGGCACCCTTATTTTTCCTCTGGGGTATACTTTTTGCCCCGTATACGTCGTCAAGACAATGGATGTCTCTCTCAAGGGTATGTGTGAAAATAGCCGCTCGTGGTCTCGTCGATTCATGATGGTTAGCGCTGATCCTGTATCCAATTCCATTTTAACTTGGGACCCTGCTATCGTGAGAGTGACCCAAATGGTTCGGTGATCCTCTTTTGCGATTACATTGTGAAGTTTGAGACAGCTTAGTCTCCTGTTTCCGGATTCACTATCGCTCATCTGGTCTTCGGAACTACTGTCCGTCATCTTTTGTACTTTCTTGTACGGTTCCTTAATGGCCTTTTTGTTGTTGCTGGTCTTCTTCCCAGACCTACAAACTCGTGCAATGTGTCCAATCTTCCCGCATTGTCTGCATATTTTGTCTTTGGACCAGCAGTCCTTCTGGTCATGGTTAGTTCTGCCGCAGCGATAACATTTTGCAAATCCCCGTGTCATTTCGTGGGTGCCGTATTCCTGTGGTTTTTGTTGAATTTCTGCAGCTCCCCTGGCTGCTGCTTCATACGATACTGCCACGCTGAAAGCCTTATCTAGCGTCAGCTCTTTTTCTGCGAGTAACTTCTTCTGTGTTCCTTCACTCAGGAGTCCACAGACAAATTTGTCCCGTAGGGTATCTGCCAGTCCTGCTCCGAACTGGCAGTGCTTTGATAGCTTGCGTAGTTCCGTAAGATACTCAGCATTGCTCTCATCTTTGTGCTGAGTTCTCTTGTGGAATTTAAATCTTTCTGCTATCAACAGCAGTGCAGGGTTTAAGTGCTCCTGTAGAACAGCAACAATTTCGTTAAAACTCTTCGCCTTCGGTTTGGCTGGAGTAATCAGGTCCCGCAATAGGCCGTACGTTCTAGCGCCCATTAAGTTTAACAATATCGATGCCTTTTTCCCCTCCGCTATATCGTTTGCCTCGAAATATACCTCGACTCTTTCCACATACGTGGACCAGTCCTCTAATGTATTATCAAAAGCAGTGATACAGCCAGTCTTCGGCATCTTGCAAATCTAAAATGGCGCCTCCCGCGCTTTGCCTTCTTCTCCGATTTTACAAAATGGCGCCTCCCGCGCTTTGCCTGCTTCCCCGCTGTTGTTAGCGCTGCTTTCCACAGTTTCTTGCGCGTATTCTTTTTCTTTTATTATTTTCCCGTCGTGGAGCGGACCCTCTGGGACACTTCCCTCCCTCTTCTGAGGTCCGAACGCTGCCCAGCTTCGAAACACCGGCCGCGCCCTGTATGCTCCACCCTCTCCCTCTCTCCTTGCTTCCCGACTCGCTGCCCGGCCCCGTTGAAAGGCCACCCGATCGAGCTTCAGCCCGCTGCAGCCCAGGAAGGATCAGAGCACTACCTGCTACCAGCCCGATTAGCTGGGAAACCACGGACCGAGGAACCCAGCCTGGCTCTGGAAAGTTGCTCCTGCAAAGCCTTGAACCCGATGATTGATGGTCGACGCCCGTTTCTCGAGTTTCAATGGCCTCTATTTTTTTTTTTCTGGCTCCGACCTTCAACAACGTCGTCGGAGCTGCTGCTGAGTTGCAGGTAAGTTCGTTTCTTACTCGTCGCCAGTGTTAAGTCCGTGTACGATTGAGACATGGACTAGCAGGAGTGAAAACAAACTGATCTTTACTGGTGGAAGATCATAACAAAACTAAACAACTGAGGCTCTCTAGCGCCTTTTATACAGGGGTGGTCACTGCCGGTACTGCAGTCTGAGACCAGTTATTCTCTTAAAGGTACATACACAACAATTATAGTTGGTAATTTCATGGACCACTCAATCAGCTTTAAAGAAGTATGTAGACAAGGTACTCTATATTCAGGTAAATGAGGAATAAGGTTGCTTACGCATGAAACTTTGCTCACGTACGATAAAATCTACTCTTCAACGTGTATTTTTCTCCTTGCAGAAGAAGACTGCTATAAATGAGTAAAGGATATAGAATAATAATCATGGGAGATTTTAACTACCCCAAGTAAACTGGCATGAAGAGGCAACAAAAGGGGTACAGGAAGTGGAGTTTTACAATATGCGAAGGATTCCTTTCTTACCCAGTATGTAAAAAGCCCAACAAGAGAGGGAGCACTGCTGAATCTAGTAATGGGAAATGAAACAGAAGAGATAAGAGAAGTTAGCGTAGGGGAACATCTAGGCAATAGCGATCACAACATAATAAGGTTTAAGATAAAGGCCGCAATTTTGCTGGGGCTTAGAGGGCAGGTTTGGAGGCGGGTTGGGAGTTAAAATCAAAATGATTGATGGCGGGTTTCAAACCCGCCACCATCCCGTCTCCACGCAACTTTGCAAAGCGTCGGGTCTGCAAGTCCTGATCAGACCCTACACCAAACGGTGGGAGAGGCACTTAAGGCAGTTAACAGCTTGTTAACTGCCTAGATAATTCCTTTATAACAGGATCTTCCCATTAAACTACATTTTCAGCGTGTTGCCCATCATGCGACAAACATGCCAGCTGATTGTGACGGGTTCAGCAAGTGGCTGAATTGTTGATGGCTGCATGTGCAGCATAAAGGCGGACCTGCAACATTGCTCACTTTCAAAGGCCAGAACTTTGTGCTTTGAGGTTTTGGAACATATTTTGCTGGTCTATTGAGCTTGTGAGTATTTAAGCTGAGGTCCATATGCACTGTGATCTCCTTGGAATACCCTCTCCCCACATTGCCCGAGCACTTATAACATCTCTTCCTCAACTGAGATATATATGAGCGGGATGGGAACCATTTATACCCTCTCATCCTGGTCCTCAGAATCGGAGGAAGAGCAGACGTGGCAGCAGCAGAATCAGGCACAACAGCAGCACCAACAACAGGAGCGCCAACCTTCTCCTCAGCCACCTGATGATGCACAGGGCAGAGGGCATCAGCACAGGGCTGCACCGCGCCGCAGGAGATACCCCAACACAGGGTTTACAGGCAGAGGATGAGCTTCCTCAACCTGAGTGGGAAGCAGTGCCAAAGGACGGCTGAGACTTTCACGAGAGGTAGTCGCTGACATTTGCACAATGCTGCACCAACACCTGCAGCCCAGAGG
Organism: Somniosus microcephalus; assembly: GCF_052327205.1. NCBI lineage: Eukaryota > Metazoa > Chordata > Chondrichthyes > Squaliformes > Somniosidae > Somniosus > Somniosus microcephalus. Next base: position 118,662,404 of record NC_141000.1, on the reverse strand, counting down.
AACGGGTGGTCACCCCTTACCAGTGGCTGTTAAAGCCACCACCACACTCAACTTCTTTGCTTCAAGATCTTTCCAGGGATCATCAGCAGACATCAGTGGCATCTCCCAGTCGGCCGCACACACTTGCATCACGCAGGTTACCGGTGCCCTCTTTGCAAAGTCGCACATTTACATTCACTTCTCCACGGATGAAGCAAGTGTAACTGCGCGTGCGGTTGGCTTTGCAAATATGGTAGGCTTCCCAAGGGTGCAGGGCGTCATAGACTGCACACATGTGGCCATTATGGCACCCCATCACAATCCAGCTGTATTTGTCAACCGCAAGGGCTTCCACTCCCTTAACGTCCAGCTGGTGTGTAATGACAGGAAGAACATTATGCATGTTTGCGTCAAGTTCTGTGGCAGTTGCCATGACTCCTTCATCCTGCAGCAGTCTACTGTGCCTCAGCTCTTCAATCGGCAACCCAACTTTCCAGATGGCTCTTTGGAGACAAGGGCTATCCCCTGAAGACATGGCTAATGACACCGATGAGGAGGCTGTCAAACGAAGCTGAGGAGCACTGCAATGTCATCCACATTTCCACTGAGCCATCATCGAGCAAACCATCGGCTTGCTCAAAATGCGATTCAGATGCCTCGACAGATCTGGTGGAGCCCTACAGTACTCACCAGAATCATCGAGGTCTGCTGTGCTCTGCACAACATTGCAGAGCAGCGTTGCTTAGCACTGCCTGAGGAACAAGTGGCTCAGCGCACAGCCTCCTCAGAAGAGGAGGAGGAGGCAGCAGATGAGGGACATCTTGCGGGGCCGGACATGCGAATTCCACCAGCACGCAACCACAGTGCTGGCCGTGAGGCAAGGGATGCACTCATCCACGGCAGATTCGCGTGATTTTCCGTATCAATCACATTTGGTTGGCACATGGAAATGAATGTCTGGCAGACCTTCTTAACACATCATACAGCATCTGTACAATAAACTGTGGTTTCCTATCACTCTCCCCACCATCACTACAGAAGAAAAGCGCCCTGACCCCTCACTGTGACACTTCCATTTCTGAGCACACATAGGCCAACTCTTTGAATCTTTGCCATCGCTTTTCTTTAATACATTTATAATCATGATGACAAACGTTATTTTGCATGAGATGAAAACACCCAAGTGATGACCCTTGTGGCTATTTGTGTGTTAACGTTCTCTTATGCGTGCATCTACGTGGTGCTTCCCCTGTGGCTTCAGCTTCACTTTGATGCTGCGCCTGCTTAGACACCTTTGTCGGGTGTGCTCTGGGTTTGGGAGCCTGGGAGGGCCCTGCAACAGTCTGCTCCTCCTATGGCTGTGCAGGTGCTGAGACGACTATCTCAGCTGGGTGAGGAATCTGCGGCTCTGACCGAGGGCTCCGCAGTGGCATGGGAGTGTGAGCGCTTGGAGAGGCGTCCTTGTTGTCAACCACCAACATACCTCCTATGGGTCACCCGCACTTCACTGCTAGCAAGTGGCTGGAGAGCACCTTGCTGCACATCAGTGGGGCCATGATGACCCGCCTCTTTACTGACAGTCCTCATAACGGGGACGTTCATGTACCTCTGGTGTCTCTCCTCAATAGATGCCCATCTATCCTCCATAGCAGACCATCTCTTTAGAAGAGTCACCATGTTGTTTTAAGTCTGGTGATTTATGTCCTCCATGGAGGTTGCCATCCTTTCCATGGTGGCACCTACATTCGCCATTGCATGCACCACAGAATTGCTCATGTTAGAGATGGACTCCTCCATTCTCTGCACACTCGCAGTTACCGTGGATGCAAACCCTGTCAGAGCCTCCTGCACCTGTTCCTGGAGTTCCAGCACCGCTCTCTTTCCGGGTGGCCCCAGAGGCACAGGGTCCACATGCAGCTGAGCCGAGCTGGGAGCGCCCAGCGGCCTCCGGCAAGGACTCTCCACTGCTGTCCCTGTCTTCACCATCTGCTGATGTTCACTTGTGAGCTGTGATACACCAGGTGACAACACTACTCTATCTCGCAAACTACCCACCGAGGTGTGCGTCTCTGCACTGGTGCTGGGTGCGCTGATTTTTGGTGACGCTGCTCCCTCAGAGGTTGCAGGTTCCTCTGAGGAGTCATCCAGCTCTTCCTCCTGGACAGTGGGGAGGGGGGCTCTCGATGGTCCTGTGGGGGAGTAAAGGCATGAGTTAGACATGTGATATTAACGTAGCAGACACATCCCATTGTGCAGATGATCAGAAGTCAATCTGTATGAACATCAGATGCCATATCAGTCACTCATGAAATCGAAATGAGAGGGTTGCAAATCTATTCTGTCACCAGCTTGCTCTACTGCGCCCCTCTCTCTGTCCCCCACTTCCAGCTCCTCTGCACCTCCGATGATGTTGAGAGCAGCCTCCTCAGCATTTGTTAAAGTTGCCAGGGATGGTGGCCCTTCTCCTGTCCTCCCTCTCTTCCCTCTTATTGTGGGCTCTCTTTTTCTGCAATGAGGGACACAAGTGGAGTTTCAGCGAGATTGATGGAGCGAGTGTAAAGAATCCATAACATAGAAGCTTAGAGGGAGACAAAGATGGAGTGAGGTGCCAAAACCAAGGTGCCTCCCTGTGTCTTGTTAGTTGTTGTCATTGCATAACAGTGAGAGTGAGTGTGAGGGTGCATAGTAGGATGGTGAAGTGATTCTGTACATAGAGAGAGATAATGGTGCAAGGGAAGTAAGGGTAAATTGGGATGTGGAGGAGTAGGTTGACAATGCAGTGTGCTGGTGATGAGAACAGATGGGAAGCAGATTGAAGGTAAGTGTGATGTGATGCTCACTTTTGCTGAGCGTAGCAGATCATTGTACCTTTTTCAGCACTGCACCCAGGTGCGTGAGCACAAAGACCTGGCGCTCACCTCCTCAGCAATTTGCAGCCAGGCTGCCTTTGTCTGCTGAGGAGGTTTCCTCCGGCCATTGGGAGGGAACAGAACCTCCCTGCGCCCTCTTACTCCCTCCACAGGATCATGGAGGGAGTCATCATCAAATCGAGGAGCAACCTTCGATCTTGCAGCTGTCATGCTCCAAAGACCCGTTTTCAGGAGCAGCAGAAAGGAAATGAAATCCAAAGGCTACATGGACCCCTTAAAGCTCCTGAATCGAAGACGTCAGCAGAGGCGAGCAGCACACCCGCACCCACTGATTGGGCCGGGTAGCGCGCACGGCCGGCTTAATGAGCCCAGTTAAGTGAAAATAGTTATATCGGAGCGGCTGAAACTGGCAGCGGGACCAGAACCCGTCGACCAGCCAGCCCGACTCCAACCCGCCTCCTGTGGCAAAATCACGGCCAAAGATTGGGAAGGACATACATGACAAAGGTCACCGGAATAAATTAGAAAACAAGCTGATTTTTAAGGGGATGAGAATGGAACTAGGGAAAATAAAGTGGAAAAATTTACTGACAAACAAAGACATTGAACAGCAGTGGGAAACACTTAAAATGGTGATCAATAGAGCCCAGGAGAAATATATCCCAGTAAAAAGCAAGAATGTACTAACCAGTAATGACACACCACGGATGAATAAAGAAATAAGGGCAAAATTGAAACTAAAGAAAAAGGCAGACACTAAGTACATAGACATTAAAGGAGAGGATGACAAAAGGGAATATGAAAAGGTTCGGAAATAAGTAAAAAATACAATAGGAAGGCAAAGAGAAATGACAACATTAAATTATCAAGGACTATAAAGATAAATAGTAAAGTATTCCACAGACACATAAATAACAAAAGAAAAATCAGGATAGAGACAGGGCCACTTAGGGAGACACACGATAAACTCACAGGTTATGACAGTGAAATGGCAGAACTGTTAAATAATTACTTTGCCTCAGTATTTACCAGGGAAACTAACATGGTGGACATGACATTAGAGGAAGAGCTCAAAAAGGATATAAAAACATTTAAGATAGAAATGGGATATATAGTTGATAAACTAATCAAACTTAGAGAGATAACCCCCTGGTTCGGATGAATTGCATCCACTCATGTTAAAAGAAGTTAGGGAAGAGTTAGCGTCATTATTAGATACATATAAAAGTCACTAACAATGGGAATAGTGCAGAGGACAGCTAATGTGATTCCGATATATAAAAATGGAGATAGAACAAGCCCAGGGAACTGTAGACCAATTAGCTTAATGTCAGTGATAGGAAAGATAATGGAATCCTTAATCAAAGATGTAATAGAAAAACATCTAGAGACTGAAAATATAATGAAGAGTAGTCAGCGCGGATTACAAAAGGGAAGATCGTGCTTGACCAACCTTATTGAATTCTTTGAAGAAGTACCAGAAAGGGTAGAGAAGGGTAATGTAGTAGATGTAATATGTTTGGATTTCCAAAAAGCCTTCTATAAGGTACCACATAGTAGACTCTTCACTGAGGACAGAATACGTGGAGTCAGGGGACAAGTAGCAGGATGGAGAGCAAGCTGGCAACAAGACAGAATACAGAGAGTAGGGGTTAAAGGTAATTACTCGGATTGGCAAATGGTGGGAAGTGATGCTCGACAAGGATCGGCGCTGGGGCTACTGTTGTTCACCATTTTACATAAACGATTTGGACTCGGGAATCGGAAGTGCAATTTCTAAATTTGCGGGTGATGCCAAATTGCGGGGCGTGTAGTTAATACAGAGGAGGGCCGCAACAAAAAAATACCAGGAAGACATTAATAAACTTGCAGAATTGTTGTGTAATTAGCAAATGAACCTCAATATAGATAAGTGCGAGGTAATACATTTTGGTAAGAAGAATAAGGAGGCCACATACCTCTTGGAAAATAAGGGCTGCGTAGGTGGGGTGGGGGGAGGCGGAGAGTGTGGAGGTTCCCTGCATGCTGTTGAGTTTTGACAGGTTCCCCGCCCGGAAGTCAGCCTGATTGACAGGCTTGGCTTTCAGTCGGGGGTGGGGGGGAGCACTCTGGAGCAAACCAAGCACTGGGGTTCATTTCTAGAGGGATAGAATTGAAAAGCAGAGAAGTTATGTTAAACTTGTATCGAATCTTGGTTAGACCACACCTGGAGTACTGTGAACAGTCCTGGCCTCCATATTATAAAATGGATTTGAGGCACTGGAGAAGGTGCAAAAATGATTTACCAGGATTGAGAGGTTATACAGATCAGGAAAGATTGAACAGGCTGGGACTCTCTTGAAAGGAGAAGACTGAGGGGTGACCTGAGAGAGGTATTCAAGATTATGAAAGTGTTTAATAGGCAGACGTAGACAAGATGTTTTCACCTGCAGGTGAGACCACAACTGGGGGCTATAAATATAAGATGGTCACTAATAGACCCAATAGGGAATTCAGGAGAAACTTCTTTACCCAGAGAGTGGTGAGCCATGTTCCTTCAAAGCACAGCCATGCAGTAATGGGAAAGGTCCCACGCAGACCGCAACCAGCATCTCCATTGTAAATACCGCACGTGCACGGATATTTAAAGGGACCGCGCACTAAAAGAAACAGGCCGCGCAGAACAAAGTGCGGCTCACAGCGAACATTCGCGGTGAGAATGTGGAACTCGCTACCACAGGGCGTGGTTGAGGCGAATAGCATAGATGCATTTAAGGGGAAGCTAGATAAACACATGAGAAAGAAAGGAATAGAAGGATATGTTGACGGGGTCAGATGGTGGGAGGAGGCGCGTGTGGAGCATAAACAGCGGCATGGGCCTGTTGGGAGCCTAATGGCCTATCCCTGCATGGTAAATACTTTGTAATACTTTGTAATCGTTGGCAGCATTCCACAAGTGAAACCTCTGACCCCCTTTCAAGGAGGGGATAATGGGGATTGCAGGGTGCATGGACCATACATGAGCTGGATGATAGAAACATAGAATCATAGAAAAATAGGAGCAGGAGTAGGCCATTCGGCCCTTCGAGCCTGCTCCGCCATTCAATATGATCATGGCTGATCCTCTATCTCAATACAGGAAACTCTTTGGTATCTGGCACGACGGGACCGGCGTGGTGCTGGTTTATCAAAAAGTCCGGATTACAGAGAGGTATAGTTAAAAGGTACGAGAGCTCCATACACAGCAACAAATCCAGGCTTCCCTGTTGCTTAGCAACATGTGCAGGAACTCCAGTCACAGACCAAGCGTCCCTGTTGCTTAGCAACAAGCGTAGGAGCCCCAGTTACACAGCCACAGATCCAGGAACTGCCACTAATATGAAGTAAAACTTACCTGAACCTACTCCTGAATTTTGCCGGTTAACAGAGATTTCCAGTTATTTAGGTGCTGGTAAATCGAGAGTTTCCTGTACCATATTCCCGCTCTCTCCCCATACCCCTTGATGCCTTTTGTGTCTAGAAATCTACCTATTTCCTTCTTAAATATATTCAGTGACTTGGCCTCCACAGCCTTCTGTGGTAGAGAATTCCACAGGTTCACCACCCCCTGAGTGAAGAAATTTCTCCTCATCTCAGTCCTAAATGTCCTACCTCATATCCTGAGACTGTGACCCCTCCTTCTAGACCCCCCAGCCAGGGGAAACATTCTCCCTGCAGCCAGTCTGTCTAACCCTGTCAGAATTTTATACGTTTCAATGAGATCCCCTCTCATTCTTCTAAACTCTAGTGAATACAGTCCTAGTCGACCCAATCTCTTCTCATACGACAGACCTGCCATCCCAGGAATCAGTCTCATGAACCTTCACTGCACTCCCTCTATGGCAAGTATATCCTTCCTTAGGTGAGGAGACCAAAACTGCACAGATATGCAACCTGGAGGAGAGGAGCATGCATTGCTTATTATCATTGGAATCACATACATTCAGTGTGCACATGTGTTTAAGCAGGTGTGAGGCAGTGACTGTGATGCACTATGAGACATGCTGTGGAGCAACAATGCTGAAATATGCACGATGCTTATCGATTACCCTTCGCTTCACTTCACAGATATGCCTGAACCCCAGGCCTAGCAAATGGCTGCCTCTCTGTGGCAAGTTAATAAGGCTATTAAAAAACCACACGGGATCCTTGGCTTTATTAATAGAGGCATAGAGAACAAAGACAAGATAGTTATGCTAAACATTTATAAATCACTAGTTAGGCCCCAGCTGGAGTATTGTGTCCAATTCTAGGCACCAGACTTCCGGCAGGATGGCAAGGCAGAGGAGATTTACCAGGGGGGGGGGGGCTTCAGTTATGTGGAGAGACTAGAGAAGCTGTGATTGCTCTCCTTAGAGCAGAGATTTAATAGGGGTGCTCAAAGTTATGAATAAGTAAGGAGAGGCTGTTTCCACTGGCAGAAAGGTCGGTGACCAGAGACACAGATTTAAAATAATTGGCAAAGAAGCCAAGGGGAGATGAGGAGATTTTTTTTTATTTAGCGAGTTGTTGTGATCTGGAATGCGCTGCCTGAAAGGGTAGTGGAAGCAGATTCAATAGTAACTTTCAAAGGTGAATTGGATCTCTACTTGAAAGGGAAAAATTTGTAGGGCTGTGGGAAATTGGCAGAGGGATTGGGACTACTGTAATTGGAGAGCTCTTTCTGAGAGCTGGAACAGGCATGATGGGCCGAATGGCCTCCTTCTCTGCTGTATGATTCTGTGGCTGCGATTTTCCCTACCTTGGCGGGTCCGTGGCGGTGGATATCGGTGGTGGGTCCTAACCCCACTGTTGGCTCCAGCCCGGCCTCCAACATGACCTTTCCCTGTTTAGGCTTGTTAAGACCGCCCAGCGAGTTTCTCAGCCAATTGAAGGAAGCGGGTCTGATGATGTCATTTATGATGCGTCATCAGCCGGTTTCCTTAAAAGGACCATGCGCAAATTTACTTTGACATTTGTGCTGTCAGTATTCTACAGCATTGAGGTGCTGCAAACACTGACAAGCACTGCACAGAGGTGCACGGCTGCACCCAGGCTCTCCCATGACTCCCTCCGTATGCTTATTATAGTCACAGCATGCAGGGAGGTTCTCTTCCCTTCCAATGGGCAGAAGAGACCTCCCCAGGAGACCAATGCAGCCTGGTTGCACATTGCACAGGAGGGCACAAGCAGGGATATCGTAAGGAGGACCAGGCTGCAGTGGCACAAACCTTTCAATGATCTCAGTAGATTATGAAATGTTACTGCAAAGCCACACTCAACCTCATCCTGCTGTGCCTCTCATCACATCCCCATCACTCTGCCTTCCCTACCCTACTCCTGCACATCCTTACTCACACCAACTTACCTTGCACCTCCACTCATCCCTCTCTATCTACATTATCACATCCCCATCTCACTAGCCACCCCTCACACTCACCCTCATCCTAGCCCAACCTTACCAACTAACAACAAACAAGGGTAGGCACTTGGGCGTTTTATGCAATGTTCATGTGAAGTTTCTGTTAATGTGCTGTCAAATATTGAACTCTTTATTTTCAACACTTTGCGTTCTTGGACAGATCTGTGTGTACCTTTGAAATTGGCTTAATGAGTTGCAATCAATGGTGAGAAATAACGGTACCCCCCACAATGCTGATGAGTGTGAAAGGAATGGTTTGGGCATTGTAGGGATGCTTTATGTTGTTGGTGTGGGTTGGTTCCAACCTGGTGCATCATGTGGCAGCCAAGATGTGCAGCGTCAAGTGAAGTAAATGTAGCTATGGTGAGGCCATCCCTGGTGTCCCAGGCAGCAATGTGGTCGGAGGTTGATGCCCTGTGCCCTGTGCAGCATCACGTGATTGCGGAGAAGGTTGGTGTGGTTGTTTGTGCTGCTGGTGTGCCTGGTGATGCTGGTGTTGGGGCTGATAGTGGTCAGATTCTGAGGACCAAGGTGAGAGAGTATAAAGTGCACCCATGCTGATATAATAGATGGCAGGTGAAGTAGAGATGACAGAAGCGATCTGTCAATGGTGGGAGAGGTAATGAGGTCAGACTGCATGGAGACTTGTGTAAAGACTTGCAGCATCCCGAATCTGCAGTGGAAATGCAGTTTAGAGATGCTAGTGCTTAAGAGAAGATATCTGAATCAGCCGGGACCTTTGAGTTGACATTTGAAACTACCAGCTCATCAGCTGATTCAATGGCCACTGACCTCCCGCCTCAGCTCCACAGACGAGGTCTAGGCACAGCGGGAAACCAGTGGAAGACCTGTGAAAGTTAAAAATCTGGGAATAAAAGCATTGTTAAGTGGCTGTAAACAAGCCACTAATAATTTGAATTGGGTCCCCCACCGCTGCCTATCGGGTCTGCTCAGCACTGGCAGACCCAACATCGGGAAAATCCAGTGTGAGTGTTTTGACAGCGGGTTCCCAACCCACTGTCAATCATTTTAAATATCACAACTGACCCGCCACCAATCAGGTCCACTGAGCACCGGCAAAATCACGGCCTATGCTTCTAATACTCACCACACCATCAGGACCCGAAGCAGCTATTGACAGTAAGCATAGATAGAACATTAATGTGCACACGCCATGATGTGAAAATGTCCAGTTTCAATGCGTTTCACTGACAAGGGAACAATAGGGATAATTTCAATGCCCGTGTTCCTTTCCATTGACCACAATGGGACGGGAAATCGTGCAGGGTGTTTAATGGGCGGCTTCGCCAATAGCACCAGTTTTCTGCTCGCCACTGCAGTTGAAAATAATCTCCATGAGTGGGGAGATTCAGAGGTCTTATTACAGTGCAATGGTCTGTGCTTGTACAGGTCAATTAGTCTACAGCAAGAGCCCCTGGCAGTGTGTACCATTTACAAGATGCACCGCAGCAACTCGCCAAGGCTTCTTCAGTAGCACCTCCCAAACCCGTGACCTCTACCACCAAGAAGGACAAGGGCAGCAGATGCATGGGAACACCACCACCTCCAAGTTCCCCTCCAAGTCCCACACCATCCTGACTGGGAAGTATATCGCCGATCGTTCATCATCACTGGGTCAAAATCCTGGAATTCCCTCCCTAACAGCACTTTGGGAGTACCATCACCACACGGACTGCAGCGGTTCAAGAGAAGGCGGCTCACCACCACCTTCTGAAGGGCGATTAGGGATGGGCAATAAATGCTGGCCTTGCCAGCGACGCCCACATCCCATAAACAAATGAACAAAAAAAAAACACTGGAATGGGGAAGGTGATTCACGAGTCACTGCCCATCCGATGTCAGCACCTACCTCTGGACAAGTTGCAAGAAAATCCTCTTTAAGCATTCAGGTCCCCTGCAGCAAAAACAGGAGTAGCCAACGGAAGCAGAAGCAGGGCGTCAGGAGACACCTCATGGAGTCTCTGCAGCTACTCCTTCCAGTCAGTTTGGCTCAGTTAGTAGGAGCATCAACTCACCTTAGAAGGTAGCACTTCTCATTGCTGGGTCCAAATGTTGAGCCCCTCACCAGGACTTGATCACAAAATGGAGACCAAGACACCAGCACTGTATTATAAGAGGGATAGCCATCGGATAAGGCAGCAAACCAAAGTCCTGCCAACCCATTCCTGTGGACATTAAACAACTATAACAGGAAGACATTAGGGTTAGTGTTCTGGAAGAGTGAGATCTTACAGTGGGGTCGCCGCTCAGTACTGAGATTGCTACTTTGCTACAGTTATGGTTCCAGGCATAATTCACCCATGTCTTCCTGGGTGAGGTACGACCTGATGTGATATTACACCTCAGGTCTATGCTGGTCTACTACCTGCAGTAGACCTACTGCTTAGGATAGTGCCAAGTCCCAGTGGTTCTCCTCCTATGGTATCTGACCATGAACTTCATTGGTTCTTTTCTGTTGCGGCTCTCACACTATTTCTATGAAAGTGAGATAGTGCTTCCTGTTGATGTACCCTTGCTTTTTGAGTGAAATGGTTGAGTCACATCTTTCAATGTCCCTGCCCTGTGTTGGAATCTGATGACTTGCTCCACTCTCACTGCAGTGCTGATTTTGTGTTTCTAATTCTCTCCCTCCCTCATCCAAAGGGCAATGACTCGAGTTGGCTTCATTGTCTGCAGATAGTCCTCTGCTACCTCGCTCAATCACCACATGTGACAGTAAGTGACAGCAGGTTGTCTGGGCAGAGTCACAACGGTTGGTGGGGATCTGTGACAAGGAACAAGATGGCACCTTGCATTGTCTTCACATCATGAAGAATAACAAAAAGAAAGAGCTTGCATTTATATAGCCCCTTTCACAACCCCAGGACGTCCCACAGCTCTTTACAACCAATGAAGTACTTTAGAGGTGTAGTCACTGTAACAAGCACCCTAAAAGGTTGGTAAAAAAACAAACCCTTTCACTAGATGACATTGAATACACTTCAGATTAAAGTCTAAAATTGTCTACTTCAAAGAAATTGTAATGTTCGAGAGCTGCATATTAATTAATGCCAACTGGGAAGAGCAGCTGTATCTGTGTTTGAAGTCCCTTCCTCCCATACTGAGTGACCTATTGACGTGTCCTTTGGCGCAGTGCCTGAGGAAGGCAAGACAGACGTCTCGGAACCTGCCTGATTAAAAAGAGCTTACATGGTATCCTTAGAACATTTTCTGTTAAGTTACATTAAAGCAAATATTTATAGGAAAACAGGGCCAAAACATCGCTGCTTCAAAGAAAGTACTGTAGAATATATTGTCTCCATTCAGTGTTAGTGAAAGAGGAATCAGCGTGAGATTAAAACACAGAGACCCAATCCATACCTGGATGTGAGTGTGGGTAATAGCGATACTCCAGTTGTAGGTAATACTAATAGTGAATCTCCACCTGTTGGTGTGGCTAATAGTGAATCTCCACCTGTTGGTGTGGCTAATAGTGAATCTCCACCTGTTGGTGTGGCTAATAGTGAATCTCCACCTGTTGGTGTGGCTAATAGAGATACTCCAGTTGTAGGTGTGGCTAATAGTTATACAACAACAACAACTTGTAGTTATGTAGCACCTTTAACGTAGTAAAACATCCCGAGGCACTTCACAGGAATATTATACAACAAAATTTGATACCTAGCCACATAAGGAGATATTAGGGCAGATGACCAAAAGCTTGGTCAAAGAGGTAGGTTTTAAGGAGCGTCTTAAAAGAGGAGAGGGAGGTAGCGAGGCGGAGAGGTTTAGTGAGGGAATTCCAGAACTTAGGGCCCAGGATGCTGAAGGTGCAGTCTCTGATGGTGGAGCGATTAAAATCGGGGTTGCTGAAGAGGCCAGAATTAGAGGAGCACAGAGATCTCGGAAGGTGTTGGTGTGACATAGTGAATCTTCACCTGTAGGTGTTACTAACAGTGATACTCCAGCTATAGGTGTGATTAATAGTGAATCTCCAGCTGTTGGTGTGATTAATAGTGAATTTCCAGTTGTTGGTGTGGTTAATAGTGACTCTCCAGTTGTAGGTGTGGCTAATAGTGAATCTCCAGTTGTTGGTGTGACTAATAGTGACACTCCAGTTGTTGGTGTGGCTAATAGTGATACTCCAGATGTTGGTGTGACTAATAGTGAAACTCCAGCTGTTGGTGTGACTAATAGTGACACTCCAGTTGTTGGTGTGGCTAATAGTGAATCTCCAGTTGGTGTGATTAATAGTGAATCTCCAGTTGGTGTGACTAATAGTGATACTCCAGGTGTTGGTGTGGCTAATAGTGATACTCCAGTTGGTGTGACTAATAGTGAATCTCCAGTTGTTGGTGTGACTAATAGTGAATCTCCAGCTGTTGGTGTGACTAATAGTGAATCTCCAGTTGTTGGTGTGACTAATAGTCAATCTCCAGTTGTTGGTGTGACTAATAGTGAATCTCCAGCTGTTGGTGTGACTAATTGTGACACTCCAGTTGTTGGTGTGGCTAATAGTTATACTCCAGATGTTGGTGTGGCTAATAGTGAATCTCCAGTTGGTGTGATTAATAGTGAATCTCCAGTTGGTGTGACTAATAGTGATACTCCAGATGTTGGTGTGACTAATAGTGATACTCCAGTTGGTGTGACTAATAGTGAATCTCCAGTTGTTGGTGTGACTAATAGTGAATCTCCAGTTGTCGGTGTGACTAATAGTGAATCTCCAGCTGTTGGTGTGATTAATAGTGAATCTCCAGATGTTGGTGTGATTAATAGTGAATCTCCAGTTGGTGTGATTAATAGTGAATCTCCAGTTGGTGTGACTAATAGTGATACTCCAGATGTTGGTGTGGCTAATAGTGAATCTCCAGTTGTTGGTGTGATTAATAGTGATACTCCAGATGTTGGTGTGATTAATAGTGAATCTCCAGTTATTGGTGTGACTAACAGTGATACTCTGGTTGTTGGTGTGATTAATAGTGATACTCCAGATGTTGGTGTGGCTAATAGTGATACTCCAGATGTTGGTGTGGCTAATAGTGAATCTCCAGCTGTAGGCGAGGGTGTGGGTAGTAGTGTAGCTGCCCCTGCCACTGTTCCTTCAAGTTTCTATATTCTTGCAATTAATGTCCTCATCAGGTCTTAGAAAAATAAATGATCTCAGTGGGCAATCTCCAGATGTCCGGACAATGCAATTTTGTCTGTTTGCAGCATCCGTGTTGAAATTGCAGAGTTTCCCTTTGCTGTAGTCTTTTGTTACCCGGCTCAAATCTCTTTGTGTTCTCTGAGTGCTTGTGAAGTGTCCATTAAAGGAGGCACCCAGTTAAATGCAACAGTCTGACAACTCTCACAAAGATTTTGGCATTTCTCTTTGAATAAGAGTGGCAGAAGGAGGCGAGGAGCACAATGTACACGGGTGTGCATAGGAAAGATAAGTGGATAGGACAGGAATAACAACAGGAAATTCTGGAAAAACTCAGCAGGCCAGGCAACATCCGTGGAGAGAGCAACGGAGTCAACGTTTCGGGTCGAAACCCTTCTTCAGAACTGAGAGAAAAGGCAGGAAATGAAAAGATTAAAAGGCAGTTTGGGAGCTGGGAAATGGGGGAGGGGATGAAAGAAGAGACATTAAGAGATATTCAAGGTGAGACGAGATGGTAATAGGACAGGTAAAGAAACAAACAATGGCTCTAGATGAAGTGTGAAATGCGCTGGCAGAGTGAGAGACAGCTGCCGTGTGGGGGAGAGAAAAAAGGAAAAGGCACAAACCAAAAGTGTGGATAAAAAATATTAAAATGTAATAAGGGCCGAGGTTATGATCTGAAATTGTTGAACTCGATATTGAGTCCAGAGGGCTGTAAAGTGCCTAATCGGAGGATGAGGTGCTGTTCCTCGAGTTTACATTGAGCTTCCGTGGAACAATGCAAGAGGCCGCGGACGGTGAGGTCTGAGTGGGAATGGAGCGGTGAATTGAAATGACAGGCGACCGGAAGCGCGGGGTCGCCCTTACGGACTGAACGGAGGTGTTCCGCAAAGCGGTCACCCAATCTGCGTTTGGTCTCCCCAGTGTAGAGGAGACTACATCGTGAGCAGCGAATACAGGAGTTGGGGCAGGTCTACACATTAGGGATAACTGGGAGATTATAGTGGTTGATCCCAGGGCATCTGTAAAGCCACATAATGAACTGCTGTGGCTGGAGGTTTATAATGTGAAAAGGGCACAGCTAACACAAAGGTTAAGTTCCGGAGCTTCGGGTCAGAATAAGAAGGATGATAGTTGTCTCTGTGACAAGATAAGAGATTGTGAAAACAGGAAGGTTGTATTCACGGGAGAATTCCACCAAGTGAATATAAATTGGGAATGCCTAAATGGTTTACAGTCCGAGTCAGCAAGCAGAATACATGACTGCTCCATGACCCAGCGCCTCCGAGAATCCACAAGAGATGATGGGTTATTGATTTGGAGGCTCAGGTAATCTACACGGGAATGGAAGTTGGTTTATTCTTGGGCATTATTGCCGATTTCGGATTCAGCGGCAGGCAAGATCATGTTTACAATAAGGAATGAGGGAAAAGTTTAAGGAAAACAACTGGGAGAATTGCTGAAAATTTGAGGACAAATTACATATATACATATATATTTTTTTTCGCTCTGGACATTCAGAACAAATACAAACCTAGGATTAAATAGACTCTGAATCAACGCAACAATTCAAAGAGAGAAAACACGCTACAAATCCCGCAGCTTGAGCTGCAGGGTGTTCGGAAAACTCAGGTTTCCTGGAGTGGGGCTTGAGCCCACAACTCCATGAACTCTGATGGTAAGAGAGCTACCACTCAGCCACAGCATACCGGACTCAAAATAATGTCTGGTATGGGGAAACCTAAAAGAACAGTGGATGACTAAACATAAAGTAACATTACTATGTACAAGAAGAGGAGAAAACAAAAGTGTTTCTTTCCTGTTCTGAATGTCCCAGCTAAACTTGACCAAATGAAATGGTGTAAGGATTGAGACATGGTCGAAACCATAAGAACAACAGACAAGCACTTGAATGAAAGATATCAGGCGCGGTCTGAACCCTATCCAGCTGTTGGAAACTGGGCGAGTAGGCAGTTAAAATCGCCCGGGGCATTTTATCACCCTGTAGCTGCTGGGAGCTGACCAGTCGGGATTTTAACTTGCTCAACCCAGCAGGCGGCAATGACACAAAGACCAAGGCAGCGGGGTAAAGGATCGGGGGGCCGGAGCGGGTGGAAAGTCCGGCCGGCGGGATTTAAATTAAGTCTGGTAGTTAAAATACCCTGGACCTTATTTATGGAGTGGCACATGAGTTTAACTCACCCTGCTCCACTCCCGCCCGAATCAGGCCCGGAGTTAAAACCGGGCCGGTTCAACTTAAATATAACGGCGAGGTTGGGGTGTGAGCGCTACCTGCTGGCACCCACTGAGCCACTGCTCCCAATGATGTTATTGTGGAGAGTTACTGATTGGAAGGAGGGGGCGGGGGGTTGAAGTTTGATTTCCACCTCCCTGCATGATGACTATGGCGAAATCAAAGACTCAACACACCATATTCTACTCCAACTGATTCCTTCCAGACGATGGGTTATTGCTTTGCGATTCACTCACTTGTGGTGTATGTAACCTGTTCCACCTTAAGAGAACTACCTTAAGAGATGTACTACTTTCTCTTGGTTGCTGTATACTGTAATACCGGTGGTGACCACACCGGTATATAAGTGTTGTGTAGGGATTTGCTGGGCAGTTCAGCCCTGACCTCTGAATAGTAAAGACCTGTTAAAAGTTATTCTTGTTGTCTGTGTCCAGTGATTGATCATACGCATAACTGGGACACACAGACTCAACAGATGGGTTATTGCTTTGCGATTCACTCACTGATGCCTGCTATTCACTCCATTGCTCCTTTAAGCAAATTAGGAACAAGTCTAAGTGTCACTGAGTGGGCACTCCTGCTCCTCCTGGCTCCATAAAAACAAAAGTAAAAAAAAAATTCAAACTGCGCATGCTGTGGTCAACCTCCAAAAGACGTTAGGCCCCCTATTTGCATCTTCAAAGGGACTAACGGCTGTTTCTGGCGCGGGCACTGTATGCCTATGCAGGAGCCCTAACCAAGATGGCGGGGGCCGCAGATGCGGCGCGGAATGAACGTGCGCACGCCGCCTGCCATGTTGGTCCCCAGAGGCATCCACCTTATGCCTGTAAAATGGGTGACCCAATGCCTAGGCCAAAATCTTTGAAGCAATTGTCACGCCCGCAGGAATTACTTTGAGAAATGACTCCGAGGTAAACGGAAACAAGCGTCTTCACTTCACATCCTGAGACTCCGGCGTTACGATCGCTGGTTGCCATGTGAGAACGTTGACAGGCACGAGCAGTGTTCGGTTTCCATGACTGGCAGCTCACTTTCGATCAGCAGACTCTTGGGATTTAAGAGGTGAAAAGGTGTGAGCAAGTTATTATTGGGTCCATAGCTAAATCTGCCGTGAATAAACACTTCCAGAATGTGAACCTGCCAAAAAAAAATAGTGATCAAAACAAATCAGGACTCATACACCAGATCTGGTGGATAATTCTTACAGTGCGCAGAGGACCTGATGTTGAACATTCTCAAGCCTCTGATTTATTGGGGTAGATCCAGACTTTGTGTAATAAGAACATAAGCTCATAAGAAATAGGAGCAGGAGTAGGCCATACGGCCCCCTTGAGCCTGCTCTGCCATTCAGTAAGATCATGGCTGAACTTTTATATATACTCCACTTTCCCGTCTGATCCCCCTATCCCTTGATTCCCTTAGTGTCAAAAAATGTATCAATTTCAGCCTTGAATCTACTCAACGACTGAGCCTCCACAGCCCTCTGGGGCAGAGAATTCCAAAGATTCACCGCCCTCCGAGTGAAGAAACTTCACCTCATTTCAGTCCTAAATGGCCGACCCCTTCTCCGATTTTAACTCCGGGTGGATTCCCCGCTCAGGCCTGAGTTTAAATTGCAGTCGGGTCTCAATGATGTCATCGGGCCGCAACATGCATATTGTAAAGAAGGACCCTGTTGGCTCCGGGCGGGCGTCCTTGCTGCCTGCTCAGGGGAGCAGGTTAAAATTGCAGGTGTTGCGATCATGCTGGCTTTCGGACAGGTACGAGCCCGGGAGATTATACTGAACACCCGCCAGGTTTCTGCTGAGCGAGTAGGGTTAAAATCACCCCTAGTTCTATCCTCTCTAGCCAGGTGAAACAGCCTCTCCGCATCAACCCTATCAAGTCCTCTAAGAATTTTTTTAGTGTAAAACGGGTGAGTTGGTAGCACTCTTACCTCCAGTAGGTTGTGGGATCAAGCCCCACTCTAGAAATAAGCACCAAAATCTAGGCCTGTAGTACAGACAGAGCACCGCACTGTTGGAGGTGCCGTTTTTTGGATGAGACGTTAAACCCAGATCCCCATCTGCTCTCTCAGGTGGACATAAAAGATCCCATGGCTCTATTCCGAAGTAGAGCAGGGGAGTTCTCCCTGGTATCCTGGCCAATATTTATCCCTCAACCAACATCACTAAAACAGATTATCTGGTCATTATCACGTTGCTGTTTGTGGGACCTTGCTGTGCTCAAATTGGCTGCCGTGTTTCCCAGATTACAACAGTGACTCCACTTCAAAAGTACTTCATTGGCAGTAAAGCGCTTTGGGACGTCCGGAAGTTGTGAAAGGCGCTATAGAAATGTAAGGCTTTCTTGCTTTGTTTCTTTGTTTTTTACATCTCTCCTGGTTTTTATTGCGATTGACTTCACAAAGTCAAACTCTACCCCATTGGGTGTTCAGCAAGTTAAATAACAATTGATTCTGCGATTATTTTCTGAGCGTATATAAGGGCTAATTTCACAACCTTGCAGGGTCCACACTTGCAGAGAGTATGGGTTAGAGGAAAGGCTACAACACTTTGGCCTGATTCTCTAACCCACTTTTGTGAATGTAAGTAGCCGAATAGAACATGTTATTCCAGTACTCTGATGGAAAGTCAGCGATGTAAGGTTGACATATCCTCGTGGAACAAGCCTATCCATTTTCTCACAGATGAACCCCACCTACCTACCCACCCACCCAGCGGACCCTCAATCACTTTAAAACAACAACTTGCGTTTATGTAGCGCAATAAACATAGGAAAACGGCCCAAGGTGCTTCACAGGAGTGTTATCAAACAAACAGTGACACCGAGTCAAAGAAGGAGACGTTAGGACAGGTGACCAAAAGTTTGTTCAAAGAGGAACGTTTTATATTAATTTTTTATTCGTTCCTGGGATGTGGGCGTCGCTGGCAAGACCAGCATTTATTGCCCATCCCTAATTGCCCTTGAGAAGGTGGTGGTGAGCCATCCTCTTGAACCGCTGCAGTCCGTGCGGTGAAGGTGCTCCCACAGTGCTGTTAGGGAGGGAGTTCCAGGATTTTGACCCAGCGACGATGAAGGAACGGCCGATATATTTCCAAGTCAGGATGGTGTGTGACTTGGAGGGGAACTTTGAGGTGATGGTGTTCCCATGCACCTGCTACCCTTGTCCTTCTAGGTGGTAGAGGTCACGGGTTTGGGAGGTTCTGTCGATGGAAGTGCATCTTGTGCATCTTGTAGATGGTCCACACTGCAGCCACGGTGCGCCGGTGGTGGAGGGAGTGAATGTTTAAGGTGGTGGATGGGGTGCCAATCAAGCGAGCTGCTTTGTCTTGGATGGTGTCGAGCTTCTTGAGTGTTGTTGGAGCTGCACTCATCCAGGCAAGTGGAGAGTATTCCATCACACTCCTTACTTGTGCCTTGTAGATGGTGGAAAGGCTTTTGGGAGTCAGGTGATGAGACACTCACCACTGAATACCCAGCCTCTGACCTGCTCTTGTAGCCACAATATTTATGTGGCTGGTCCAGTTTAGTTTCTGGTCAATGGTGACCCCCAGGATGTTGATGGTGGGGTATTTGGTGATGGTAATGCCGTTGAATGTCAAGGGGCGGTGATTTGACTCTCGCTTGTTAGAGATAGTCATTGCCTGGCACTTGTGTGGCATGAATGTTACCTGCCACTTATCAACCCAAGCCTCAATGTCGTCCAGGTCATGTTGCACTTGGGCATGGATTACTTCATTATCTGAGGAGTTGCGAATGGAACTGAACACTGTGCAGTCATCAGCGAACATCCCCATTTCTGACCTTATGTTGAAGGGAAGGTCAGTGATGAAGCAGCTGAAGATGGTTGGGCCAAGGACACTGCCCTGAAGAACTCCTGCAGCGATGCCCTGGGGCTGTGATGATTGACCTCCAACAATCACAACCATCTTCCTTTGTGCTCGGTATGACTCCAGCCAGTGGAGAGTTTTCCTCCCGATTCTCATTGACTTCAATTATACTAGGGCTCCTTGATATCACACTCAGTCAAATACTGTCTTGATGTCAAGGGCAGTCACTCTCACCTCACCTCTAGAATTCAGTTCTTTTGTCCATGTTTGGACCAAGGCTGTAGTGAGGTCTGGAGCCGAGTGGTCCTGGCAGAATCCAAACTGAACTTCGGTGAGCAGCTTATTGGTGAGTAAGTGGCGCTTGATAGCACTGTCGATGACACCTTCCATCACTTTGCTGATAATCTTCCGATTAGGCACTTTACAGCCTTCCGGACTCAATATCGAGTTCAACAATTTCAGATCATAACCTCGGCCCCTATTACATTTTTACTTATATTTCTTATCCACACCTTTGTTTTGGCCTTTCCCCTCCCCCCGCCACCCCCATCCCCCCGCCCCCCCGCCCCTTTCCTTTCTTTTCTCTCTCCCACATGGCAGCTGTCTCCCATTCTGCCAGCGCATTTCACACCTAATCTAGAGCCATCTTTTGTCTCCACTAGTCCTATCACCATCTCGTCTCATTTTGAATACCTCTTAATGTCTCTTCTTCTCTTTTGTTCTCTCCCAGCCTGGCCTCTTAATCTATTTCATTCCCTGTCCTCTTTAGTCTTGACAAAGGGTTTTGACCCGAAACGTTGGGGGAGAAATTGGGTGAGTAGCGCCACCTGTTAGCGCCTAAAGAGGCAGTCAGTGGCTGTAGCGCCACTGGCTGCATCTCCGGCGATATTCAGTAGGGGCGCTAATGGTGGCGTTAGGCATTTGCGCTGCGCCGCCACCGATGACGTCATCGGTGTGCGCAGCGCCCCATTTGTGCCCCGTTCGCGATATTTGGTAGCGAACACCGCAGTTGCGCCGCTCGCTACCCGCGCCCGGTTCACGGGGCCTTACTGTGCCGGCAGCGGCGCAAGTTAAGGTGGAGGTGCGGGGCGGCCGCTTTTTCGCCGACCGCCTGCCAGCACCTCCGTCCCTGGCCTCCTAACCACCCCCCCGCGTCATTGCCAGCTGTTTCCCGAGAGCCCGGCACTTCTCCTTGGTGCCGGGCTCATTTGCCGGCACTCGCGATCGGGGATCGCGCTGTTGCAGGCACCTCCCCCTTAACAGTGGGAGGAAGGCCTGCAGTACCGCAGCGTGCCGTGCCGCAGCGTGTGGCGCTGCGGCACATTGCGCTGCGATAATCAGTTTCAGCGCCCTAAGAGGGACGCGGAGCGCCTCGAGTCTCGCCCCGTCTCCCTCGAGGGGCATTGAAACTGAATTTCTGCCGATCGGTATCACTCCGATTGCTGCGCTAAATCCTGCGCTCAGGTGACTTTTGCGCCACTTTGGCGCCCCAACCCAATTTCTAGGCCGTTGACTCTAATTTCTCTCCACGGATGTTGCCTGGCCTGCTGAGTTTTTCCAGCATTTTCTGTTGTTATTTAAGTTTTTCCCTCATGTTGGTTCTCTCACCACCTGTCGCAGGCCCAGACAGGCAGTTATGTCCTTCAGGACTCGGCCAGCTCGGTCAGTAGTGGTGCTACCGAGCCACTCTTGGTGATTGACATTGAAGTCCCCTACACAGAATACATTCTGTGTCCTTGCTACTCTCAGTGCTTCTTCCAAGTTGTCTTCAACATGGAGGAGTACTGATTCATCAGCTGAGGGAGGGCGGTAGGTGGTAATCAGCAGGAAGTTTCATAGGATTACATAGGATATACGGCACAGAAACAGGCCATTCGGCCCAACCAGTCCATGCCGGCCTTTATGCTCCACTCAAGCCTCCTCCTGTCTTTCCTCATCTAAATCTATCAGCATAACCCTCTATTCCCTTCTCCCTCATATGTTTGTCCAGCCTCCCCTTAAATGCATCTATACTATTCGCTTCACCCACTCCCTGTGGCAGCGAGTTCCACATTCTCACCACTCTTTGGGTAAAGAAGTTTCTTCTGAATTCCCTATTGGATTTCTTGGTGACTATCTTATATTGATGGTCTCTAGTTATGCTCTACCCCACAAGTGGAAACATTCTCTCTCTATCCACTCTATCAACATTTTTCATAATGTTAAAGACCTCTATTAGGTCACCCCTCAGCCTTCTTTTTTCAAGAAAAAAGTGACCCAGCCTGTTCATCCTTTCCTGATATGTTTACCCTCGCATTTCTGGTATCATCCTTGTAAATCTTCTCTGCACCCTCTCCAGTGCCTCTATACCCTTTTTATAATATGGCGACCAGAACTGTACGCAGTACTCCAAGTGTGGTCTAACCAAGGTTCAATACAGGTTTAGCATAATTTCCCTACTTTTCAATTCTATCCCTCTAGAAATAAGCCCTAGTGCTTGGTTTGCTTTTTTTATGGCCTTGCTAACCTGTGGCGCAAATTTTAGTGATTTGTGTATTTGTACTCCGAGATCCCTTTGTTCCTCTACCCCACCTAGACTCACACCCTCCAAGTGATAAGTGACCTCCCTATTCTTCCTACCAAAATGTAATACCTCACAATTATCTGTGTTGAACTTCATTTGCCAATTATATGCCCATTCTGCAAGTTTATTAATGTCCTCCTGTAAATTGTTGCAGTCCTCCTCATTATTGACTTGCCCCCCCCAATTTGGTGTCATCCGCAAATTTAGAAATTGTGCTTTTGATTCCCAAGTCTAAATCGTTAATGTAAATTGTGAACAGCAGTGGTCCCAGCACTGACCCTTGTGGAACACCACTACCCACCTTCTGCCACTGTGAATAGCTACCCTTTACTCCCACTCTCTGCTTTCTGTCCTGAAGCCAGCCAGCAATCCATTCTGCTACTTGTCCCCTGACTCCGTATTCTCTGACCTTGTTCATCAGTCTATTATGGGGTACCTTATCGAAGGTCTTTTGAAAATCCAGATAAATGACATCTACTGCATTACCATTGTTTACTCTCTCTGTTACCTCTTCAAAAAATTCAATAAGGTTGGTCAAGCAAGACTTTCCCTTTTGAAATCCATGTTGACTATTCATTATTATATTTTTGGTTTCTAGATGTTCTATTTTCTCCTTTAGTAGGGATTCCATTATTTTTCCTACCACCGACGTTAAGCTGACTGGTCTATAATTCCCTGGACATGTTCTATCCCCCTTCTTAAATATCGGTATTGCGTTAGCTATCCGCCAGTCCTCTAGCACTATATCTTTTTCTAATGAATTATTAAATATGCGTAGTAATGCCTCTGCTATCTCTTCCCTAGATTCTTTTAAAATGCATGGATACAATCCATCCGGACCAGGGGTTTTATCCTCTTTGAGTTTGATTAATTTATTTAATATATCCCCTTTATTTTATTTTAAATGTACTTATCTCATTACTAATCTCATCATCCAATGTCATGTCCACCTGTTCTATCTCTCTGGTAAATACGGAAGCAAAATAATTGTTTAATATTTCTGCCATCTCTCAATCGTTACCTGTGGTATTATCCTGACTATCCCTTAATGGCCCTATTCCCATCCCAACCTTCCTTTTTTTATTGATGTGCCTCTAAAATATTTTACTACTTTATTTTATGTTCCTTGATAATTTAATTTCATAGTTCCTCTTTGCCTCCCTAATTGATTTTTGACTACTCTCCTAATCTCTTCGTATTCTTCCTTATCATGCACTCCCCTGCTGTCTATGTACTTAATGTATGCCTCTTTCCTTACCCTCAATTGTTCCCTTATGGCTTTATTCATCCATGGAGTCTCATTAGTGTTTAGTTTGTTCTTTTCTTTTAGCGGAATATATTTTTCCTGCTCTCTGTTGAACACCATTTTAAATGTTTCCCATTGCTGTTCGCCAATATTGTTGCCCATTTTTCCCCCAAGTTCTATTCTATTCTATTTCCTTGTCCATGCTTGACCTGAAGCCGTGAGACTTCATGGGGTCTGGAGTCAATGTTGAGGACTCCCAGGGCCACTCCCTCCCGACTGTATACCACTGTGCCGCCACCCCTGGTGGATCTGTCCTGCCGGTGGGACAGCACATACCCAGGGATGGTGATGGAGGAGTTTGGGACATTGGCTGAAAGGTATGATTCTGTGAGTATGACTATGTCAGGCTGTTGCTTGACTAGTCTGTGGGACAGCTCTCCCAATTTTGGCACAAGTCCCCAGATGTTAGTGAGGAGGTCTTTGCAGGGTTGACTGGGCTGGGCGTGCCATTGTTGTGTCCGAAACCGGAGCTGTGGTCGATGCCAGGTGGTCTGTCCAGTTTTATTCTCATTATTGTTTTCTGTAGCAGTTTGTTATAACTGAGTGGCTTGCTGGGCAATTTCAGAAGGCAGTTAACCACATTGCTGTGAGACTGGAGTCACATATAGGCCAGACCAGGTAAGGGCGGCAGATTTCCTTCCCTAAAGGACACGAGTGAGCCAGATGGGTTTTTACAACAATCCGACTGATTACTGATACTAGCTTTTTATTCCAGATTTATTTGATTAACTGAATTTCAATTCCCCAGCTGCCGTGGCTGGGATTTGAACTCACGTCTCTGGTTCATTAGTCAAGGCCTCTGGATTATTAGTTCAGTAACATAACCACTATGCTACCGTTCCCCTTAAGGAGTCCCTTAAAGGAGGAGAGAGATTTCGAGAGGCGGAGAGCTTTAGGGAGGGAATTCCAGACCTTAGGGGTCTAGGCAGCTGAAGGCACGGCCGCCAATGGTGGGGTGAAGGATGTTGGGGATGCGCAAGAGACCAGAATTGGAGGAGTGCAGAGATCTCAGAGGGTTGTAGAGCTGGAGGAGGTTACAGAGATAGGGAGGGGGTGAGGCCATGGAGGGATTTGTAAACAAGGATGAGAATTTTAAATTCTTAATGGTGTTGGTGGACCAGGAGACAATGTAGATCTGCGAATACAGGGGTGTTGGGTGAACTTTACTTTCCAGAAATACAGTTGTCCCATGAACCCATATATAATGTCTACTGCAATGCCTTACCCTGCAAGCTAACTCTACACTCCTATTACCCCTCTGGGTGAACATATTTTGTATGACTTCCCCCATTGTTTCCAACTTGTTAGTTTATTAATCTTTGCCCCCTTTGGTATTTGAAGCCTTTACCACAGGGAACAACTTGCTTGCAGGCAGCATGTTGCAATGTGTTTGTCAGCAGTGTACAGTCAGTGCACTGTGTTGGGGGACTTATCTCTTAATCTGCTCTGCATGAGTCTTCCAGGAAGACCACAGAAGTGGATGCTATCTGCACTAGATCGGAGAAGTTGCTCTAAGGCATACTCAGCAGACAACCCTGCCAGGCATCCTCTTGCAGTCTCTTGACTCTTGAGACACAATCTTGGCTTTCAAATTCTCTATTAAAAAAATAGTCTGGTAGCTTAGAGTATAGTGACAGCGAGAGTATAGATCATCTCTTTCCTCCAGCCGCCCGCCCCCCATTCAACCCAAGATAGCCCAGCCCAAGGTTATCCAAGTTCTTGTTTGCATGGACCACCTCGATGGGTACCATGAAAAGAAAGACTTGCACTTACATAGCGCCTTTCATGGCCACCGGTCGTCCCAAAATTACAGCCTGTGAAGTACTTTCTGAAGTGTAGTCACCGTTGTAATGAAGGAAACGCGGCAGCCAATTTGAGCACTGCAAGCTCCCACAAACAACAATATGATAGTGACCAGATAATCTGTTTTAGATATGTTAATTGAGGGATAAATATTGGCCAGGACACCAGGGATAACTCACCTGCTCTTCTTCAAAATAGTGCCACGGGATCTTTTACATCCACCTGAGAGGGCAGACGGGGCCTCGGTTAATATCTCAGCTGAAAGACGGCACCTCCGATAGTGCAGCACTTCCTCAGCACTGCACTGGGAGTGACAGCCTAGATTCCTGTGCTGCAAGCCTCTGGAGTGGGCCTTGAAACCACAACCTTCTAACTCCGAGGTGAGGGTGCTACCCACTGAGCCACACACGGACACACTGGGCTGGATTTTACCAATGGGGAGCTTTTGGAGGCGGGACTCCCACTTGTCGGGTTTCAGTCCCGCCTCCATCGACTTCTGGCCAACCCACGCTATTTTCCGTTGATTGACCTTGTTAAGCCCGCCCAGTGGGCTCAGCAGGCCAATTAAGGGAAAGCCGGTTACAGAGAATGTCAGCGTATGACATTTCATCTGTCAAAAATCTGTGAAGCTGTCAAACACTGACATTCTCTGTAGTTTGGTGAGTTCTTGTATTCAAGACCTCATCAAACCTCTTTCTTTAGCAGAAATTAGATGGTTGTTGCATTGGAGAATGCAGCGGCCATCTGTCATCTCTGCCGCATAAATGCAAGACTCTCCGCATCCCCAACGATTGAAGCCTGCAGGAAGAAACAAAGGTAAGTAAACTTTTTCTAACACTTTCCACTTACCTCACATACTCACCTCCCCACACTTGCACCCATCACTTACACCCACAGCACACTTTTGGACCCCTCCGACCCCCGCAGACCCACTGCTCGCCTCGGTGACCCTGGCGGGGTTCGGAGCCTTCGGGAAGCCTGCACTTGTGTGGGCAAAATGGGGATAATCCTCTTATCTGCCTGTTAACTACCTGTTAACGGGCAATTAAGTGGCTGTAATCCCTTTCCCGCCTCCAGGAGACGGGACCCGGCGTGGGTCGGTTAGCCACCTCCAGGTAAGATGGCACGGAGGCGGGTTGGGGGCGGGATGGGCACCGGCCCCCAGATTCTGCCATTTTCCCAGCAGTCCTGCCTCCAAACCCGCCTCGCCAGGGCTGACAAGTTCGCACCCACAGAGTCTCAGGGGCCAAGTTTAAATATGTGTTCATTTGTACTAAAGCTACTGATCATGTTCTGATTTAGGATCTAGCTTCAGGAACAGAAAAAGCTCATGAGGTGCAGCAAACGTATTGATTTTTATATAGTAACTCAATGACTCACCTCTATACAACATCCATCATCCCCCCCTCACTCCAAATAGCATATCTTATTACTTTGGAGGGTCTTAAATATAATTCCATTCTTTTCCTGTTGCTTTAAGTTCACTGCCGTCTCTCTCTCCACAGATGGTAACATTTCTTTTCACCAGTTTCTTGCCAGATGGTAGAATTCCTTCGAGCGGTCAGCTGTGTTGAAATCATAGGGCCGATTTTTCTCTCGCCTCTGAGTCAGAAGGTTGTGGGTTCAAGTCCCACTCCAGACATTTGAGCACAAAATCCAGGCTGACACTCCCAGTGCAGCACTGAGGGAGAGCTGTACTGTTGGAGGGGCCGTCTTTTATTGAGCCGTTAAACCGAGGCCCCGTCCGCTCTCTCAAGTGGACGCAAAAATTCCCACGGCCACTATCTTGAAGAACAGCAGGGGAGTTCTCCACGGTGTCCTGCCCAACAGTTATCCCGCAACCAACAACAATAAAAAAAAAAATCATCAAGGTTATTTATCTTGGTGACCAAGATAGCCTCCGGACAGACAGGTAGCCCCCTCGACAGGCAGTTCGCATCACCTGACAATTCCTGGTACTCAGCTAATGCTCGTCTTCTGAATGCTGGGCGATCGAAGTCATCAGCTCCACGGGTGCTGGCGCTCCGGTGAGCTGCGTCCTGTGCTGCCCTCTCCTCCTACCCTTGCTCCTGCAGGCTTGTGCTCGGTGTATCACCTAGTGCCGACCCCTCTAAGTCACCGAGCTGGTGCCGACAAGTGTAAGCGAAGATGGTAGATCTTCGCTTACAGGTTCATCCTCCTCCTCCATCTCCACGTCACCTCCTGGACTGGTTCCCATCGCCTGAGGGGGTCGGAGAGGAACTTTACAGATTATCTTTTCCCTTATTGGCCCTGAGTTTGTTCTCTGGAGATTACGTGGCTGTGGGGGTGGGGGAGGGAGGGAGGAAGTGTTTAGTGGCGATGCTCCAGCCATCATGAGTATTGGTGGACCAGCTGGTCTTTACCTGCCCGTCAATTCTGTATGTCAATTTTGATTGTCCTCTACTGCCAATTGACCCAGGACTTCATCAGGACCTGGAAAGAGGAAATAGAGAAAATGGTTAGTAGCGAGAGGGCAATGGTCTATCATTATGAAACAGTGATTGCTCAATTAAGCACTAGACTGTAATGTAGACTGACTGAGGGGGATAGTTAAGTTATAAGAGTTAATGTATGGCTATAGGGTCAAGTGCCCTTGTGCCATGCTTTCTCCTGCCCTGCCCTCTGCCACAGCTTGGGCTGTCCCACTGCCCAGGATATCTAAGCAGCTACTTCAGCAGATGGCAGCATGTGAAATGGAGTCCATCCTAATGTGAGGGTAATCTCGCTGGCACTGCTTGCTTAATTTGTTCTTCAGAGCAAAAGGGAGTGTGTTAGTGAGTGGTGTCCTGAAGAGTTCTGAATCGTTGCGTGGGAGGGCAGAGTGTTATGAAGAGGAAGCATCAGGGCATTAAACGTGAGGGCAGTGGCAGAGTTTGGAAGTGGAAACAGCAGGAGGGCCACAAGGGTACTGCAGTGATTGAATGTGAAGAATGTGAAGCGTGAGGAAGGTCAACATTTTTAATTGATGCTATTATAGTAAAGTGGTGCAGGGATGTGCTGACAAAGCTGTGAATGAGAGTCTTACCTTACCTTCTGCACTGCTTCCAAGCATGAGAGGCTAAACTACTGGCACTGACACACTCAGCCACCTCAGACCATCATTGCCTGGCAGTGTAGTGGGACACTGTTCTCCCATCTGATGAAAATCTCCTTACTTTCTCCACTAAGGGGCACAATGGACATGATCCTCACCGTGTGTCAATTACAAGAGAAATGCAGGGAACAGCACCAACCGCTGTACATGGCCTTCTTTGACCTCACAAAGGCCTTCGACACTGTCAACCATGAGGGATTATGGAGTGTCCTCCTCAAATTCGGCTGCCCTCAAAAGTTTGTCACCATCCTCCGCCTGCTTCACGATGACATGCAAGCCGTGATCCTGACCAACGGTTCCACCACAGACCCAATTCACGTACGGACCAGGGTCCAGCAAGGCTGTGTCATCGCACCAACGCTTTTCTCGATCTTCCTTGCTGCAATGCTCCATCTCACCCTCAGTAAGCTCCCCGCTGGAGTGAAGCTAATTTACAGAACAAACGGGCAACTGTTCAACCTCCGTCGCCTCCAGTCCAGATCCAAGGACGTCCCATCCTCTGTCATCAAATTACAGTATGCAGACGACACTTGCCTCTGCGCACACTCGGAGGTCGAACTCCAAACCATCGTCAACAGCTTCACCGAAGTGTACGAGAGCATGGGCCTTACACTAAACATCCGTAAGATAAACGATAGCAAAATACTGCAGATGCTGGAAATCCGAAATAACAAAAGAAAATGCTGGAAGAACTCAGCAGGCCAGGCAACATCCGTGGAGAGAAAATAGAGTCAACGTTTTGGGTGAAAACCCTTTGTCAAGAAGGTCCTCTACCAACCTGCCCCCGCCACACAGTGCTGCCCTCCGATTATCAAAATCCACGATAAGGCCTTGGACAACGTGGACCACTTTCCATACCCCGGGAGCCTACTATCAACAAGGGCAGACGTCGATGATGAAGTCCAACACTACCTTCAGTGTGCCAGTGCAGCCTTCAGTCACCTGAGGAAGAGAGTGTTTGAAGACCAGGACCTCAAACCCGGCACTAAGCTCATGGTCTACAGAGCAGTAGTGATACCTGCCCTCCTGTATGCCTCAGAGGCATGGACCATGTACAGCAGGCACCTCAAAGCACTGGAGAGGTACCACCAATGCTGCCTCCGCAAGATCCTGCAAATCCATTGGCAGGATAGGTGCACCAACGTCAGTGTTCTCGCTCAGGCCAACATCCCCAGCATTGAAGCTTTGTCCACGCTCAATCAGCTCCGATGGATGGGTCACATTGTCCGCATACCCGATACGAGACTCCCAAAACAACCGCTCTACTCAGAGCTCCGACATGGCAAGAGAGCCCCAGGAGGGCAGAGGAAACGCTTCAAGGACACCCTCAAAGCCTCTTTGAAAATGTGCAACATCCCCACCAACACCTGGGAATCCCTGGCCCAAGACCGCACAAATTGGAGGAGAAGCATCCGGGAAGGCGCCGAACACCTCCAGTCTCTTCGCTGGGAGCAAGTGCAAATAGCACAAGGAGTGCATGTCAACCCAAGCACCCCACCCACCCGCCCATTCAAGCACCATCTACCCCACCTGTGACTGAGACTGTAGGTCCCGCATTGGACTCATCAGTCACCTGAGAACTCATTTTTAATGTGGAAGCAAATCATCCTCGGTTCCGAGGGACTGCCTAAGACAAGAGAAGAGACTTTCTCCACTTAAGCCTCCAGGGCATTATTTCTGGAGAATCTGGGTGCTTTTCCGGTTGACATTTTTTGCCTTCCGGTACACAAACTGCTTTCAATGAGCCCTGCACCTCCCCTTGATGTGAGGCCTGCCCAAAATCCCTCCCCCGCCCTCCCAGTGGGCAAGATGCGCGATTACCAGTGTGATTCGTGCTGACAACTTGCCCAGCAATTTTAAATGAGACTCAAGCCTGAAGAGGGTTCACACCTTTATGCTGACGTCATTGGGTGAGCAACGCGGCTGTCCTACCCACTTCACACCAATTTTGGATGCAAGTTGAAATTCTCTCCCCCCCCCCGCCACCCCCCCGGCCTTAAATTTAGTAAGATTTGAGCTCATAGCCTTCGAGTCATAAACCTTGCGCCAGCTTAGCTGACTCCAATTGTGACCTGTGCGTGCTAGAAACACAGGAACAGGAGGAGGCCATTCAGCCCCTCGAGCCTGTTCCACCATTCACTTAGATCATGGCTGATCTGTACCTTAACTCCATCTGCCCGCCTTAGCTCCATAGCCCTTAATACCCTTGCCTAACATAAATTTACCAATCTCAGTTTTGAAAATTTCAATTGACCTCCAGCCTCAACGACTTTTTGGGGGAGAATTCCAGATTTCCACAACCTTTTGTGTGAAGAAGTGCTTCCTGACATCACCCCTGAACGGCCTAGCTCTAATTTTAAGGTTATGCCCCCCCTCGTTCTGGACTCTCTCCACAAGAGAAAATACTTAGTGCTTGAATTAATCAATGGGGAAGTGATGGAGGCGGGACTCCCACTTTTTGGGTTGTAGTCCCGCCTCCATCGACTTGTGGCCAACCCACGGGATTTTCCCTTGATTGACCTTGTTAAGCCCATCCAGCGGGTTCAGCAGGCCAATTAAGGGACACCTGGTTACTGGTGACGTCAGCGATTGACATTTCATCTGTCAAGAGCTTTTGACAGATGAAAAATCAGCTCTGTGAAGTTGTCAAACACTGACAATCTGTCTTCTAACTTGAGTCCTTCTACTCAGACTCAGTTAGAGATCTCTCCAGACCAGAAAGCAGAATGCTGTAGCTTTTGACAGTTCAGCGGCCATTCTGCTTTCTGTGCCGGTGAGCTGAGGGACACCCGAGAACTGAAGGAAGGAAGCCTGCAGGAGAAAGTAAAGGTAAGTGAAACTTATTAAAACACTTTACACTTACCTCACACACTTACCTCTGCACACATGCACCCATCACTCACCTGCACAACGGACATCTCGACCCCTCCAACCCCTTCAAACCGACGGTCCGCTCACTAACTTGGCGTGGTTCGGAGCCGCCGGGAAGCCCACACTTCAGGGCTAAAAATAGGGATTAGATAAAAAAACTGCCTGTTAACTACCTGTTAACAGGCAGTTAATTGGCACTAATCCCCTTCCTGCCTCGGGGAGGCGGCTCCCAGCACAGGTCGGATACCCGCCTCCTGGGATATTGACACGGAGGCGGGTTGGGGGCGGGATGGGCTCCTGCCCCCCAATTCTGCAATTTTCCCACCACTCCCAACTCCAAACCTGCCTCCACAGGGCTTGGAAATTCGAGCCCTTACTCTCTATCTGCCTTATCAACTGCTTTAATCACCTCAATTAGATCGTCCCTTCATCTTCTACACTCTAAAGAATACAAGCCTAGTCTATGGAACCTGTCCTCATAATTTAACCCTTTTAGCCCCGGTAACATTCTGGCAAATCTGGGCGTGTTCCCTGAGTTGGGAGCTGATTGCTGGGAATGCAGTGAACCAGTGGCAGCAGTGATGGAGCGGAGTTATTGGAACCCCCGGCGCGAAAGTGACTTCACAACAGGGAGAGCCACAAGAGACACGCAAGAGTGGACAGGCTTTGTCATTCATCATTTTCATCACAGCTTGGCAAATCAAACCCAGTCCTTGACACTCCAGGAGTTCAGGGCACAAGATAAACACAGAGCGTTCCTAAAAGATTTAAAAAGCCAGAAAGAACAATTTCACTAATAAACAGAATTAAACAGGGTATAATAATCTACTGTAATAGGAGCCTTTAGATTGGCAAGTGTTCACTTTGTGTGACTGCTCCAGTATAGCTAATCTAATATCATTAAAGTTTCCTCTGTGCACCTGAGAATGTTGAATTTCCATATCGCCAAGGCTGAAAGACATATTTTTTAAATTCTTGTTTGTCTTGGATCTCTGTTCAATGGATGCCAGGTAATGGAATAAGTGTCAGCCATGGCTCAGCCTGTAGCACTCTCGCCTCTGAATCAGAAGGTTGTGGGTTGAAGTCCCACTTCCAGAGACTTGAGCACAAACATCTAGGCTGACACTCCAGTGCTGTACTGAGGTAATGCTGCACTGTCAGAGGTGCCGTCTTTCAGTTGAGATGTTAAACTGAGGCCCCGTCTGCTCTCTCAGGTGGATATAAAAGCTCCTATGGCACTATTTTGAAGAAGAGCTGGGCAATTATCCTCAGTGTCCTCGCCAATATTTATCCCTCAATCAACATAAGGAAAAACAGATTATCACATTGCTATTTGTGGGAGCTTGCTGTGCACAAATTGGCTGCCCCGTTTCCTACATTACAACAGCACTTCATCTATCTATATATATAAAAGGGTCGTGGTGTCTGTCTGTCTGTCTGTCCGGGGCATCACTCAAAAGTTATAGAGCGTAACTACACATATGTTATATCAAAATAAAGCTTATGATTAGGGGAGTCTCATAGGCATATTTACTTTTTGGTCAGACAAAAATTGTTCAGACAGTATACAAAAAACGTTCAAAAATCCACTCATTAGCGGTTGGCCAATCATACGGGGGAATCCGCTCATTAGCATTGGCCAATCATACGGGGGAATCCGCTCATTAGCATTGAGCGACGTGAAGGTTGACCAATCCTATGGGGGGAGTGTGCTGCGCCACAGGGGGCGTCTCATGGTGTGTGTGGGCGGGACCTAATCTTTCAAACTGCCGTTAATGCCTCACAAAATGGCGGCCGCCCCTCTTCACCCGCAAAATCTCCCTCCGGCTCTCACCTTTTAGCGGGGGAGAGGCTGCTTTAAATTAGACTCTTCATCTCTTTTGTTTTTCTTTTCTCTGGCCGGCTGCGTGGGAAAACAGACAAAAGTCGGGATTTTAATTCTCCTTCCCTCACTCTCTCCTTCCCTCTCTCTCTCTCTCTCCTCTTCCCTCTCTCTCTCTCTCTCCTCTTCCCTCTCTCTCTCTCTCTCTCCTTCCCCCCCTCTCGCTTGCCATTAGTGCGGGACCGGGAAAACCGGGGCTTTCCAACGAGCCGTCCCCAACCTAAATCAGACACAGGAGTCCAGAGCGAAAGGCCTTCCACTGCCGCTCGGCCAACCGTGTCCAAAGGCCCGCCTGGTTAAACATGAGGAACCCCGGGCTCGCTTCTGAGCGATAGGCACCCGGCCTCCCAGTGTCGGATACTCCGTTCTGGTACCGAGGTGAGTCAGCGGGAGAGGAGAGGGGGAGACGGGAGGGAGGGAGAGGGAGGGAGAGAGAGCGGGGAGGGAGGGGGTGAGAGAGAGCAGGGAGGGAGGGGGGGAGAGAGAGCGGGGAGGGAGGGGGAGAGAGAGAGAGACAGTGGGGAGGGAGGGAGAGAGAGAGGGGCAGGGAGAGAGAGGGGCAGGGAAGAGAGGGGAGAGAGAGAGCGGCAGGGAGAGAGAGAGGGAGGGAGAGAGCGAGGGTGAGGGAGGGAAAGAGTGAAGGGATGGGAGAGGGAGGGAGAGCTCGCCTTCTTCCTTCCTTCCTTCGGCCGCCGCAATTCAAACTTCCCACCAACCTCACAAAATGGCGGCCGCCCTTCTTCACCCGCCGGGCTCTCAGTCCAGCCCCTTCCCCGGGGTATCTTCCTCTCTTCTCTATCTCCTTCCCTCATGCTCTCCTTCCCTCTCTCTCTCTCTCTCTCCTTCCCTCTCTCTCCCTCTCTCTCTCCTTCCCTCTCTCTCTCTTTCCTTCTCTCTCTCTGTCTCTCTCTCCTTCCCTCTCTCTCTCTCTCCTTCCCTCTCTCTCTCTCTCTCCTTTCCTCTCTCTCTCTCCCTCCTTCCCTCTCTCTCTCTCTCTCCTTCCCTCTCTCTCTCTCTCTCTCCTTCCCTCTCTCTCTCTCTCTCCTTCCCTCTCTCTCTCCTTCCCTCTCTCTCTCCTTCCCTCTCTCTCTCTGTCTCTCTCTCCTTTCCTCTCTCTCTCTCTCCTTCCCTCTCTCTCTCCTTCCTCTCTCTCTCCCTCCTTCCCTCTCTCTCTCTCTCCTTCTCTCTCTCTCTCTCCTTCCCTCTCTCTCTCTCCTTCCCTCTCTCTCTCTCTCTCCTCCCTCTCTCTTTCCTTCCATCTCTCTCTCTCTCTCTCCTTCCCTCTCTCTCTCCTTCCCTCTCTCTCTCTCCTCTTCTCTCTCTCTCTCTCCTTCCCTCTCTCTCTCTTTCCCTCTCTCTCTCTCTCTTCTTCCCACACAGACTGACAGACAGACAAACTCATTTATATATATAAAAATATTTCTACTTTTTTCATAACAACATGCCCTCAAAAAACCCTCGGCACCGCCGGGCACTCCAGCTAGTTGGCTATAAAGTGGTTTGGGACATCTGGTGGTTGTGAAGCTCTCTCTTTTTCTCTCTCTCTCTCCTTCCCTCTCGCTCTCTCTCCTTCACTCTCTCTCTCTCCTTCACTCTCTCGCTCTCTCTCCTTCCCTCTCTCTCTCTCTCCTTCCCCCTCTCTCTCTCTCTCCTCTTCCCTCTCTCTCTCTCTCTCCTTCCCCCCCTCTCTCTTGCCATTAGTGCGGGACCGGGAAAACCGGGGCTTTCCAACGAGCCGTCCCCGACCTAAATCGGACACAGGAGTCCAGAGCGAAAGGCCTTCCACTGCCGCCCGCCAACCGGGTCCAAAGGCCCGCCTGGTTAAACATGAGGAACCGCGGGCTCGCTTCTGAGCGATAGGCACCCGGCCTCCCGGTGTCGGATATACTCCGTTCTGGTACCGAGGTGAGTCGGAGGGAGAGGAGAGGAGGAGACGGGAGGGAGGGAGAGAGAGGGAGGGAGAGAGAGCGGGGAGGAGGGGGGGAGCAGATGACCTGGTTCTGCTGTCACCAACTAAGGAAAACCAAAGTTGGTCCATTGCAGTCAGATACGGGGGAATATATAATGGGAATAAGGAAATGGCAGATCAACTAAATGCATACTTTGGGTCAGTCTTTACGAAGGAAGACACAAAAAACCTCCCTGGGATATCGGGAAAAATAGGGACATTGGCAAAGGAGGAACTGACGCAAATCAATATCTCTAAGGATATGGTGTTAAGGAAGCTAAAGGGATTGAAGGTGGACAAATCCCCAGGGCCTGATAACATGCATCCTAGGGTACTGAAGGAGGTGGCCCTAGAGATAGCGGATGCACTAAGGATGATTTTTCAGAATTCATTAGACTCGGGAACAGTGCCGATGGATTGGAGGGTAGCTAACGTTACCCCACTATTCAAAAAGGGGGGTAGGGAAAAAGCAGGTAATTACAGACCTGTAAGCTT